>NW_019737981.1:1084168-1138182 GCF_002891405.2 Cryptotermes secundus
CTTGTATGTTGTGTCTTGTTGTAGACCACTGCCACCGGGTTAAAACCCATTTGCAGTAGAATCAATAATAATAACAATAATTTCTTTTAACGTTGTGTTTCCTGTACCAGAGATTATATGCAGACTGCAATGAACGGGGAGACAGTGAAGGACTCGCTGCTTTATGCGGACAAGAAAATTGGATGCAATATGCAGCACAGACAATCACGAGAAGTAGCATTGTTTCGCCTGCTCGCGGGGCGGCAGAAACACGGCTTAAATCTGCTACTCACGTGACATAATGCATATCCTCATAACCTCGCGCTCTTCCACGTATCTTTACATTAGTGATTGCTCACCATAACTCTCTCGTGACGAGAGTTGTTGCATGTTTCTTAAGCCAAACCTGCCAAAGGTCAGCACAATTCATTTTTCTTTCGTATTATTTGTGGGAGCATAGTTATTAGAGCGAACAGAGTGTGGCCTAAATAACTGAGAAATCGAGGTTGAATTTTTGGCGAACGCAAGATAATTTTACCCTTCTTCACAGCATTCAGACCGGCTCTGGGGCCCAAGTGTAAATGTTGCTCCAGGAGTTCAGAAAGGATGCAACCAGAACATAACGAATCTCTCTTTATTACAGCGTCCTTCTGAAGACCTGAGATACTTGTCTGGTATTGTTGTTGGAGAATGTTTACCTGAAGAAAGCAGTCTTCTGGTATTTGGCACCGTGTATATGTGGTGTTAACCGACGTTCCTCCGAAACGTCGGTTAACACCACATATACACGGTGCCAAATACCAGAAGACTGCTTTCTTCAGGTAAACATTCTCCAACAACAATACCAGACAAGTATCTCAGGTCTTCAGAAGGACGCTGTAATAAAGAGAGATTCGTTATGTTCTGGTTGCACCATTTCTGAACTCCTGGAGCAACATTTACACTTGGGCCCCAGAGCCGGTCTGAATTCTGTGAAGAAGGGTAAAATTATCTTGCGTTCGCCAAAAATTCAACCTCGATTTCTCAGTTATTTAGGCCACACTCTGTTCGCTCTAATAACTATGCTCCCACAAATAATACGAAAGAAAAATGAATTGTGCTGACCTTTGGCAGGTTTGGCTTAAGAAACATGCAACNAATTAGGAGCTAAAAATTATTGCATTCTTAAACATCTTATACTTTTTAAATATCTCCTTGTATTACATTTGATATGTGCTGCATTCTTGCGGGGCTTCACATAACGAGAACCACGTGACTGTCCCTAGGTATACATGAGACAACAGCAGTATGTAGCAGTACTAGAAGATTTTCCTGAATTTATTAAAAATTATATCCTATGAAAGAGAATTATATCCATACACGGAGCACAATTTTGCATAGTCACAACCCAGTCGTAATTTTTTGTAGTGTGAAAATACCGGTTTCAAGAGGCCCTTATAAATAGGGATTTTCATGAATGTGGCTACAGCTGATAACAGGGAGTGCATTCTCGCCAGATTCCCTTGCCGACAGAAGGAGTAATTTCTGTGATCGGAGTGTGCGCACTCATGATCTCATGCATAGAAAAATAAGCTTAAGTAGTGCCTGGGCCCGAGACTGCAAATGATAGATTTCATAATGCCTGTAGCTTAATGAGGCTAACTCTGTGACAATTCAACCAAAATCAGATGAATATGATCCATTTTACTCAAATATGAGAACTAAATAACTAATTGGCCGGTCACGGTAGCCGAGCGGTCTAAGGCATGTACTGTCTTCGCTCGCTTGGAAACCGGGATCGTGAGTTCGAATCCCACTCAGGGCATGGATGTTTAGTTTGTTGTGTGCGTTTTTCTGTGTTTATGTACAGGTAGAGGCCTTGCGACGAGCTAATCACCCCCCAAGGAGTCCTACCGAATGTGTAAGATCTAGAAAAACCGAAGTGAACAGAGAAGTTCATGGAGGTAGGCCTAGGCTCACTGGGGCTGTAGTGCCAAAAAAAAAACTAATTACACAAGGAACCAACTATTTAAGCAACTAACAAGATATAAAGTTAAATATTCAATTAATCGATTAGCTAATCATCTGAGCCGGTCACGGTAGCCGAGCGTTCTAAGGCAAGTATGATGTTCGCTCGCTCGGAAGCCGGGATTGTGGGTTCAAATCCCACTCAAGGAGTGGATGTTTGGTGTTTCTATGCGTTGATTCTGCGTTTGTGTTATCCTGTGTTTAGGTCGAGGCCTTGCGACGAGTTGATCACCCGTCCGATGAGTCCTACCTCTGTAAAATGATCATGAAACCGAGAAATATGCTCCACAGTGAGAGCAAGAGAAGAGAGATAAAATGAGAGAAACATCTCACGTACTAATCAAGTAAATACCCAGTAAACCAAGTAAGTAAACTACAGACACAATTATTAAGAAATAAATTAATCAACTTGTAATCTAACAAAAATAATTAGCGAACTAACGAAATAAGTACGCCTTAAATAATCAACTACTCAAGAAGGTAACCAAATACGTCAGATAATTACGTAAATATCAAATTAACAGGAAAATAAACACATAGCAAATCAACTAACATAACTAAGTAAAGAACAAATTAACGTAACAAAAACCAATCATACAGAATTACTGAGTTTTTGGACTTTTTCCATCGTCCTGAATTCTAGGTAATACAGGACACGACATTTCGGAAACTGGGTCTGTTTCCGTCTTCAGGTGAAAAAGGAAGACACGTACTCAGTTGGGCCCCTTAGAAAGAGCTAATCTCAGTCACTGGACCAGGAATTCTGTGTGTGATCCACCATCGTCAGAACCCTTTAAAATCTATAAACCAATCATGTTAAATCATGAACCATCTGACTGCCTCCATACAACACGTCTTCTACGGCAGCTGACAGCTATTCAGTAAACTTCAGGTCTGTTATTTCAGTAGTACTGTCGAACTTCCGTTTGAGTAAATAACCGCTGTGCCGATCACAGTGGCTGCGCTGTCCAAGGCATGAAATATCTACACCCGCTAAAGCACTAGGATAGTGGGTTCGAATCACCCTCAAAGGCATGGATGTCTGTCCGCGTTTGGTTTGTACTTGTGTTGTCCGGTGTAGGTAGAGCCTTGCGGCGGGCTGATCATCCGTCCGAGTAGTCCGAGCAACTGTCTGTAAGGTCTATAGTTCTAGATTATTTCTGATGGGAAAAAGGGGAGTGGGTCTAATACGAAAGGTACGAAAAAAGAAGTCGAAGACGAAGAAGAAATGGCCACTGTGTCATGATAACAGGACACAATGAGTTCATGTCAGTAGTGGTCAGACTCTTCAAGGCAACGTATCAAAGGATATAAAATTATGAAAACGTGATTCATGGGCGATGTACATGTACACATGTACATGTACGAGGGTCGTACTTGAATGATCTCATCCACTCTTTCCTTGTTGCGTTCAGTTGAGGTTGTTCGAGGACGACCGCTCCTAGGCTCATCTTCGATGCTGGTGTTCCCATCTTTAAAATGTTTCACCTATCTTCGAACACTGCTGGCACCCATGCACACACTTCCATAAGCACGCTGAAGACTGGTGAATTTCTGCAGCAGGGATTTCCTCTTTGACAAGAAATTCGATGACAACACGCTGGCGAAACGACATATCGTTGTCGGCCATTCTGTTACTGGACACGTGATGCAAGCGATTGACGTCACAAGACACTCAAGGTGAACATAACAGTTGGTTCCACCTACCACCGTACTCTCTTTCGTCTGCTGTTCCCAGGTTGCATGCAAAAGAAGTTGCTCATGACTTTCGGTACGACCTACGTATATGTCTCGATACTGCCACGAGATGGCGGAGTTGGCGGTGAAAAATTCTTTGTTTCTTTTCAGTTAACTGCTTGAAGATTTACTATTTTGCTGCAAGCATTGTTCTCAGGATAGTAACAAGGCTATGGGCTGGACAACAAAGAAAGTGTGGTCCGATATCCTGCAGGAACAAGAGGTTTATCTCTTCTCCGCAGCGTAGAGAGGCAGCAAGAATGCCACTCTCTTGACCGCGATTATCCGACAGTATTTGCATGAAAACGTTTCTCTCGAAGGTGAGGGATATTTGTGCTTATGGCACTGACGGTTGGCAGTGTTACTTGCACATTTTACAAGCGAACATGTATGACGCAATTCAAAATATATTCCACTCAGAAACACATTTTTGCAGAGCTTAATATTCGTTCCTTGCAGCAGTTAAACTACTGAAGTACACAACAATCAATTCTGCCCCGTCTTGACATATGCGCTTTCTGTATAAGCCATCTTAAAGAGAAGAGTAGAAACAGGTTTCATTTGGTCCTCCATCCAGATTTTCCAGCAAACAACTAAAATATGCACAACTACAGCGCACATAAGATATCTGCTACTAAAATTATGAACGTTTCATGTGGAGTTGAAATGTTCCCTAATAGATTTCAACGAAAAGAGAAATAGCACTGTGTCTTTGTCAAAATTTTACACATTGTTAATATATTTAAGACAACGTGTTTGCTACATCTGTAAAAGATAAAGGTAAAGTTGTCTCTGTACTTAACTAGTTAAGCACTATGCCATGAAGGCGTATAGGGGATAAATGTATAAATCCACATTTTCTTGGCCTCGGCACTACTTGGGGATAAGTTGTTAGCTTCAGGCACCTGCCGCTTTACACCCGGGAAAAGAGCTCCAGGTACCCATTGGTTAAGAAGTTGGGTGGACCCCAAAGCAGGTCTGGACGACGTGGAAAAGAGAAAATTCTTGACTCTACCGGTAGCCGAACCCCGACCCCTCTGTCGTGCAGCCCGTAGCCAGCCACTTTACCGACTGAGCTATCCCGGCTCTTGCTACCACTATAAACAAAGTATTGCGTAGCATTACATTTCATGTTTACGTAAGTTTCCTAAGCTCATTTCTATCTACGATATGCCGTTGTTTCTTAATACACTTTCATTTGATAAACTGAAGTGACAGGTATTTCAATACATCTCGATATTTTCGTATTCGAATAGATAATGCTTGCTCACGAAGACTGTATAACCTCAACGTTTCGAAGATAAAGTTGGGAGCTTTATAAACCTATTGAATTCGAACAAACATCCGTTTTCGTACAGTGCGAAATTTTACTTTAGTCCACATAAAGAAGTAAGTAAAGTCCGCATAGGTAAATATTTGTACAGTAATTTTTCTATCCATAATGGTCTAAAACAAGGAGATGCTTTATCGCCATTACTTTTCAAATTTGATTTAGTATATGTCATTAGGAAGGTCCAGCATGTTATTAAAATTCTTCATTTTGCACTATTTTTTTATTGTTAGTGGGGTGAGACTAAGTCCCTTGTACTGCGGCCACTTCTGGCTTATTGTACCAGCCCCAGATGATAGGTGAGGGTGATTGTGGAACAATTGGTGGAATGAAGATTGGCAGGGGAAACCGAAGTACTCGGAGAAAACCTGCCCCAGCGCCACTTTGTCCATCACAAATCCCACTTGACCAGACCCGGGATCGAACCCGGGCCGCCGCGTTTGGAATCCAGCGACTAACCGCTTGAGCTATGGCGCGGCCTCATTTTACACTATATACAAGTCTTCTCTCAGTACAGGGCAGATCATGCCTATCTTACTTATCTTATGCTGCAACGGAATCTTAGTCTTTTAAACGTTCATAAGCTTGACCACAAGCAAAGTTTAAGCCTCCTATATTTTATGAACACTAAATTTCTTCAAAGTAATATATAAAAATTAAGCTCAAGCCTCATATTCTTTCTGTTTCAAAAGCCAGCAGTTTAACGTACTTTAGGGAAAAGTCGCAGTTTTTCTGAGAATTACGAAAAAAGCAAAGAATGCTCTGTGAGAAAATGCAAAATTGTTTGTGTTAAAATGTACAGCAACCCCATAGGGGTTTAAATATTTAATGGCTGTGAGCTGATCATACAATAAATAGAGATACAAAATCAGTCAGCCTAAACAGAAATACTGAATGAACAAATTGTTGAATGTGATGAGAGACCTACAAACTCTTTATCATCCTCTAAATAAACTTCACCCAGATGTAAAAACACTGCACAACCAACAGAAATTTCTGTCGTTATGAGAGATATAAACAGCATCCAATCTGAGAATCAAATGCAAAGGTTAATTACAACGAATTTTAAGTTAATATTAATTTTAATCTTTCGTAAAAAATTACGTGTCAGATAATTTTAACCTTTTATTTTTATATCCTCTTTGAGGACTACTCTCGAGAGCAAGTTTTCTAGCTCCAGTGACCCGGAGAGCCATGCTGGTGGGAGCGTAAGCTGCTGGTAGGACAATCCAGGCAAGACATATCAAAAGGTAAGGGCCAGATGGAATGTAGTCCCTGGTCCTCCATGTTGGGTGTTGGGCGTGGGACTAACGAATGCATCTCGGAAAAACTTACTGTTAAGAAACCACGGCGGAGGTCAAGACACACTAAAGAAGAAATGAATTGTAATTTTTCATGTTACTGTACACCCCTTGTAGGTGGTTTTGGGTGATTGGCACATATCAGAGTTTTGACGACATGTAATCACAAAAAAGAAAAATTACTATACATTTAGGTGACTATTTACAACTTACTGTCACGTGTAGTGTGTACGCGTGACGAAATTGACGGGTTCTAGTTCGGATGATGGGATTTCTTAGCATTTCGGTTACACTCTCTCTCTTAACTTCAATTAATACACCATTACAGCTGATTTACACAATTTACAGGTCACCGTTTTATACTCACTAGAATTTTCCGTCTTCACTAGTCGTCTCCTGACAACGGATTTCAACACAGAGACTAGCGCTTCAAATCATTATGAAGTATTCTTGTTATTTTGTTGTCAATCACTCCGTACTCCTCTGTCCTAATCTCTAGTCAGTCTTCGCAATTCACGCACCGTAAGCATCTATGTCACTGTCTGAGCTCTACTCGTATATTTTCTTTTTAATCTTCTATGTCAAAATTTCCCAAATTTTGTTCCGCGGAATCCCATCGTTCCGCGAAGTGCAAAGAATGGTTCCGCAAAGCAGTTGCATTACAATATAAAAATAATGAAAAACACAGACGGATGAAATATGGCGCCAGATTTGAGAATTCTGCTTTTCAGTAACAAGCCAAGAAAAAAAAAATCCGTGGTTTTAGTCCGCAAGCGAACTATGCCGACCGAGCGACCGCAGCTTGTCAGCGAAGTTAGTGCCAAATTTAGCGGATAGAGGGTATCGCGTGGTTAGCGCAACGGATCCCCGTGGACCTTAATTTCGGTTTTCTATACCGGAGCCGCTATTTCCTTGAAATAGCTCCTCAATTATCCTCACGAGGCTGAGTGGACCCCATTCCAGACCCACTACTTCTCAGAAAATCTGGTAGCGCCGGGAATCGAATCCGGACCTCTGAATCTGTAGGCAGGTACTCTGACCACTGCAGCACGGAGGCGGTCGTATCAAGCCAAGCATAGAATAAATTTGTAGTAAATTCTGAAGATTGTAAATACTAGGCATAATCATTTTATAAGCTTCAATTTTCATACAAAATTGAAATATGAATTTTGTCACTGATCATGTGCAATTAAATAACTAATTAAATAAGTAAAAGTTTAAATATGGGAAATTAATTTTGCAGGTCTATATTCGGTGCAACGAGACTGCTTCACGTGTTAGTTAACTAATCAGGTCTCTATTTACCTTGTCAGCAGAAATCACACAGATTATCATCATGTAATATCCTCCATGCCCCACTTCATCTTATCCTGAGTTCCGTCGTCTACCTAAAAATTTATGTGCTCCAACTTCACTACAGTACAACCATAAATATGTGGGGGGACACGCGGTAGCGCAGTTGGTTGAGGCACTGTTCTATAAACCGTAAAGTGAAGGTTCGATTCCCGACGAGGTCACTGGATTTTTCAATTAACCTAATCCTTCCAGCCGCACTATGTACCTGGGATCGGCTCAGCCTCTAACGGAAATGAGTTCCAGAAATATTCCTGGGGACAACGGGCGGCCGGAGCATAAGGTTGACAACCTTACTGCCACCTGTGAGCCGACTGTCTAGAAAAAGTGGCAGCCTCGACGTCTCACAACCCTATTGTCCTTCACGGTCTGTTACAAGGACAGCTTTACATTTCTTTGAAGAAGACAGAAGGCGGCGATGTCCCTCTGCCTGAGGACAACATGTAAGGTATGGGCGCATTCACTGTTAAACTAAACAGTAAGTCTATGTGATTGGTCATGTCTTTACACCCGTGGAAAGAGCAGCAGGAACCCGGAAAGTTGATGGGGCCGTCGGTCTGTCTGGACGCGCTGCCCAGAAAGCTATTCTAGCTCACACGACTATTTGTTTTGTTTTTTCTCCAGATTGTTTTTAGGTCATTCAAGTAAAGCTTGGAGAGACGAGTAAGAAAAATGTGAAAGTGATCGCTCTGACACAGAGAGAGTAAAGTGATATAATAATTGTCAAGTCACAACACATCTACGTAAACAGCAAAACTATGTGATCGTTTGTGTCCATTGCTTCATGCTGGAAGGCGCATCATGCGATGCCATGGAACACAAAGTATCACGTAATAACTTTCTGTCTCTTCCACAATCTGTTGAGGGTACAATGTAAGGGCTAAATTCTGCAGCACGCGAGACGTGACCTCTGTGGCGAGCAAGGTCGAACGAAGCTCTTAGTGACAGTAGCTCCACGAAGTAGCTGGACACGCAGCACGGGACAAGGGTCAACGAAGTACGAACGGAAGTAATAAAGAGCGAAGGAAAATTTAAAAATTAAAACGTGAGCTACTGAGTAACGCGGCTTAAGAACACTGTCATGAATTTGCAATATTCAACGGCAGTGATTAATGATTTCGAAAATATGTGGGAGTAGCCATGGCTTAATTTAAGGCGGTGTCCCTGCATTCGTTACGCTGACCACGCAACACCCTCTATCCAATAAAATTGGCAATAACTTCGCCGACAAGCGGTTGTAGCTCAGTCGGTATAGTTCGCTTGCGTACTAAAACCACGGAGTTTTTTGTTTGTTTTTATTCCGGCATTTGCCTTATGCGACAGAAGAAAAAACATTAAATACAGAAATCAGGACAGACTCTTCTGGTCGATATTCGAAAAAATATCTACCGAATAGAGGCCAGAAGTGCTGCCACTTGAACCGACTTTTTTCGTAGCGGGAATTGTGATTTCGTTCATAAAATCAAGGAATGTATTCCAGACTTAAATATCTGTGGGAGGGAAATATTTTGATTTATATAGCGGAAGAACTTCGAGACTTTTCGGACTCCGTTACGAGTAGGGTCAATATGTCAGCAACACGGGCATGTTGTACAATGCGTTTCTAAATTATTGCCGGGGTTTCCGTGGCATATAATTTTCAAACCAGAAACAATAGAATAAGAGTACGGATATTGAAGTTATTTAGAATACTGCAGTATTGATTCTATTTATAATGAAACTTTTTGAGTTACACTTTCATATTCCTTTAACGTGTTTTAATTTGTTCCTCCGGTTTGAAAGTTATAATCCACGGAAATCCCGACAATAATTCAGAACCACCATATATATCTGCTATACGAAATCAAGAGAATGATTAGAGAAGTGATCAAAGTCTATAGGAAATCCTAACTAGAGACGTGAGTCCCAGCGTTAAGAATCCTGTGAGAAATTAACGGATCCTGTTGTTGTTCATGTGTTTTCACCTGTATTCAGAAGGATTTGAAAATTACGAAATACCTCGCTTTTAAAGTAATTAAAATGAAAATTAAGTGATGGACTCGTGGTTATTTTTCAATTATAACTTATCAGAAATCTGTCTGCACTGTCATTTGCTGTGTGTCGGTTTCGTCAGACACAAATTAAGAGTAACACTCTCGTACCTAAAAATGCACGTTCTTTCCAAATCCTTCTCTGTCATTATCTATAGCAACGATTCTTCTCATTAGACACTGTATAAATTCTAAAACTGAAAGATTAATTAAACTGTCTAAGAATCGAAAAAAGATAAGAAAAGAACGTAAGAAAATAACAAACTATCCATCTTCTCCTTCGCCAATATGATTCCCACGGACTAGTGAATAGTTACATTATTTCTATGGACACCAAAATTTCGTCATATGTTCAAAACAGCCTTTCATGTGACTCCAAGTTACTTCAATCCGTTTAAATCCCCAAAAACCAAATCCTCCGAGATCTATTTTACTATAGGGATATCCTTTTATTTACACTTGGGTCTCCTAAGTGGCTTCTTGCTATGGGATTTTCCAAAGAAACAAAGAATCAAGCGGCCGCTTGCGGCGTCGATCCTTTGTTCCTTTATGATGCGTCCGTAAATTCTTCCTGAGCGGCCCTACTCTCTGGGTTGCTCGCTGAATCATGGCCCTGGTCCGGTTTCTCCCAACGACGTTTTCCTTCTGCCGTGCCACTGTCGCACGGCGGGTCGTTCCTCTGCGGGCGATACCCAACTTCTTTCGGCGCCCATCCTTTCCCTAGATCCGTTTCTTCATTTTTCGCTGGATTCGGTCCCTACGCCTTTACTTCTTCGGTTCTCCGACCGGCATTATTTCGGCGTTATCTATGGGGACTTCTCGTTGTTGGGCCACCTCAAGTTTCCTGTCCACTGAGGTCGGCTCTCTTTCTTCTAGACGTGCCTCCATCTCTTGGCAGGCCATCGTCCCTCTTCGGTTAATCGGCGTCATTTCTTCTCGCCAGGCTTTCATTCCCTCTCGCAGTTTTTCTTGGCCGACTCTCAACTCCTCTCGGTCAGACTCCATTATGGCCAGCAACTCTTTAGGGTCGGCCTCCGTCTTAGCTTGGCTGGTTCTAGTTTCCTCTAGCATGGCGTCTGCTTTTTCTTGGTAGGATTTCATGTTGGCGTCCATCCTTACCAGCATTTCCCCTCTGTCAGTCTTCTTATCGGCGTCCATTTTCTCCTGGTCGGCCATCCTATTGGCGTCCATTTTCGTCAGCAGGCGGTCGAACAATTTTTTCATCTCCATCATGTGGCAGTATAATTTGTTTCAATAGTTCGTCCTAAATTAAGGCGTGTTTAATTTCGAATCCTGTCGGTCACATGTATAAGTCCAATCCCACTTCTGACACCAAATTGTCACGTGTTGGGTATGTCACGTGACAAATAACTTCACTTAGGTCAAGGATGTAGCGAATTTATTAAACACTCCTTCGCTTTTACATTTATAAAATCCACAGTTTCACAATTACTTCTACTGCTGTAGTCACTTCCATGCACTTGATACAACTCACCTCGTAGGTGCTGAACTTCAACATTTTTCTGTCTGGCTTCACCATCTACACACTCTCTGCTTCTACACTTAAGAATACTCCTCCTTACGTAGCTTCCGCACTGACAACACAGAAAACAGTTGCGTGATAGCTGGTTCTCCATAATATATGCCTTAATGTCATATACTTCTGCCTGGATTACTGTCGTGCATTGCCCAAGGCTGAAACTAATTTTCCGCCTCGTGCCATGGCAGTACACACCAGCTCCGGTGCCCTCATTTCTCTTGGAACCATCTGTATACCAGAGCAGTCCCCCTTTTCTATCGGGCCGAAACCCGTCTTCCCATTCACTCCTTTCAGGAACTGTGAAGGGGTTTTCATATACATGTCTCAGTATCATTTGTTCAGACCCAATTTTAATATGGGTTCTTTTTTTCATGTCCTGAGTTATGTATGCATGGCCGAAACCATCGGATCTAGGTTTCCATTGATCACTGCATTGGAGACGGTAGATACCTGCCCTGGCCTCTGCCTCCAACTGTAGATTTAGTGGGGGGAGTCCAAGGAGTATCTCCAGTGCAGCTGTTGGAGATGTTCGAATTGCTCCTGTGATACCCAAGCAAGCCAACCTTTGCAATTGGCTAAGTTCTGCTTGCTTGTCTTGAGTTTAACTCTGGGCCACCATACTGTGGTGCCGTATGTAATTATGGGTCTTACAACTGCAGTGTATATCCAATGCACAACGTGCAGCTGCAGTCCCCAGGATTTACCAAACATGCTTCTGCATGTCCAAGAAGCCTTATAGGCTTTATTGATGACCTTGTCCAACTGCTTTTTCCATGTCAGTCCCTTGTCTAATACTAGACCAAGGTACTTGACATCGCAGGACAGCTGGATCGTTTTATTGAAGAGGGTCGGTTCCTTGAGGCCCTTTATATTTCTCTTCCTGGTAAACACTATAATTACCGTCTTATTAGGATTGATGGAAAGACTTGTTCTTTCACACCATCGTTGGACTGTGTACAGAGCTGTTTGAAGAAGCTCTGATTCTGTAGAAAGGAATTTTCCGTTTTTGAGGATTGCTATATCAGCAGCATATCCTACTGTATAACACCCATCATCATNACTAAAGTTGTACCAAACATGCTTCTGCATGTCCAAGAAGCCTTATAGGCTTTATTGATGACCTTGTCCAACTGCTTTTTCCATGTCAGTCCCTTGTCTAATACTAGACCAAGGTACTTGACATCGCAGGACAGCTGGATCGTTTTATTGAAGAGGGTCGGTTCCTTGAGGCCCTTTATATTTCTCTTCCTGGTAAACACTATAATTACCGTCTTATTAGGATTGATGGAAAGACTTGTTCTTTCACACCATCGTTGGACTGTGTACAGAGCTGTTTGAAGAAGCTCTGATTCTGTAGAAAGGAATTTTCCGTTTTTGAGGATTGCTATATCAGCAGCATATCCTACTGTATAACACCCATCATCATTAAGTCCCCACAGGAGATCGTCGACGACCAGACCCCACAGCAAGGGCGAGAGCACGCCCCCTAGACACGGACGTCCCCAGGGTTTCTCTTGATAATGTAGCAGCTATGGCTCTGCCTTCCAGCATGATCCATCTGAATATTGCAGGCTCTATGCCATGCTTTCCAGAGGCCTGTTTGATTATATCAAATGACGTTCTATCGAAAGCTCCCTCTATGTCAAGGAATGATCCTAAGGCAATATCCTTGTTTTCAATCGCACTTTCTACGCGTGTTACCACATTGTGTAGTGCGCTTTCGGTCGGTAGATTTACCTGTTTGGTAGGCATGCTGGTTTCGGTGTAGAGGATAGGTCCTTAACTCCCCGTCCTTGAATAAGCAGAGAAACCCCATGCCGGTTGTAGGAGTTCAGTGTTAAATTCGACATGGAACGTCTGCGAAAACATCATACCATTGTTCGAATTTCCAGCGATGTGATCTATAGTAAAGGTGACTTTAGATGAGGACATAAATGGACATTTGCATTTATCCCGTTCATCTTCGCACAGATACTGTTGAATTCAGTTTGAGAGATTTCTACCAGAACCTGTCAGGCATTTCGGATTCTCAGTGTTATTGAACCATAATAAATCCTAGCGTGCATGAGGCTGTAAACAAAAATTCCCGTGAATCCCCGAAACCTTCAACAAATGTTGATAAAATTCAATTTAGAAATCTTAAATTAATTTTAATTTCATTGTTTCTGCTTTAAGTAAGCCTAAGCTTAATAAACATTGTAATGAACCTTCGACTTCCATAAAATGCTGGGAAGTTCTTGAATAGCAGCACGATTGGCGACTCCTCAAGAAGGGCTCGGCTCCATGAATGAGCGAGGCTTATTAAAAAGTATATTTTATTCCGCCCTATCACGGAGCCAGTTAGCGCAGGCAACTCAGGCTTGATGCGTCTCGCTTCTACTTGGGAGCAATCCGGTACGACTTTTATGCAACTAATAATATTTCATGCAAAGTTATATTTGTCCCTGTGCTTAATTAATTAAGCACTAAGATGAAGACGTATATGGAAATGGATGATTTTTAATATAGCCAATTTTATTTTAACTGAACGTCTGTTCTACAAATCTGGTTTATATTATAGAAGGTTTTTCGTGAGTAGTCAATTTGACTTTAAATTAAGATTAACTGCCACAAGTATGTCTCTTTGCAGAACTGAATTTCCTTCATTGCTGCGGGTCAAGGCACGTTCAGCTCTGCTTGCTCCTATGCGACAGACTGGTTTGCTTTCCGAAACGCAGGAACCCTCTAGCAATAGGCAACATAGCAGGCTAGCTCAATTTCTACACGCGTAAGTGTCAAAGCTGGCCCAAAGGATCTCACGCCAGGTGGACGTGATGTCACCGGAAGCGGAAATTAATGCTCAGTAGGTGTTCCAGACTAACCGATCAAAGTTCCTCTAGACGTTCAACTAAACTTTTCCTTCTTCTTCTTATTCCATTTCCTCGCCTCACACTCCTTCTGTTACTCTTTTATCATTCGTTTTTCCCGTTTCCTTAATGAGTAACCTGCTCCATTAGCAAAGTTTTTAACTCGTGTTCGAGTATACCTGTTTCGAATTCCGGCCAGAATACCTCCTGACAGAGGGCTGGGATAGTACCTTACATTAGGCCACGACCACTTCCTATACATCCTTTAAAATTCTTTACTAGTTCTTCATTAATAATTTTTAGAATTACTGGGATTTTGGACATTATGTATTGTCTATTATTCTAGAAATTTGAAAGCATAACGTTTCGGAAATTAAATCTGTTTCCGTCCTCAGGTGAGGGAGGAGAAACTCTGTTGGGTCCTTAGAAAGAGATAACCTCAATCACAGGACTGATAATTCGTTCATTACATGACATATTCTGTAAAGTCATAGCGTCATTAAATAAAATATAAAAGTAAATAACTAAATGCCCCTTTCAACTTCTTCTGTTTCTTCTCCTTTCAATGCCCTACCACGTTTCTCTGTCAGCAAGTTTGTGCTGTTGATACCAGTTAAATCATTTTCATACTAAGCACCACGGACAACGGGACATTATAATTATATCTGCAATTGAATCAGAGGATAGAAGAACGACATTAGTGGCACGGTAGGTAGAAGCAGCTCAGTTACAGAATTGAGGTCAAGGAAACTTAAAGGCAAAAGGTAAACATTTCAATTAATAATACAAGTTTCTATTTGAGATCAAATTGCAATATCATTTGACGTTGCAATTAATGTCCAAATTCTGGGTACAAATCTTCATTTAAAAAAACAATGCCCAATCGTATGGTGGAGGTATTCCCAACTTTATTCTAATATGAAGGTTGATCGTGGTGCCAAGGAAAGCTCGTTCTTTTGTCCAGTTGTATCCAATCAATATCTTCCATATCATTTCCCTAAGTTTCATTTTAAAATTATCCTTCTTAGATTTCCCAAGTATTTTCTTCGCTCGAGGTTTTCACGCTAACATATATATTCATTTCCCAATTCCTTCAAGTGCGCTACAATCCTGCATGGTGGTAGGGTCCAATACCTCCACCGTAGCCCTGCGAGTCGTAGGAGGCGACGAAACAGGACCCAGTGTCTGCGGGTATAACTGGGCCACCCTGTTCCTGGGGGAGTAAATACGGGGACCTGGCCCTCCCAGGTTCGGACAGCCCCGAAACTTAGACAGTAAAATGTGGTCATGAGTCCAGCGGGACTCGGACCCGAGAAAGACTGCGTTCGCTAGGGCCAGCAGCAACTGTAAACGAGAGACCCATCCTCTCATCAGAGAGGATGTTACATAAGGACTATGAAAGAAGTATTCAGCTGAAAAAAAATACTGGTCGTGGTCCTCAAGGGGCTTGTCGCCAAAGCGAACTGATTGCAAGTAAACCGCCAGTCGTAAAGTAACTCTGACTCTGACTCTGACTCTGACTCAAGTGTACATTCACCCATGCACTATACCATTTTTCATTTAAACATCAGAATGTTAGACGAAGATTGCAAATTATGTATTTTTTATCCCCATCGGGCGCCTGTTACACAACCCCCCACCTAGATCCACGCTTCTTCCTCTGAATGTTATGTTCACGATCCATCAATCTACAGTTTTGAGTGAATATTTGTAGGAAATATAGAGTGAATAAGATCTAAACGTTTGTGATGATGGTACATTAATACAAATATCATGTTCTGGACATTATCCACCGTCCTGTTTATATTTCAAAACACAACGTTTCGGAGACTGGTTTCTATTTCCGTCCTCAAATAAAACCTACTCACTTTTGCCCACTCGATAGAGATAGTCTCTGTCTCCGAAGATACGGACTAGCTGAAAACGGAGACAGAATCCAGTCTCCGAAACGTTGTTTTGAAATATAAACAGAACGGTGTTTTAGATAAAGACAGAATGATGGATAATGTCCAGAAACATAATATTTATACCAAAATGGAATGGGTTTCTAGATAGTAAAAAGGTGATGTATGAAATATTTACCAAAGAACATAATTTTTCGAAACAAGTTACAGCAAATGTCTTTGAAGAAAGCAGTCTTCTGGGATTTGGCACCGTGTATAACAAATGTCTTCTTCTAGAAAGACATGAAACCAGACAGGCGAGTAAAGGGAGTGACGGATTGGAACACCTGTTGACTTGGTTTGATCTGTGTGCCCATAAGAAACTTTCATACATTTACTAGAGCGTGAAACGTAAAACAGGAATCACAGAAGTGTAGTCAGAAATGAGGAAAAACTTTGAAACTTACACTTTTAAACTTGAAACCTTTAAATGTCAAGTGAACATTCAACTTTCTATAAGTCCCCAACTATGAAGAAAGTCATACGAAATGCCAATGGATCTTATGGTGGTATTATATTTACATAAGCAATGGAAATGGAAAGTGAACAGCTGATTAAACGTCTGTTGCTTGTTCTTAACTACAATATTCACTTCTCTGTATCGGTTAGCATGCTTGACTGATTCAGTGACTAACTAAATTACTCATAAGATTTAAATTTTTGCGACGATGTTAAATTAACAAAATTACTGACTCTTGGGACATATTCGTCGCTCCAATTTTTATTTCAAATGAAACTTCCGAGACTGGACTCTATTTCCGTCCTCAAGTAAAGAGCCTGCTCAGTTGGGTGCCATAGTCAGTCACTATCTCTGGAGAGACTCCATTCTCTGAAATTAATCAATTAATTGAGTAAGTAAGTAAAAACTGAATTATGAGAATTTTCCAAGTAGTTAATCATTGAACTGGCTCATAAACTATCAAAGTAACTACTCGGCTGGACTAGACTTCAGTGATGAACTAACTAATTAAGCAAAGTATCTAGCTCACTGTTCATGGCGGTAGGTCTAGGCCCACTAGGGCTGTAGTGCCAAGGAAAAAAATCTAGCTCGCTAATCAACTAACTGGCCCTCTGGCTTCCTAATTAAGTGACTAATGGGCTATTTCACATCAAATCAATAAATCAGCGGACATCGCCATTTTGTGTTTTAATGACATGTTATGAGTAAGAGATAAATAAGAAAATTTTCCTCCTGTGGCATTTAATTTCAAAGTAGTTTAAAATTCGAATTTTACGTTTTCTCGTACTCTGATCCACTAATGTTTATGTTTCTGTCCTAATTAAGGCTTATAAAATACATTATTCTACCAATTGATAGATATTATGTGGGGTTTGGATTTGATATGAATATTACGTGGGACACACTAACATTTTGACATAAACCTTTGTCCTTCGGTTTCAACTTACGTAAAAACATACAGACATATTACGCAAGTTTCTTCTGCAATAATGTATTTTTGGGTGGGGGAAATTTCGTGTTACGATATGGATGCATTGATGAATTACATTTTTATTTATGATTAGAGTTTTTCGAGTTCCAGTGAGGTGGATTCTTTCAATTGACATAATCCTTCCAGCCGCACTATGGCCCTGGGGTCGACTCACTTTTCTAAGCACTTTTCAAGCAGTAACCCACAAAATTACTTGCTTAATGATGCAAGGAACATTCAATGGCGCTAGAGAATTGCAAAAAAGAATGGTTCGGTTTCAATCTCATTCTCCTGAAACATATACAAGCCACAACTTTCTGTCAGACTCAGAACCTTGTAATCCTCTAGTGTCTTCCACTTGATAATTCTTCATCTTGCAAATGTATATGTGTGTGGTGTTGAACACGTTGGCTCCTGTAAGCAGTTTTGTCTGGACTTGGTTTTTGGACAGAATTGTCACAATGTATTCTTTGAGTACCCTGAAGTGCCTGAACTTCCTTGAATCTCTCTTCAGGAACGTTCGTTCTTTTGTTACGGTCTGGAACAGTAAAATACTCGAAGGTTGTTGAAGGAAACTTCACAGCAGCCCATTCTTATAGTTGTCTTAGTATCATGATCTGCTCTTCATGAGGGTTTGGCAGGCTTGTCTTCCCTCCTAACCTCACAACGGTTCCTTCAGTCCCCTCGCATGTACCTTTGTCATGTGATGTTGCGAGTAGGTGCAGACCCACTTGTATATCATATACATCTTCATGATAGCAGATGTTAAAGAAATGTTTTTGTTCTTTTATTTCGAGGCAGAACCATCGGAGTAACAGCACATATTTGTCATGTCTTTCAATTGACCAGAAAGAAATCTCCGAATCTTTTTCTTTTTTGACAAATATACAGCTGCAGTGCAATACTTCAAACAAATTTTAACAAAAGAAAATGTTTGTCTCTATCATTGTTGCGAAAAATATGTCACAAATGGGCTAAGAGTTGGATGAAAATTATTGAAATAAAATCTGGTACTCCATCTTGTATGATGGAGTTATCAGAAAGATCATAAATCCAAGAATTTCTTCAGTTTCAAGTTTCAAATTAAGTTCTTTATAGAAATATAATTGTTATCACACTATAAAAATGCGAAAAAGAAGGATGTACTGTACAATTTTCAGGCAAGTCACTGCAGTATTGCACAGTTTTTTTCTAAAAATGAATTGTCTGCATTCATCCACTATCTGTATGTTGTATTGCCTAGTTGTGGCCTTAAGGTCTCTGTTCGGTATTCCTCTCAGGTTGCCAGCCTCTGAACCCATCCAACAGTCTCCCTGGTAAAAACTTACACATGACACATTATAAATAATTTTAGGCAAAATGTCGTTAAAAATTTGTACTTCCGTATGAGCCCATTAATCATATAATTTTGCACCTGAACAGAAGTTTCGCTTTCTGAAAAACGGCACGCAAACAAACTGCATATGTAGAGTTTTGTGTGCTTTGTGCAGGAACACAGTTTTTTGGCCGAAACTCTACAAGCTTTGAAGATCCAAGCTAGTTCTCGCTTGTATAAAATTAAGTAAGTTTTCTTTAGTTTACGCAGTACCAGTCATTTCTGAAGATAAAAACTTCTGAATTAACATAAATATGAACTCCTGTCTCTGTCATGATCCTGCATATATCATCAGATACATATAATCATTTCACCACTGCAGCTATTGCAGGAGGCAGCGTTTTGCCTGGTTTTATAGTTGAGCTTGGCAAAATTCCTTTCTCAGCCACTAATTTATTCGTAACCTGAACCACGTAATTTGAGGCTTTGAATTCTTATGGGATTTTCCTAATTGACCAGCCCTTCAGAAGAATGATCCAACATTTGAACCGTTTCGCTCCTCAAGAGCTGTATCGTCTAGGACATACTGCTGTGTAGTCTGCTGAAATTCAAGTTATGTTTCGAAGAATATGTCCCTTCCATTCTCAGGGTTGAAGAACAAGTGAAGCAAGAAAACAGCTTGAATCGAGTAGCAAAAGCCTGCGTTCTCTCTGCAGAAAAACTCTTCAGAGCCATCTCTCTTAGAATGCCAAATTATACTTCATACGTTCTTCTTGTTATATACTTTTTTCTTTAACTGTACTGTCATTTTACCCTCACCTAAACTGATGTCACAACTGAGGTCTACTGAACTGAATATCTTCTTTTCATGACTCCTTTTATTTACTCAATTGTTTCTGTGCATACTTCACTCGTGAATATTTTTATGAACCCAGATATCTATTACAGGAAGATCTGACAACTGATCAAATCTTCTCCTTCAATTAGGCAATATCCTGAGTTTTACGACACAACTGTTTCAGTTCTATATCTTCTGCAAAACTTTCATTAGTTTTCATAAGTTCGTTCAGATTCTGTCTCTCTCTGAGTACTAGAAATATTTTCTTTTTCACGATCAAATCCAGTGTGCATTTCTATTTTTTTTAACTTGCACTGTGACTGAAATTCAAGGCAATAGAATACTGTTTTGAAAACATTACCATCATTCTATTTGTAGTAAGTGTAGCCATTTTAAACGTGGAAGGAATGAAAATTAATTTACTTTGCAACTGCGGAACGAAACGATAAGCATAATATCAGACTTACGAAAACGGCACTAAGTAAAAAATTTTCGTATAATTATGATCTACATGATTTATTCTTTTCGAATATTATTATTAAGGTAATTACATACAGGAAAATGAAGTAGGTAGGATATGTAGCACACATAGTTTCGGCAGTAACACCTTCAGGAGAGAGAACACTTTCTATAGATGGGAGGATAATATTGAAATATGTACTAAAAAGTAAAGCTATCCTTATAACAGGCCATGAAGGCCCATAGGTTGTGAGACGTTGAGGGTCCCACATTATCTAGACAATCGCCTCAAAGATGGCGGTAAGATTGTCAGCCGCACTTTACTCCCCAGGAAAATTATTTAATTCATTCTTGGTACTCATTTCTGTTAGAGGCTTAGTGGCCCTGGGGTCCACTCAGCCTCTAACAGAAATAGAAGAATTAGGTCAATTGAAAAGAGTCCAATGACCTCATCGGGACTTGAACCCGCCACCTTCCGGCTTGTAGCATAGTGCCTCAACCAACTACGCTACCGCGTGCCCCCGAATTGTGTACTATGGAAATAAAATATGAAAGAGTGTACCAAAGTTCAATAGAAATGTATTGTCCGGGATGACTAGTACATAAAACATAGCATTTCTGGGATAAAATACCTACCGACGGGGTTCCAGAACTTTGTGAAACCGTAGAGGTGAACGATTTTATCTCATGAAGAAAGCAGTCTTCTGGGATTTGGCACCGTGTATATGTGGTGTTAACCGACGTTCCTCCAAAACGTCNAAAGGGCTACAGGTAAGATAGCATGGCAAGAAAATATATTCTTTCATACAAAAAGTTTTACATATCCATCCGCTTTCGCACAAACTTAAGATACTTTTATTTGTGCCAAAAAATGTATAAAGGTTGTATGTAACTCTGTGGAGTAAAGGGGAGAAAACATTTTCTCCCATTTTTCACTGAAGAGAATTAGGAAAATTTTAAGCCTTTCAGAGACATTTGTAACGGTAAAGAAGTTTCTGCCGATCACAGTGGCCGTTCGGTCCAATGGATGAAATGTCTTCGCTCATTCGGAAGCTGGGATCGTGGGTTCGAATCCCACTCAAAGGCATAGATGTATGTGTTGCATTTATTCTGTGTTTGTGTTGTCCTGTGTGTAGATAGAGGTCTTGCGACGAGCTGATCACCCGTCCTACCGTCCTACCGTCCTACCGTCCTACCGTCCTACCGTCTGTGAAAAAATTATTATAAAACTGAAGAGGTCAGGTCCAAAAAAAAAAAAAGCTATAGAACCATTGATGAATGCAGGAAGGAAAAAGAATAAAGATTTTTGGTCTGACGTTCTCAGTTTTCCGTTTTTCCTGCGAATGCCCCTCTGCATGAAATTGCTCTTCCTCGTGTGCTTCTCATGTACCAGTTTATACTATGGTATCTGACATAGACTTAGCTGAGGTTTCACTGAATTAGTACAGACCGACTTCAATATTCAGTATGTGTACAATTATATAACAAAATTGTGCAGGCAACAATCAGAAGTCATACAAAATCATGAGAATGAACATGTTCGCGGTATAGGACAAGGCGAAGCCATACATGGAAAATATAAGAGGCTTAAACATGGAGATGGTCAAGCTTACTACCGTTCAAGTGATTAATCTGCCGTTGTAGGATAAGTAAGAGAGACATTACCTGCTTTACAAAGCCTGGACTGAGAGATGAATTGTATGTACAGCACAAGAAAGAATTTTCAATAACGTGTTATTCGTGTGATACGTACACTTGCCAAAGGCAAAATCTATTCAGACGAGACAAACCCATCCTGTCGCCAGAGAGGGTGTTACTCGTACATAAGGATTTATTTAAAAAAAATCTATGGTCGTGAGACTCAGTCCAGTCGTAAAGTATTTTTTTTTGCTAGTGGGGTGGGACTAAGTCCCTTGTACTGCGGCCACTTCTGGCCTATTGTACCAGCCCCAGATGCTAGGTGAGGGGGATTGTGGAGCAATTTGTTGAATGAAGATTGGCAGAGGAAACCGAAATTCTCGGAGAAAACCTGTCCCAGCACCACTTTGTTCACCACAAACCCCACTTGACCAGACCCGAGATCGAACCCGGGCCGCCGCAGTGGGAAGCCAGCGAGTAACCGCTTGAGCTATGGCGGTAGAGATGGTACTCATTTCTGTTAGAGGATGAGTAGACCCCAGGGCCGCAGTGTTTCTGGAAGGACTGTCAATTGAAGAATTCAATCCGTACATTGGTAACCGAACCAACGTCCTACCGGCTTGTAGCCTAGTGCCTCAAAAAACTGCGCTACCGTGTGCCCTGGCTTATGCTATACGGACCCTAAATCACTGGAATAGCCCTATGCTTGACAGCAGCCAAATTGAAGATTCTTGCATTCACTGTGTGGGCCTCTCCTTGTTCCGTGTTGAAAAGTCTGCATTTTTATTATTTTGTGTGACTTCTGTTTGCTGCCTGCAATATTTTATAATACAGCCATATATATATATATACACGATAGCTCTAAACCTATATGATTATAAGTGTGAGGATGAGAATTACCACTGCAGGACATGATGTCCTCAAATTTGTGGTTATGAATAGTTGCATGTTATGGGATACAGTGATGTATAATCCTTTGAGAGTGGACTGACGTTCGAGAGCAGCATATTGCCTCCATCTTCAGGGTATAGAAATAAGCGATGCAAGAAAGTGACGTGAAGCAGGTAACCTGCTTGTTTCTTGTATGCTTATCCTTCCACCATGAAGATGGAGGCAACAAGTTCCTCTGAAACCTATGTTAACTCTGAACGGACTACATGGAATTTTATCCCAGAAGACAGAACTGTTCAGAATTACTAATGGTTCGGAAATTCTTGTTTGCCGGCACTACAATTTCTATAGGTATGTCTGCAACAAATTCCCAAGCGGAAAAATCACAAGTCATTAGAGAGTTAATCAGAGTGTTACGTGGGTTTAATTATCAATGTTTTATTTAAAATACTTCTGCTACCATCGAAGTATCCTATCCAAAGTGTACAGCTGATTTCCCAATGTCAAAGAAGGTGGAGCATTAAATTGACCATTCACCCATATCCAGCGTTGCAATGTAGCATATATGGAGCTTTACCTCCACATTCATTAACTTCGTTGACGTCAATATGTTCCACTATGTGAACGTTTTATATCTTACCCTCTCCGAGACACACGGGGTAAATCAGGCGGTATAGCAACGGGCTAATGCCTGGAAGGCAATGGCTCGAATTCCTGCAGGTATTTCTTTCCTCCAGAGCGTCAGAGGGATCCATCCAACCTCCAACCCAATGAGTGATGTGGATGTGAAGCTGGCTAATCATCTTCATCTAGTGCCAAGGTGAAGAATAATGGAGCTATACTTCCACATTCCCCATACGTCTTCATGGCGTAGTTCTTAATCCAGGTACAGAGGCAACTTTATCTTTACCTTCTCCCCTCCCAGAAAGTAACAGCTTGCTACCGCAAAGTCTGACGACCACAGAGCAAGTCCTCCAAGTACATCGAAAGAAGGGAAACCCGGATGACGTGTTGCTATGACGTCAGGCAGGTATCGTGCGTAACAACTAGTTGAAGAGAAGAAATGTTCAAGTCTCCGTGGTCGGTCAGTCCTGGTTGGTCTGGCGGCAGTGTCGGACTGCTGTTAGGTACATGCGCTTACGTTAGAGATAAGTGTGCAAAACCGAGTTAAAATTCGTATTACGTCTGCATGGGCTTAAAAACATTTGCCTCAGATCTTCTTGGCTGAAACATTCAATGAGTTATTCACTACGATAAGGAACTCCGAGCTCTGTGTGTGATAAGAAGTGGATTTAAAACAGCAAGCGGTGTATTGTTCTGTGCGCACAGCAGATTTTTCTATCAACAATAGAATTCCGAAGTGATCTTTGAGTAATAATTCTGTGTATTCATTAATTAGTGAACCCATACGAACGAAATTTTCAAACTATCCGCTGATTTGATTTTTTATGGTGCCTGAAGATTCGTGTATAACAAAGTGAATAGCTGTAAGTGGTAATCACAAAACTTTTACACTTATCTGCGAATAAAACCGGAAACTATAACAAACTGTTTTTATAATTGCTGACAACGATAAGTATACCAATTAATAACGCATGTCAACACGTCAATAACTTACCATTAGCTACTTCTTGCTACTGATCGAAGATAAGTCGATTGATCGGCATTGAAGTACCATTGAAGGTTACATCTGATAAAGTTGTGTTAATTTTTTTTAAACAAGAATATCTTAACTGTTAAAGACAAATTAGGAAGTGAGTTGCCAAGAGCCTGTAATTTAGTGCTAGCTAGTTGGTGGTATACAGAAAAGGTAAAGCGAAGTAACATTAATCGATTTTATGTTATAAATAGTTCTACTGACAATGTCAACGAGAATTTCAATTTATGTGTAAGACATAAGAAAGTATTATGCTGAAACTGTTCCCTCCATAAGTGTCAACAATCACTGATAATAGTCAACGAACTTTCCTCCGGGAAACAGAGAGAGAGGGAGAGAGAGTGTTTCTTATACAATTGACAACCGGAAGAAAGCATACGTGTGCCGAGAAATATTACTCAAGGATAATAAGTAGTAATTAATACATCTGAAAATACTTGTTTAATTATTATCTCAACAAATCCCGTTCTTACTTAGCCGTTGGGTTACGCCTGGCACATCTAATTGAATATTGTGTAAATATTGCTTCTATTACGAGTCAACAAGGAAATTAATTTTTCATCAAATGATAACAGTTCTCTTTTTCCTGTGATACTATTCTTTATAAATTACAAGGTGTATATGTCTTGAAGAGAATGGAGTAAAAATAAGAGGTCTGCTATTTCTAATGCTTTTTGTCATCGATAATTTGCTGCAAGTTTTACCTTTGACACAGACCAATGCGAGAGATCTTCTGCACTAACCTACTTTGTTCAGCATGGCAGAAAATACAGCAAAAAAGATAATTTATCCTTGGTTTTAAATACATTTGCGTGAGTTGTGGCGAATCAAAATATGGCACAGAATTCAAATCTATTAGTGAAATATTAGGATTCACGTGAAATACCAAAAAAGTAATGATATATTGCACAAGGCTATCTGGTTATACTGCTTTATGGTATTCAGTACAAACATGTGAAAGTTGATTTAAAATATTAGAGTAAGCATCATACAAATGTGTTAATTAAAATAACAGCTTCATACTGCAGAATTTGTTGAGACTTTCAAGAGTCCGTTAACACAAGTGCCGCATGCAGAAGAATGGACAACTTTTGTGTACACTAAACTTTTTTAATGAAGTGAAGTTGAACTTACACACTTATATTATGAGAAGTGAAATTTTATGAGGCTTTTCAAGAGGGCGTTTCCGGATGAGACTTCATCTTATTACTGTCTCAAATATTCATGGTGAGTAAAGCTTCCATAAATAATCAGCTGCATGAAACACCTTGAGAATAATTCTCAGAGAACTGTGGAGTTTACGTTTGTGAAAAAGAAGTTGTTGAGAAGAACAGGGTCTTGCAGAAAATTTGAGTTATGGAAAGCGACAATTAATACTGATCAGAGTCCATACTGAAGTTGCTTACATCTTCACTGAACTTAGGCAAAACGAGGTAGCACGTGTGAACCTAGTCGTATTAGAGATGTGTGTCAACAATTTTGGCCTTTAAAATATTCAAGGTTTTCGCAGCGGCGTGGCTGTGAAGAGCTCTGCATTCTGGGATATAGCACTCTGTAGTCCGGTGAATATCACAGACGTTTCGGAGAAACATCGTTTCCATCTTTAGTACCGAAATTTAAGCTAAGCAAGAAATCAACATACAACGAGCAGTACACTGAGTGGCTTGGCTTACATTTCGACCCTGAAGATGAGGGCAATGTTTCTCAGGAACATCGTACAACTTTAAACCGGACTACATTGTATTATGTACCAAGAGATGCAAGAATTTACAGTAATTGTTCATGTGACAGTGCATAATATTTATTTGCATTTTGTCTGAAGAAGTACATGGTAAAGAAATATTTGGAGGAAAATTTTCCCTGAATTTGAACTTCTTAGGGAGTTGTATAGTTGCAGTTTACTCCTTAATTTTATAGTGTTTTGACCGGATACTAGGAACTAGAGCCAATACTTCTAGGTCTAAAAATAAATTGGACTATCATAAATACAATGGAAACGTGGACTGTATAAACTGATTTCGAATGTCATTACAGCCCTACTCCCAGCAAATGCGATTTCTTCCGTCAGTAGTTGCATACGAGTACACTAACAAATAACTGCAAACACAGACACCGAGTTACAGCGAAAGGCAAACTTGGATACAAGTTGGAAACCGTGAAAACTTCCAATCCGCTGTTAATGACGTCTGATCGTATCCGGTGGACAAGTGTTACATGAACAGGTCACGCGATGCATTCGGAAAATTATGAATAATTTACATACAACTTTTTAAATGCAACAACTCAAAGAAAGACGTATTTTTAGTGCAGCCGGGATAGCTCAGGGTGTATATCGACGTACTAGGGGCTGGACGGCCGGAGTTTAATTCTCGGAAGAAGCAATACTTTTCACTTTTCCATAACTTCCACGGACGGCCCGTCCAGTTTCAAATTCAATGGATACCGGGGGCTCTTTACCAGGGGGTAAAGCCGGCTGGGTGTGAAGCTGACCATTTTTATTCCTCTATTGCCGAGGTAACGAATGATGGAGTTATACCTCCATTCCACAATATGTTTGCATGCCACAGTGTTTAATTAATTAAGCACAGGGGCAATATGAGGTTCGTATAATCAGAATATCAATGTAACATTTCAAATCATAGCTACCATAGCATCCTGGGCCACCAGAACTGTAAAATTATGATTTTAATAACTTTCAGCGATCAAATGGCTTCTTATTTACGTACCTTGATATATCAAACTTCTGTACCATCGTATCCTTCTAGATCCATACCTACTCCTCATTCGTGGTCTTCCCACCTCATTAGGCGCTGTACTATATAACCTGAAAACACAGGAAGACGAAACCATTTAGTATTTTTAAAAACTTACCACATTGTAGGGAATTTCTAGACAAGTGAATATGTGTTCACATGTTAAAAACATTGACAGCCTTCATAATTCCCAATGTTCAATTCCGTTATCACAAAAGCCCGCCGTTAGTCTCTCAATTTAGTCAGCTGTCCACAGTTCGTATACTAATATAACAGTTTTAAGACCCATTTTAATATTATTGTCTTATTTGTACCAGGTCTCCTCCTATCGTAATCCTATACTAATTAAAGACTACAATCTCTAGCTCTCAAAAATCCATTTTAATTTCACTTTCACTTCACCTCTACATCTCCAATCTGAACCCCACTTTCTGAAGAATTCT
This sequence comes from Cryptotermes secundus, assembly GCF_002891405.2. NCBI lineage: Eukaryota > Metazoa > Arthropoda > Insecta > Blattodea > Kalotermitidae > Cryptotermes > Cryptotermes secundus. The sequence goes on from NW_019737981.1 coordinate 1,111,659, forward strand.
GATTAAATGTCAATACCCCATTTCTCTCACCCTCATTCATACTGCATTCCTTCCTTCTTGAATTAATTGCCCTAACAGCTCTCGGAGATGACGAGATCACGAAGCTCTTCATCATACATTACGTCTATCTGTGTTATTTTCCTTACTTATATGTACGTATTTTAGTAGTTTGTTTCTATTAATTAGAATAAAACATGCAAACAAACTCCGTAGCTTGAGTCCACAAGCGAACTATACCGACCGAGTGACCGACGCTTGTCCGCGAAGTTAGTGCCAACTTTAGAGATTAGAGGGTGTCGCGTGGTCAGTGCAACGAAATCCCACGGCCGTTCATTCCTGTCTTCTAGACCGAAGTCGCTCTTTCCTTGAAATAGCTCCTCAATTATGCTCACGAGGCTGAGTGGACCCCGTTCCAGACCAACTAATTCCCATAAAATCTGGTAACGCCTGGAATCGAACCCGGGACCTCTGGATCTGTAGCCAGGAACTCTTACCACTAGACCACAGAGGCGATCTATTAATTGGAGTAGTTTAGTAAAAATCCGGAAATCGATAAGATTAAATATTGATACATCAGATATTAGGACTGTCCATTTCCGGAGTACCAGTCAGGCTAGTTACCTTTATATATTTTACTAGGTTGCTGAGAGTATAAATGTGTGATTATCGTGAGCTGCAATATGAAGCTTCCATTATCCCTAAGCCTTTCGGTGTTTCTAAGTCATTATATTAGTGACACTGTCTGGAAACCACGTGACAGGCTATCTTCTCCGTCTGTCTCAGCGTGCGCGGAGTTATATAACTGGAACGCCTGAACTGCTGTAGGTCGCGTGATAAACACGCTCCGCAGTTCGCAATGCATTGTTCTCTGTCTCAGAATCTTCTGAGTTATAACCGGTAGTCAGCTTGACAGAGGTCACGTGACCAACACACCTCGGCGCTTACAAGACATATTTGTCTCAGTGTAAGCAGAGTTATAAGCATGTCAGTCTGCTGTGGGTCACGTGACAAACATTCTTCGTCGTTTGTAAAGTGTTATATGTTTGTCTCAGAATTCTCTGAGCTATGACTGAAGTGTCATCTTGATAAAGAACACACGAAAAACATACTTCGCGGTTTGGAAACATTATATTAACACAAGTATATATTTCTACTGAGGAAGAATACCATAAATACTAAGATTAAAAAAAAAATATGACTACACACTACAGTAAAAACGAAATGTTATGGCGTGTGATATTTGCGTTGTTGTACCGAGTGTCACGCGGTGAAATTTAAACTAATCAGCGACAATCAGGTTCTTATATTTGTATTATTTATTTCTTTACAATGTTGTTAGTACGTTGGGCCATGCAGCACCGAATGGTAGGATGAATAGTGAATGATTAAAGGTGTGGAAGGTAGCGGTCGTGGCCTATTTCAAGTATTCTCTTTTGTATCTGGATAGACACAGGATAATCTTGAAAAGCTTCAGTCAAAACACTCTGTTTTGAGGTCAAGATTCAAATCGGGTACCCAGACCCCGAATATAACAACAGATTAATTAATATCTATTGGGATTTTAGAATATTACTAGCATTATCATGCAAGGAAAGTTAGAGTGGAAGCAAACATACAACCGCTCAGGCGGTTAGAAGCCGGCTCCCTACCGCAGCTGCCCGGGATCCATGCCAGGTCAGGTCAGATGGGATTTGTAGTGGACAAAGTGTCACTGGGGCAGATTTTCTCCGAGTACTTCGATTTCCCCTGCCAATTCTTATTCCATCGACTGCTCTACAGTAATAATCTATCTTCCGCGGATGGTACAAACGGACAAAAAGTGGCCGACGTACCAAGTGAGCTTAACCTCTCCCTACAAGAAGAAAGTAAAAAAAAAAAAGTCACACAACACTTAGTTTTCGCTTTACACGACAAAACACCAGTCCCCTCCCTGTTTCTTCGATTCTTATTTCAATTATTCAAGCACCTCAGTACGTTTGCAACAAATTTGATGGTGAGAAATTCCTTCCGTCAAGGCGCCCATCTGTCTCCCAGCACACAATAATTCCGCCTACCTTGAACGATTTTCATCGAAATTTTCTGCATAGTGGAAACTTCTCTACATCTTCAGCCCTGTATTTAGGCCTATGTATCAATATTTATATTCAAGTGCAGCCTATACAAGACACAATAAGCTCCTGCAATAAATTCTCTATTAAAATTTAGTCCCAGAATCTCGTCTTGAATCCTGTTTTAACTAACGAGGCTCTGAAGACCGAGACTTCCCAGCTTAACCACTCCGTCAAGCGTGAGGGAAATACCATATCAAAAGCTATCCAGAGGCTGCCTAAAAGGTAGCATCCGTGCTACTGAACTAGCTGGTTGTTGGCCAGCATCCAATTAGTAGCACAACATCTTGCTTTCAAGTCTCATTGTGGCTTAGAAGCCTAGGGGTAAGGGCAGTTAAGGAGACCGTAACTGGCCGCGTGGTCTGATACATGACAGGTTGAAAATTATAGGCGCGTTCATTATGAATGATTGTTAATATAAATGAGCAATTGTTAGATGCATTAACTAATTGATTCTTAGATAATTTCACACCTTGCCCTGCCTATTGCAGAAGAATATAGCAAAATTGAATGTCATTACCACACTTACCGTGCTAGTACTATTGTATTCAGGGGGTTTAATGTAACTGATCAGATTAGAATACAATGAACTTCAACGGAAAAGCAACTGTTTCAGTTGAAGAGGTTATATCTTTGGTGTTCTGTAAGAAGGGCCTAAATCAAAATTCATTACGAAGGGTATATTTTGACTAACTTTCAATTTTTACCGGTATAATCTGAATGATCAAGTGAAATAAGATGAGATGGGCAGAACGTGCAACACGCATGGTAGCCAAGAGGAATGCATATAGGACTTGGGTGGGAAAGCCAGAGGGAAAGAGGTCGCTGGGAAGATCTAGATCTGAGTTGTTGGATAATATTAAAATGGATCTTAAGAGTAATAAGATGGGGTGGCGTGGAGTTGATTCGTCTGATTCAGGATAGGGACCACTGGAGGGCTCTCGTGAACACTGTAATGGGTTCCATAAAAGTTGGGAAATTCTTCAGTAGCTGAGGGACTGGAAGCTTCTCAAGAGGGACTCAGTTCAAAGGAACTAGTTATGTCGTGTCGTTAGTTGTTATTTAATGCCACGGTGTTCTGCTTGTAACTGTCACTGCACAAAGAGAGGGCTTCAGGCTTTGCTACGTTTCGAAAAAGGAAAAAGCTATTATGTAATTACAGGCCTATGTACATTGGAATAAGTCGAAACAGATAAATTACCACATTGAATTCGAGGTTTTCCTGGCGGTGACTATGAAAAATACAGACTTCTGAGTTCTAATTATGTATAGTTCGAAGACAGCCCGATGTTTCGAAGCAATATATTAGCTCCATCATCAGGGTCGAAGAGAAAGCCAAGCATGAAACCAGCAGAAACAGGCGACGAGACAACGGAAGCTGGACAAACATGAAGCTAAAGAAAACAATATGAAGAACAGAAAGGAAATAAATGTATATTTTGAATTTAAAGTTCGAGTGATGATTTTGGAGAGTATATCTTCTGAGTTTTATCGAGGCAATCTTTTTGCCCCTGAAGATGGAAACGATACATTCCTCCGAAATGTTATGCTGTCTCCTTACGGACAGTCGTGATATATTCAAAGAATTTTCCCATCATTCCCCCGGAGAGGCCGAGAAACAAGGCACGAGATACCTGAACCAGAGGAGTAGGTTATCCCAGTGAGGTTCGAAACATGAAGCTCCCATATTTTCCAGACAATCGGCTCACAGATGGCGGTGAGGTTGTCAGCCTTACCCGCCGGCCGCCCTTTACTCCCCAGGAAGATTCCTGGTACTAATTTCTGTTAGAGGCTGAGTTGACCCCAAGACCATAGCGCTGCTGGAAGGTTTAGGTCAATTGAAAAAATCCACCTCATCGGAACTCGAACCCGCGACCTTCCTGTTTGTAGCATAGTGCTTCAATCGACTGCGCTACCATGTGCCCCCATCTACGATTCAGTTTCAGAAATAACTTCTTTTGCTTGTTCTGACTACAATCCTGTGCACATTAATTCCATCGAGTGCTACATGTAGAGCCCCTGATTTAATCACCGCATTTTTTCATTAGATTTATACCCTACTGATACATAATTATTAGCTACATATGACAGATCACTTTAACCATTACGCTGAAAATTACTTTTGATTAATTTGGAAATCCCGGCTATCAAGATTCTTGTAGTCCCCCATGCAAAGATACGAATGCCCTTCCAGTCAGGCGAATACTTGGAATTATAATGAATGGCCTTTTATGGAAAACAGAAGAACATTTACGACATGTTCATAATAGAAATTTAAATGTTTTATTTTATTTACGAGAATGGTGCGTGTACACAACGTGACAAAATTCCGGGTCCGTTAGATTCCTGCACGAGTGTGTGTAAACCTCATGTCTGTCCGCTTGTTTCCAGAGAACCAGTTTCAAGCATTTTCCCCAGTACAAATAACCAGGACATAGTTGGAAGGCTATGCTTACTGCCTACTGGGAAGTGGTGTCCTGTAGTTTGTCAGAAGTTCACAGATGTTTCTGAGTAACGTACTGCCTTCATCTTCAGGGTAGAATACTTAAAATTGTTTCTCTTCGACTCTGACGATTAAGGTGGTACGTTTCTTAAGAATATCAGTCAATATCTATTAGGCTACACGGCGTTATGCCCCACAACATATTATTCATCATAGTCACCCACGTGAGAACCTCAGATCTCTCAACAAGCGGTTAGATTTCCTTTCTGTTCTGCCTCCATCCCCTTTCAGCCTTCGTCCCTTATTTTGAAAAAAATAAAAGATGCTTATGATAGCGCTTTACTGTCTGTGTGTCCGTCTCTGTCCATCTGATTGTAAACCCTAATTTTTTTGAGGCTTATGATATCATCTTGCTATCTGTTTGTTTATCCCCCCCCAATTTCATTAAGAGGCTTGTGAGATCACCTTGCTGTTTGTAAATCTGCTGCATTTCCCACTATTTTTTTGGTCTCCTCTGTGGTTCATGTCTTATGGAAGGAAAGTAGGGATTAGTTCTTCCCAGAACTTCTTGTATATATTATGTTTTCTTTCATCCTTTTCTGCCGCTCCTCTTTCCTTCCGGCTCCTTTCGTGGTTCTTTTTGTTTGCTTCTTCGTTTGTTTCACATTTCCGTTACGAAGACCAGTCAGCTAATGATATTTCATAGAACAACCGCTGATTATTTTTGAAAACCTAAACGAAAGGACATATATGCGCCCTGCGGACGAGCAATTGAGATATTGAACGATAGAGCAGGTGGCATATATAATTACCATTAAAAAGATGACCGTGTAGCAGATTCAAATGTAATGAAGTATGGGATGTTACAGTCGTCATGAGTAAGACGTAGGAAGTGAACTACATGGAAGCGTTACCCTAATTACTTGTAATTACACGAAAACAACAAGCCTGAAAGAAGGTATCCAAAATGGAGTACCATCCGACGACAAAGAGACGTATTACAGCTGATGACAGCGAAGGCCCGGATGTACGCAAGTGAGACATGGAGTGTGGGAATGGAAGGTTCAAACAGCCGTGTGAGATACATTTATTGGCGATACAAGAAAAGAAAGAAAAAAAAAAACAAACAAACAAACTAAGAAACGAAGATCGAAGGAAAACAAGAAATATATGTAAAATTATATGGAGTTTACCACTGATATAAAGGAATCTGAAGGAAGCGTAAACTTTTATATAATGTATTATACACCTCTTGGTAAAATCAAAAATATAATCGAAGAGACGACGGATTAATGTGAGCAATTATAATGGACTGAGCGTGTTGTGGCGTGGAGGAGGTAGAAGAGAGAATGACATGAAAAAGTTATTGTTTATCAAGAATATATATGAAGAAAAAGAGGAAAAAATTAAACAAAACAAACTCTGTGGCCTGTAGTCCGCAATCTAACTACACTGACCGAGCGACCGCGTCTTGCCCCAAATTTAGCGGATAAAGGGTGTCACGTGGTCAGCGCAACGAATCCCCACGGCCGTTAATTTCGGTTTTCTAGACCGGAGCCGCTATTTCCTTGAAATAGCTCCTCAATTATCCTCACGAGGCTGAGTGGACCCCGCTCCAGACCCACTACTTCTCAGAAAATCTGGTAGCGCTAGATCTGTAGCCATGAACTCTGACCACTAGACCACAGAGGCGGCAGAAGAAAAAGATAAGAACAATAAAATAATGGAATCTAGGAGGAGGGAATGAAGAGAGCGGAAGGGAAAAGCGGTAAGAAAAACAACAGCGGCTGGAGAAGAAGGAAAAAATGTAAGGAGAAAAGTAGAAAGAGTAGAACAAGAAAGAGAGGGATATTCATTATGACCATTTTTATATTACGTTCATTTGTGAAAGGTAAGCTTGGACCGCTAACTCACTGAAACCGTCTTCCCTCAGAAACTGGCACGATATAATTCTGCTACATAGCATGGCGCTATCTTAAAAGTACAGACAACCTGCACTTTTCAAAGTACTTAAGCTTCGTAAATGTTACTTTAATGTGTCACTTTCCATTGATGTTTTTCTCTTATAAAATGCTCTTGCTTTTTTGTGGTTTCTATATAAATGTGCACTGTTTTATTTTTGCTGATTATCCATACTTGCGTGTAGCTCTTACAGGACCAAATTTGGGGGAAAATAAAGGTAGGGTCTGTTCGGGACTCGGGCCGTGATTTCTTCCTCCTTTTCAGCCAAGAGCCCTCCAAGACACCCAGGTAACCTTGTATGTAGGGACCACCGGCCGGCCGCCATTTGGAAGGGTGTAGAGCCGGTTTCTAATAATGAGCAGTAGCCCAGGACCTAAAGAGAGAAACCTTCTTTCCAGTTTGCTCATTTGCAACGAAAGAGGATTTTCTTTCTTTAGTAGTAATTTCTTCAGACATTCCCTCCCGGTCGGCTGGGTCCCGTCCTTGACGCTTAAATGCTTTCCCAGAAAACCCTTAACACCAAAACACAACGGAAGGTAGCACAGCGCAGATTCTAAATTATAAATATCAATGCAATTTGTATAGCTGCAGAAAGACCCAAGTCTCAGGTAATCTCTCATTCTTGCGGGAACCGTAAACTACTATCATTAAAGGATGTAAGATTTTAGGTTTTCACGGCGGTGACTATGAAGAAATTTACAATTTCTACGCGGCGCCACATCCAAGAAGACGGCTTTCTTCGTATTATTAAATGAATTTACAGGGAGCCTGGGGTGGCACTCACTCCCGGAAAAGAGCCCTTCTTGGGAAGCCGCCAATTATGTAGTGACTCAAGAATTTCTTAGCATTTTATGGAACCCGAAAGTTCATTACCGTGTTCACAATTACTTTCCACTGGCCCCTATCCTAAGCCAGATCAATCCAATCCATATCATCCCATCCTATATCTCTTAAGATCCATTTTATTATTGTCCACGCACCTACGTCTTGGTCTTCCCAGTGGTCTCTTTCCTTCTGACTTTCTCACCAATATCCTATATGTATTTCGCTTCTCCCTCATTCGTGCTACATACCCTGCCCATATCATCCTCTTGACTTGGATTATTCTAATTATATTTGGAGAAGAGTGAAAGTTATGAAGTTCCTCCTCGTACAGTTTTCTCAAACCTCCTGTCTCTTCATCTCTCTTCGACCCTCATCTATACTCTCCTCGGCACCCTGTTCTCAAACACCCTCAATCTATGTTCCTATCTTATGTCAGAGACCAAGTTTCACTTCCATACAGAACCACAGGCAAAATTATAGTTTTGTGTATTCTAATTTTTATGTTTATGTTTTCTGCTGCTGGTTACATATGTCCATCAGTGTGATGGTAGTGGTTGTGTGTGTAGTCCCGAGAAATGCGCGCTAGTATGTGGAACTTGCAATGGTGAACTTATTCCAATTGCTTTAATATTTTAGTCTTGTCTCTATTTTGACAAACTATGTTCAACATGTGCCATGAGGTAGCGTAATTGGTTGAGATACTATTCTACAAGCTGGAAGATCGCGGGTTCGACTCCCGATGTCATTGAATTTTCAATGACTTAATATTTCCAGCCCTACTATGATCCTGGTATCGACTCAGCCTCTAACAGAAATGAGTACCAGGAATCTTTCGGGGGGTAACGGGAGGTCGTCGTGTAAGGCTGACAATCTTACCGCTACCTGTGAGCCAGTTTTGTAGAGAAATATGGGAGCCTCGACGTCTCTCAAATCTATGGGCCTCCCTTTGTAGTGTTCGCTGGGCCTTCTAATGATGGCCAGTACTGGCCGAAACATGTGATGACAAACTTTTATATTCTCATATTAAACTTGCTGCACGGATGTACCTCTCTTTTAATTCGCTTATTGTGGGGTGGAGTCCAACTGGGTCCACTCCGCACGGAGGCCACTGATTTGCCTATTGTAGCCTGCCCTGGGTGGTTATGATCATGGAGAATTTGGTGGAGTCAAGATTCACAGGGGAAACCGAAGTACTCGGAGAAAACCCGCCCCAGCGCCACTTTTTCCACCACAAATCCCACTCGACCAGACCCGGGATCGAACCCGGGCCGCCCTGGTGGGACGCCAGCGACTAACCGCTTGAGCCATGACGCGGCCTACGGATGTACCTTACTACCCATACCTGTATTAAAAATGATAAGGCTAAGGTGTATCCTGAAGTTCATGGAGGTAGGCCTAGACCCAGTGGGGCTGTAGTGCCAAGGAAAAAAAAGATGTATCCTATAAGAATTATGAAATAATTTATAAGTAAAAAATCAATTAAACTGCTTACTAAGGTCCCGGGTTCAAGTCCCGATGAGATCATTGGATTTTTTAATTGACATAATCCTTCCAGCCGCACTATGGCCCTGGGGTCGACTCAGATTCTAACAGAAATGAGTACCAGGAAAAATTAAATAATTTTCCTGAGGCGTAAAGCGCGGCCGGCGCGTAAGGCTGACAACCTTACCGCCATCTTTGAGCCGATTGTCTAGATAGTGTGGGACCCTCAACGTCTCACAACCCTATGGGCCTTCACGGCCTGTTACAGGGATAGCTTTACTTTTACTACAATGACATTAACTTACAGAGGTATCCCAAAGGATTTAAATTTTCTCAGGGCCACGGCATTTTCTTGCATTATTCTCTCTCGCTCTCTGTCTTCCTTCTATTTATTTTTCTATTTCTAAATTTGTGTTCATGATACGAAAGGGATTGCACGCACCTCGCATGTGTTCCGAATCAGAAGTGCACATTTCAGTATCAGTGAGCAATGGGAACTTATATTGTATTTTATTTTCCCCATTTTGTTCTTTATGTTATTCTTCAGTGGTCCAGTGTTTTCTGGGAATTCGGAATGATTTTTTATACTGACACGGCGTCAAGTTCCAGGAGACCAAAATTTTATTACCTAAACGAAGTTCTCAACATAAATGAGTGAAAGGGTTCATCAGTTGCAACAAGTTTAATATAGAAGATCGTCTTTAAATGTTTCGGCCTCTGCTAACCATCATCACAAGGCACACCAACAGTACAAAGAGAATATTTTACATGTATGATAAACACAGGTTGTCACAGAGGGACTTTTACCTAAAAGAACTATTTTCTATGAAACTTTGAGCACATAATGGACCTTCCTGCTTATTCATGATACAGGTTCAAGAAGTCCATTTTAAAGAGAAGTTCTAAATTTCTGAAAGAAATAAGTCAATACAAATGAAATATCTAATTGTAAAAAAAAGAAGAGTAAAATAATTTCTGTTTACTTCTAATTAGTTGGCAAAAGACGTGACAACTAAGAAGTACAGAAATTAAAAACCTAAATAATGTAAACCAATTATTTTTTCTCAATATTTCTATTCAATTATGATATATTATTTGATTCAGTTTACTAAAAAATAAAATAAAATAAGGCTAACACTGTAACAGGCTATGGAGGCCCATAAGGTTGTGAGACGTCGAGGTTCCTAAATTTTCTAGACAGTCGGATCACAGATGGCGGTAACGTTGTCAGCCTTATGCGCCGGTCGCCCATTACCCCCAGGAAGATTCCTGGTACTCATTTCTGTTAGAGGCTGAGTCGACCATAGGGCCATAGTGCCACTGGAAGGATTAGGTCAACTGAGACATATTCAACGACCTCGTCGGGACTCGAACCCGAAACCTTGCGGCTTGTAGTGTAGCGCCTCAACCAACTACGCTAGCGCGTGCACCCATAATAAAAGAGTAGGAAGCGAAATATAACTTTGTTTATGTCTTGTTGCTATTTTTTTTTATTTGGTCCGCTTGTTTGCTTGTATTTTGTTCATTGCGTTTTCTTCTTTATTTTGGTTCGCTTACTCTATCGTTTCAACAATAAAGAAACACATTACATATTAGCTGATTTTACATAAATTGAAAATAGCTGGGAACTGTAGTTTTGCTGCAGGGATATTACGATATGCCACATACTTCGTCATGTTTTGTTTCATCCCGTGACAATGCCTTCACAAGTGACGCAGGCACGTGTGCACATGTGAATGCATTGCATATGCGGCCATCTGTTGTATACAGAGGCATGCGTTTGCTAATATTTGTAGTTCGGGACTAAGCACACATCGCCGTTTGCATTTACAGCACTTCTGCATTTACTCTTCTCATTGAGGAAGACCAAGATGCTGACAATTAGGGTAAAGGAGATAAGCAGAGCCTACCCATTAAGTTAACTAATCATAACTCTCATAACTCTAGAAAGTACAGTGGTTCCTAAAATCTTTATTGCTATTATCAAAGGAAACATTAGTTTTAGAAAAAGCAAAATAATATCATTCATTACCATACAATAAAACGTGAAGATGTCTCTATGCTTAACTAATTAAGCACTACGCCATGAAGGCGTATGGCAAATAGGATGTATAGGTCCACATTTTCATGACCCCGGTACTAGCAGGAGGTGAGTGGTCACCTTCAGGCCCCGGCCGCTTTACCCTCTGGGAAAAGCCCCGGTACCCTTTGGATCTGAGGCTGGGTGGACCACAGAGCCGGTCTGAACCACATAGAGAAGTGAAAATTCTTGACCCCACCGAGACTAGAACTCCGACTCCTCTGTAGTCCAGCCCATAGCCAATCACTATACCGACTATGCTTTCCCGGCAGGGTATTAATACTAGTCGTGTCTAAATCTGTTTTTCAAATAAGAGATATAAAGGCGAATTTTAAAGGAATATAATTGCCAGCAACACAATGTGATAACAGTAAAATACGTCTTAAAAGTCAAACCCCTCAGTTTCCATATACAGAGAAATTATTAGTTACTACGAGAAATGTTTCAAATGAATCGTAAATTAAAATATTGTCACGTGTTTTGGGACGTGCGTGGTTTGTAGACGGGTTTTGGAGTAGATGGCTGGATTTAGTGGCATCTTATACACACCACTCGGAACTACAGACAACATAACGCTATCGCTTATCTACACACTTTATAGTTCACTAGGGCACGCTACGCTAAGGATATTCAACCATCAGTAGTCTTATCCTGGCAAAAGATTCATAACAGTCTCAGTGGAACTTCAAAAAACACATGAAGTCTTCTTTGCAAAGCCTAATTCCTCTCTTGCCACCATCTTCGACAGCGATCCCCGGAGGCTCTCTCAATTCTCAACTCAGGAAGTCGAATAACTATTCTCATCTGAACTCTTCTTTGCTACCACTTTGCACAGACCGAACAGAAAACACCGTCTGCAACAACACCCGTATTGTTGTGTTTTTACAAATTGGTTGCTTATAAACGCGTTCTTCCGGCTATTGGGCATCATGTCACGTTGCTCCCTCCTTAAGACTATTCGTCCCGAATGGCCTAAAGGCGTACCGCCACTTTTTCTTTCCCGAGGGCTGTGCTTGTGACTTCTGTGCTTGATTTCACCTTCCTTCCAGTGGCTTGGTTTTTCCGCGGTTCTTAGTTTGCAGCCGCTCCCTCTGCTCATTCCTTAAGGCCGCTCTCCTGAACGGCTGCCTGATAAGGCGCCAGTCGATCCAGGTTTATCGCCATCATCCCGTTTTACCAATCGGTGGGGGCTAAACTACCTACAGTGGAAGGTGCTCCTGCATCTCTATACGCAGTCTATTTTTCCGTTTCGGTGAAGGGGGGGGGGAGACCGACTCCTCCACTATGTCCACTCCCTCATTTTTCGAATCCTGACAGAATTTCCGACTGTTCGCTTCACGATCTCCAGCCCGATGTTTTCCCCGAAGATCTTGCTGGATCTCCTGTCGCTTCCTAGACGTAGCTCCTTCTTTAAGTCCTGGTTCCTTGTTCCATTGATGCCTTCTCTTTTCGCCCTACTTCTCGTCCCGAACTTCCGTCCTTTCTGGGTTCTTCCGGTTTTCGGGCGGCATGTCACAATATGAACTAAAAAAAAAGCAAATATTTCGGCGTTTAATCGCAAAAGCTTATTATAAGAGCACCCTTATTAGGCAAATTATACAGACCTGTGCTCGTAACTTTACGATTGTAATACTGGAACTAAAATTTGCACTTCCCGCACCAAATCCAGTTGACATTTTCGTTAGAATAAATGTAGTAACCATCACAGTCCTCATAAAATAGGTATTTTCTATTACTATTGTCGTCACTTTTCCGATGTCTAGTTTTCAGTTTTCCTTTGGCTTGCCGTTAAAGAGATCTTTGCTCAACAAAGTCGCATTCACATTTAAGGATCACCGAGAAGCCCTCCGTTTTCATTCCGTTTTTGGAGAAGGAATAATCTCCCGGACAGAATGATCTACTGACGTTGAGCAAGTCAGTACAGCCCTTCAGTAGTTGCAGCCAGTCCCCGGTTGTTTCATCCTGGCGCTCCTTGACACTCCAGAGAAATTGTCGCTTTGAGATACAGCTTGGCCCAACATCATTTTCTGTTAGGTCACATGGATTAAACGAGCGAAACCCCATAAATTTGAACCCAGCTGTGGAGATTTTGGAGCGGTAGTATTCATCCAAATTTCTTCCATAAGTTTGGTAACTGAAGTTTTCCAGTTCACCACCCAGGACTTCCAGTACTGTTTCTACTTGAATTGTCGAGAGCTTCATTCTGATAACATCTCAAAGGGAGGTAAAATATTTTGTGCAATTGCTGGAACTCATGACTGCACTGATCAGGAAGCAATGTAACTGGGCTTTTAGCTTTTCCGCTTCGTTAAGAACTGAGGGAGCGAAATGCGCTTTATGCCAGTCGAGAATTAAATAGGATCTTCCGGACAGTTCATGATGAATGAAATGAAGCAGAAATTTGCAGACTTCTTCTGTTATTTTGTGCTCCTTCGGAATCATATTAAACGTAGTTCCTGGGGAAAAATTTTCCAGTCTCTTCCTATCTGCATTTCTCCTTTTAATCGTACATATCCATTGGAGGAACCCGATTGTTTCCACTTGCATTCATGTAGGCTACTACACAAGTTAATCCTCAATCCCTCGTGAATTGAACCCTTCTTGAGGAGCCGCCAATTCTGCAGCTACTCAAGAATTCCCCAGCATTTTATGGAACCCGAAGGTTCACTATCGTGTTCACAATAGCCTTCCACTGGTCCCTATCCTAAGTCAGATCAATCCAATCAATATCATCCCTATCTCTCTAAGATCCATTTTAATATTGTTCACACTCCTGCGCTTTGGTCTTCCCAGTGGTCTCTTTTCGTCTGGATTTCTCACAAATATTCTACATATATTCCTTTTCTCCCTCATTCGTGCTACATACCCTGCCCATCTCATCCTCCTTGACTGGGATCATTCTAATTATATTTCGAGAAGAGTACAACAAACTCCTCATTATGCAGTTTTCCCCATCCTTCCGTCAGTTCATCTCTCTTCGGTCCAAATATTCTCCTCAGCGCACTGTTCTCAAACACCCTCAGCCTATGTTGCTCTCATAACGTCAGAGACCAAATTTCACACCCATACAGAACCACCGGAAAAATTATAGTTTTGTATATTCTGATTTTTATGTTTTGGGACAGCAGACGAGAAGACGAAAGGTTCTGGACTGAATGGTAGCAGCATTACCTGAGTTCATTCTTCCCTTTAATTTCCTCCTGAATCAAGTTTTGATTTATTGTAGTCGTTCCCAAATATGTGAATTGTGGTACGTTTTCAAAAACATCTGTTAGCTATCTTTATATTATGATTTTGTCCTGCATTCTGGTGACGAGACAGCAACATATACCTAGTTTTCTCTTACACAAATTAATCCTACTAATATACGTATATATCTTTCCCTTATTTTCACTTAGAAATTGATAATTTTCCGAAATAAAATTGGTATTGTTATTAGCATAACCGAGAATGAAGCTACTGCACGAACTCTAAATGTTCTGGGTCATTGAGAGGTAGAAAAGAAAACGAAATCGAATAAATAAGCCTTCTGAAATCTTAATGAAGAAGAACAATAAGCACAGTATTCAGCCATAAACAATCATTAATATTTTCAGCTAAGCACTGCAACAGCGAGACACTTACTCTGTGAGGGAGCCAATGCTTAAGTGTCTCAAAGTTGAGGTAGCTAGTGACGTGCATTGTGGCACTGATAGTCGGCGCGACTGCTACTTTGCTAACAGTAACTATACACTAATGAACTCTCTTGCCTATTTCCATAACTACGTTCAGTAAAAATTTATAGCGTTATATACCACCTCTACCCTATTTCATTGTGAGGTGGGAGCGTTGCTGCAAGGCACACACAGGTCTCTCTTAACATCGAACAGAGGCCTAGAAGTAAACGGGTGACCAGTGGTCAAGGGCATGTTTTAAAGTTCCTTACATTTAATGAGATATGAATCGCCGCGTCTTTGGCCAGACTGAACGTAACAGGCAACTACACGTCTTGGTATTCATGCCGGTATATTCTTCCATCCTCCTGCTCATCTCTTCATCCATACATCGAATCCTATGTGATCCAGCTATTCATCTGGATAAGGATTTTATTCTAATCTAATCTAATTTGTCTGCATCTCTCCACCTAGTAATTATCCGTTTTCTGACTATCATATTGTAACGGATCTGATTAACGCGTTGCCAGGCAACAGCTTTGTAAACACGGCCCAACACACAACAATAGTTGAGGCTGTTTTTTCTATGTCGCACGCGCCACACCCAGCGCTGATAACAGACCAATGAATTCGTTGTCTGACACGTTACATATGTTTTCTGTGTGGTCTGCGCCATGCAAAAATAAAGGGGCTGTGTTTTCGATGGATGGTCCGTGCCGAGGGGATAAGAGAATACGGGAATGCGAATTGACTTCACTTGAGTTCTGAAGTTCCATGAGAACAGCAGTGTAGCCAGAAGAAGTATTAAAAGACTTAGTGTGTGACGTTACATGTGCTGTCAATCATCGATATTGAGAGTGTGTAATTTAGTGATATTTCTATGGTTCCTATGTTACATATCCATTTCCAGGAAACATATAGTGAAGAGTAGTGGAAATAGACGAGAAGATTAGTGTGGAGTAATTGTAAACTGCGTCAATCAGCCAGAATGTAAGAAGTAATTGTAGTTGCAACTAGTGACGATCCAATAAACCGATTCACCAATGTAAACCCGAGTCTTAGTCACCAGTACAAGTGACAATATGGCAGCCCGGCTACCTGTACATCCACCCAACAATACTTGAAAACACAACCAACCAACCATCCATCCAATGATCTATCTAATAAATCTCATGAAATATATGTAAGTACGTACGTACCTAATCTATCTATCTGTCTATCTCTGTTTCTATCTCTCTGTCTATATTCGCATATCGTCTACGAGCTGCCATTCGGAGAGGCAAATCACTCAGTCCACCGGACCGTCCATGCATGAAATGTAATCAGCCTGTCTGTCTTCCTATTAGGATATCCATCTATCTAATGTAATGCAACCTCGCCAATCTATTGTTTCTTTTATCTAGTGTCCAGCTATTTTCACTTGCTGTAATCAGTCTGCTTACCCATGTCTCTCGGCCCGCACATCCTTCCACGCGTCTACCTGGATGCGTGACTTCTCGTCTGGCTACTATAGTCCTCTAAGTTAATCAACCGGTTTAACTAACATGCTTATCAAGCGGAGTGACTGACATCTACATCTTTGTTTTTGTGTTCATATTATCATCCTCGTGGCCCGATGTCAAGTGACCTCTCTGGAACTGAACGAAAGTCTAAGTTTCAATGTCACGTGTGCTTTTGCATGGCGAGCAATTTCCCCAGTTCCGAACCCTACCAAGACTCAATCCCAGATGATAACATCTGTGCTTATTTTACTGAAAATTTTGTTCGCATTTTCAAGAATAAAATGCGTGAATATCAATACAAATGACAATTACTCGATCATTGTTTACATTTTCATTACATATAGAAGAAAGCCAACATGAATTTTTATGTCTTTCTGTGGTATTTTATCAATATCTTACATTTTGGAAATACTAATATATTTAACCGGTCACCGTAGCCGAGCGGTCTAAGGCATGCACTGTCTTCGCATGTTCGGAAGCCGGGTTCGTGGGTTCGAATCCCACACAAGGCATAGATATTTGCTGTGTGTATGCGTTTATTCTGTGCTTGTGTTTAGGTAGAGGCCTTGCAACGAGCTGATCACTCGTCCAAGGAGTCCTACCGCCTGTAGAAACGATCCGTGTTCCAAAGTTGGGGCGAAGAGGAAGATAAAAATGCATTAACTTTTTCTTTCCTGAAATTAACCCGCGGGACATATTTGTAATTTCAATGAGTGGCAGATTGGTAACCACCCCGTTACAGTATACAGTACAGACTGCAACGTCGGAAGCAAACAGCAATAAAATCCAGGATTCGTGTTCCATACTCAGAGTTTCATCACCGAAATCAAAACATCTGCCGGCCGCGGATTCAAATGTTTACTTTCTCTTGAGATGTAATGGCTTCTGACACCTGCCCCCGAGTTTAAAACATATTATATTACTTCTGTGTACAAAACACTAGTGATTCCTTGTTTAACTTTTTTTCTTCCTTCCTTCTCAAATAAATCAGACACGCCTTCATTGTTGTTCGCGTGCAATTGGCGGGGGCGGAAATGGAATTGGTGCGACAATGACTTACATCCATCCAGACAAAAGAAGCCTGCTTGTTTCTCATTCGGCAGCTCCACGCGCGGTGCGTAGACAAAAGAGCATGAAAGGGGATAAAAAGAGAAATTACTTCATTAGACGGTCAGAGCGGTTACACCCACTCCTCCTAGTAGCTGAAGAATGAAACCGTAATATATATTGGGCAGAATAAAAAATTAAACTGGGTGGAGATTTTGACAGCTATAAGCATGACAAAAAATTTGTGCTGGATCATATTTCTCTTGCTGACAGAAACAGATCTCACAGCTTCGACTGAAGTTGGATTGCATTTCGTTACTAATTTCATGAAGAAATGAAGTAGTAAATTTCAACTTTTGAACTATAATTCCTTAATAAAAGGGTGAAGCTATCCCTGTAACAGGCCGTGAAGGCCCATAGGGTTGTGAGACGTCGAGGGTTCCACATTTTCTAGACAATCGGCCGTGAGATTGTCAGCCTTAAGTGCCGGCCGCCATTTACCCACCATAAAAATTCCTGGTACATCTCTGTTAGAGGTTTTGTCGACCACAGGGTCATAGTGCAGCTGGAAGGATTAGGTCAATTAAAAAAATACAGTGACCTTATCGGGAATCGAACCCGTTACCTTCCGATTTGTATCATAGTGCCTCAACCAACTACGCTACTGCGTAGTTGAGATACCGTGCTACAGGGATGCAAAGGGAACTTTTCTACACGAACGCAGCTAACTTTAAGCTACAGTCTTATTCGAAAAATGTTTATTGTTTATTTCTTGTTTGTTTGGAATCTAGAAGCTAGAGAAACGTGCGTATGTAAGAGTTTCGTCATGTGTAGTATCCGTTAAATCGTATTAAGTTTATCAAGCTAAAATCTCATGGCTGTGACATGCAGCATGTATAGTATATATGGGAAATACATGCAGAATTTTAATTTGTAAACCTGAAGGGAAAAGTTCATTTTAATTCCTACACGTAGAAGGAAGATAATATTAAATGTGCCTTAAAAATGGAGCGAAAAGGTGTGTAATGTACTCATCTTCCTCAAGAATATGACTGGTCATAGGTTTTTATAAATATGGTAATAAGCGTTCCATGGAAGGCAAGGAATTTATTGACTGTTAGCTTAAGACTTGTTAAACTTTAACCATATACAGAGGGAGAATATGTTTCAAATATTCATATTTTATTTGATCTTACATGTTTTATTTGATGACGTCAGATTATACAGCTTCGAATGAGAGGATGATGAGTGAACACGTAATTGAAACGAAGTGGGACTTACTCCCCAGGAAAATTATTTAATTAATTCCTGGTACTCATTTCTGTTAGAGACTGAGTCGACCCCAGGGTCATAATGCGGCTGGAAGGATTAGGTTAATTGAAAAAAAAAAATCCAATGACCTCATCGGGACTTGAACCCTCGACCTTCTGGCTTGCAGCATAGCCCCTCAACCAACTACGCTACCCCGTGGCCCCGTAGTACTGGTAGACTGAAGAGATTCGTGTGGAGTGATTGTACAATGTGTAAATCAGCAAAAGTGCTATAATTATTTGTAGTTACGACCTGTATGTGGTTAATAAATCCAATTACCAATCCGAAACTGCGTCTTAGTCACAGCGACACGTGGCAGTATTAATGGTAATGAACTAAAAATCTTTTGATATTGAAAAAGGGAGAAGAGATTAAAGAGTAGAGAAGAAGAATAAGATGAAAGAGAATAAAGAAGATTAAAATGAAGACAAGAAGAACTGCAGGAAGATGGAGAAGGGAGATTAAGAGAATAAGAATGAGTAGAAGAAGTAGAAGATAGAAAAGAGAAGGATATTGCTAGATAGGAGAAAGAACAGAGACAGATGGCGAAGTAGAGAGAAAAAGAAGATAAATTAATTAGTAAGTACTTCTGCTTTGGACTCCTAAACTTGCAATTTCCTCAAAGTTTTTTATTTATAATTTCACTCCCAATTTGCAATTGTTATGCTGTCTGCATAACAGCTACGTCCAGGTAAAACCTATGTACGAATACGGTTGAACCTATCTCAATTGGCCCTCATTCCTGAGTGAATTACTTCGCCGGCCGTATTTGATCCATCTCTGATTTAGAAATTGTTACATCTTGTTTTCAAAATTCTTTCAAGACCAATTGATGTTACTCGCACATGTCAGCTGCACTGAATCCCTTACATTGACCACAAAATCTAGGGGCAGAAATGTCCTAGTCCCGTTTCTCTACCCACAAATGCTGTACAGTTCAAGATGAGTGCGGCTTCGGGCATCTCGAATATTGATAGCAAGGCTTCGAATGGCAATGCATAGTACAGGCAGTTAGTAGCAGGCTTCCCAGCGCGGCGGTCTACGTTCGTTCCAACGCCAGTATCTGTGGGATTTATGGTGAAAAAAAATATCACTGTGACGATTTTCCCCGACTGCTTCTGTTTGCTCTGCCAACTTTAGCGGATAGAGAGTGTCGCGTGGTCAGCGCAACGAATTCCCACGGCCGTTAATTTCGACTTTCTAGACCGGAGTCACTATTTACTTGAAATATCTCCTCAGTTATCCTCACAAGGCTGAGTGGACCCCGTTCCAGACCCAATACTTCACAGAAAATCTGGTAGCGCCGTGAATCGACCCCGAGACCTCTAGATCTGTAGCCAATAACTGTGACCCTTAGACCATAGAGGCGTGGCACTAACTTCACCGACAAGAGGCGGTCGTTCAGTTGGTATAGTTCGTTTTCGGACTCAAGCCACGGAGTTTATTTTTCTTCTGTTTGATCTAACGAATCTCATTCCACCAGCTGCATTTAACATCTACCGTTTGGGGCCGGTAAGGTGGGCCCTCTTGTGGCCGGCGTACCAAGTGGACTCAGTCTCACTC
The DNA here is from genome assembly GCF_002891405.2 of Cryptotermes secundus. NCBI lineage: Eukaryota > Metazoa > Arthropoda > Insecta > Blattodea > Kalotermitidae > Cryptotermes > Cryptotermes secundus. Next base: position 1,131,635 of record NW_019737981.1, read on the forward strand.
CACCCCACCAATAAGAAAATGACTTCCAGTTCCTCTGGGAAGACATGAGTATGTCGCTTCTTTCAAAGACGTGAGGTCCTCTGACCTTGAAATGGGATAGTCCCCATACAGTGAGTCTTACCAGATGGGCAATGAATTTAGCTACTTCAGAAGCTAACCTGGATCGGAAAAGGGCAACATGATAGCTGAAGATGGAAAAAAGTACAGCGATGGCATTTAAATATCACTTCTTGCAGTGCAGCATGCGAAGACTTTAAAACTTGTTCCTGGCGTTTATTGTTAAGGCCAAGGTTCGACCACTCGAGTAATCGTTTAGAGCGATACTTGAACTTGTGTGCTTCGTGAGTATGTATGTTTTATCTGTTCCGCTTGCCAGTCCAGGTTTAGTCATAGCTAGTAAATACCGACTCCTTCCGTAGTACAAACATTTAACATGCATGAGGCCACTCAAATACGGCAATGGAATTCAGTTTGCAGGGTTCGAAGTCTATTTGAGTTTCCTCTGCAGAATACGTTTCGCAACGAATCTGCAATCTTTCAGCTGCAACAGACTCGCAGTTGTAGTTAAAAATACTGTTTAATAATTTGCTAGGTACGTTGTACAGATAAAAGTACTGCCTTGCTGTATGTGATGCTGTATAGTACGCTAGACGTTTACCGACGTTTCGGAGGTAGGTGATACCTCCATCATCAGAGTTGACGAGTAAGGCAAGCAATTAAGAATAAATTGCTGCTTTCGTTGTGATTCTTGTTGTTGCTTGCTTGTCTTACTCTTTGGTCGTGAACACAGAGACAGTACTTTCCTCCGTAACGTCAGTACACTTGCACCGGGCTACAAGCCGTCACATGCCAAAAGATAGTACTTTTGTAAACCTCAAACCCAATTAACCCAACAACGTTGCAGTGATTTCGAACAGTAACAAATACTTCACATGAAGACTTACATACTTTTCTTTTCTAGCATATCCAGTAAGAATTCACCCGTAACTCCTTAAACTGTCCTATTAATTAGAACAGAAAATATTTTAGACGTAAGTTTTAGAGAAGAAATTAATACAAATTTCACGTCCAGCATATGTTTTAATAAGTTTTGAGGTTTTCAAAACAAATAAAGAGGTGTTGTGACTTCCATGTTTCTTCATCTCATATTTCGGGAACATCTGGAAAGGCTTTCTTCGTGTTCTACGTCGGAAATTTTCGTTCTCTCGCTCCTCCAGTTTTACGTTCCTGAGCATCAAACGCCACCCACCATTCACGAATTAAAAATCTACGAGTAACAAATAAACAAATGTTCCAAAATTATGATATATGAACTTCTCTTTTTTAAAAAACATAAGGTTAAACCCCTTCTACTGAGCCGGGATAGCGCAGTCAGTATAGCGACTGGCTACGGGCTGGAAGACCGAGAGGTCAATTTCAAGTCCCGGTAGGGGTAAGAATTTTCTCTTCTCCATGTCATCCACGCCGGTTCTGGGGCTCACCCAGCCTCCTATCTAAAGCGTACAGGGGGGCTCTTTCCCAGGCGGTAAAGCGACCGGGACGTGAAGCTGACCACTCAGCTCCAACTAGTGCCAAGGTCAAGAAAACGTAGCTCTACACATCCACTTCCCCATACGCCTTCATGGTGTACTGCTTAATTAGCTAAGCACAGGGAAAACTTCACCTTTTACCTTAACACTTTCTAACTCCCTTAATGTAAGTGTATCTTTGCACCCTCTGTTTTCCGACAGCCATTTTAAACATGCGTTGGTCCGAGTTTTCCACAGCGGTGGCTATGCAGGGTACAGTCTTCCGGGACGTAATGTCGTATGCTTCGGACTCTTATTGCTCTAACGCCGTTCCAGAGTAAGATCAATAACCTATTGTGGATACATCTGTCATGGCACAACAAAGAGAAGTCTTCTCTTATGCGAATACATAACTTCCTTGTTAACAATAAAATCTGGACTAACTTCTTTGTTGAAGACTGAAGATTTCAGCCAAAATCAAGTCCACATTCTGGACAGGATGTTTCTGAATGGAAACATGCCAGAGAGCCTAATCTTTCAACGTAGAAGAAGAAGAAGAAGATTCTGGATAGTTTCCGCTTTAACAAATTAATTCAGTTGCCTTTAACTCTGGCTCCCATTGCATGTTATTGGCGGGTGACAGCTATGTCCGACTACAGATTAACCATACACTTCAACATGTCCGCAGATAAAATTGCGTGTGGCGGTAATTAGATAATTGGTTCATAAATGTATTGGTCAGTTAATAATTTAGTTTGCTTGAGGGCCGTGCCATAGCTCAGGCGGTTACTGACCGGTTTCTCACAGCGGCGGCCCGAGTTCGAGCCCGGACCAGCTCATGTGGATTTGTGGTGCACAAAGTGGCATCGGGGCAGGTTTCCCATGCTAATTTGCAATCTACTGAATACTCCACAATAATCATCATCATCATCTATCACCCGGAGCTGGTACAATAGGCCAAAGAGTGATCATCATCTATCACCCGGAGCTGGTACAATAGGCCAAAGAGTGGCCGCACTACCAAGTGGACTCAGTTTCACCCCACGAGAAAAAAAGAAAAAGCAAAAAAAAAAAAAATCTGTTTGAGATTAAGTTAGAGTCTTCTACGTAGAATTTGGCTGTAAAATAGACAAGGCTTTAAGTACGTTTCTTCCCCTCTGCTCTCGCCCGTGGAATGAATTGTCATTTCATACGTCAACTGTGCTGGTTTTCACCTGTGCCTCATTCTTCGTTAACAAAATGGGTTATGTTCGTGATGAATTACCGTCGAGCCGGAAACAAAAATTTTCCCGCGTTGCTGCACCAGAATAATTGCGCCAATCTTACGTAATATTTCTTTGCATTACAGTCACCGCCACAATAGGTGTGCCTGTCACAATTCACTTCACCGTCTTCAGAATAACTTCAGCGAAATCGGAAAAGGAGAATTTTACGAAGTCCAGAGCCATTGTTTCTCCGAGAAAGTCATGAGAATAAGCACCAGGCATTCTTGTAATCCCGCAGCAGTTTATTAAAACAGAATTGTGTTTCTCGAAATTGTTCTCCGATGCTAGTGGAGGCTTTTCGGAAGAATAAATAAACCGACAGAAGTATTCACTGTGCAATTAACAGACGTATTCGGCAGATGCATTTATTGGTGACAAACTAATATTCATATTCGTCAAATTGCACATAAAGGGAAAAAACAGTTAGTGTGAAATAGAAACGAGGCAATTGTCATTCTGCACCTCCACTTGCACCATTTTGGAGAAACCGAACAGTGCGTACTAAGATGAACTCTGTCCTTATTACTCATGGGGCCCTTTTTGGGAAGCTGCCAATTGTGAAGCTACTCAAGAATTTCCTAGCATTTTATGGAGCCCGAAGCTTCATTACCGTGTTGACAAGAGCCCTCCACTGGTCCATATCCTGAGCCAGATATATCCAATCCATACCATCCCATCCTATCTCTCTAAAATCCATTTTATTGTAGTCCACCCATCTACGTCTTGATCTTCCCAGTGGTCTCCTTCGGTCCGGCTTTCCCACAAATATCCTATATGCATTCCTTCTACGCTGCCCTTATAATAAATACAATTTACTTTCAAATTCAGTTGTACATTATCAGTACACAATTATTCAGATGCTCAAGAAGTTTTCTTCTTCAATGTCTCTCCCAGCCCATTCAGGGCCCAGGCCTCTTATTCAGTTCCGTAATCATTNCATGGTAGAGCTCCTTGGATGAGTGATTAGCCCGTCACAAGGCCGTTATCTACACACAGGACAACACAAACGCAGAATAAATGCATACACACACCAAAGTTCCATGCCCTGAGTGGGATTCGATCACACGATCCCAGTGTGCGAAGACAGTTCATACCTTAAACCGCGCGGCTACTGTGACCGGCTGTCAAGAAGTTACGACAGTGATATAATTATAATAAATGATATTTTCTGTATCCATAAGGACAGGATATAATTCTATAAACTTCCAGGAATAACACGAGCCATAAAATTTTTATGTTTGTTTGTTTTTGTCTTCGCCCTTTATGGTACATTATTCTTTCAGAAACTGGGGTCTTACTGCTGTAGACAGACGCCTTCATGAGCAATCTCTGAGGAATTTAAACGCTCTGGGACTCTTAATTTCACAAAACGTCACTGATGTCGTGACCTACAAATTTTGTTTCTCGCGCCTGAGTTTTTGAGAAGATTGTTTTGTGCCTTTGCAGATTATTTTATGATATTCTCTCAATTGTATAGGTCATATATGGCTCTTAGAACCAGAAGACTATTATGAACGGGTAAGTTGTGGGAAGAATATATCGTGGCTCATGAAGTACTTTTGCATGACTCTGATGAGAAGTACAAAATCGAAGGTAGGACAATGGGCCCCAGAACGGAGAATGGAAGTCACAGTCCTCCAAATACGAAACAAGAAATATCATAAACTTTTTGGGAATAATGTTGTCTTGTTCCAGATATAATCTTCATCACCATTCCTTTGAGTTTCCTTTATTTCTTTCTCTCTTCTGTCATTCTCCGTTCTTCCGATCTTGGCAAATCGCTTCGTGTTAGACCTGCAGTACCGATTACAACGTAACACACCATTTACAATTTTCAAGAGAGGTCCAAAGACCCCCATCTGAAGTCGCAGTCACGCACACCCTGAGGCCAGCACCACATGGTATGTGGTACCCCTCGGTTGTGTGTTTTTATTATGCTAGGCGTGTGGCCATTGTTTCCTGCGCCACCGCCGAATGTTGCGGTTCATCTCTGACCTCGTTCATGGTCATTCACTCACGTTACAGTATCGCCCGTTACAGGAACATATCAGGAGGAATGCCTTCTCCCTTTTACACTTCTCTCTCTGTTTGCTGCTCTCAGACATCTTCCTACACACATGCTGCACTTCAGTTCCTCGTTTCCTGGACTACTTCTCAATGGAGCAGAGCCATTCTCTTTGGCGAATATTTCGCGACGCTGTCCGTACGTCACACTGTTTATCATCTAATGATATGGTGACTAATGAATGATAAATTGGTAAGGATTTGGAACGCAACAATAGTGGCTCAATTGTTGTACTATTCTGCCATTTGCCTGAAGGAACAGATGAAAACCACAAAAATTTTCAGTAATATTATAGCCGATGATGTCCTTGCTGAGATTTGAACCGAAGAATTTCCGACTAAAAATCTGGAATATTATCGCCACACCAATCTGCCCTGTCGAGTATTCTACAAGTTAACAGTAGCGCAGCTAGTCAAGAAATTTTTAGCCCCTCATGGAAAACGGAAATTAGTTACGATGTTCACAAAATGCCTGTCGCTTCTCCCATCCCTGAGTCAGTTGATTCCAATTCAGTGTTGTAAATAATAGTATCACGTGTTCCAGTGACTAAGACTCGGGTTTGGATTGGTGAATCGGTATATTGGATCTCCACTAGTCGTAACTACACTTAGTTCTTACACTCTCAAGATTACTGTACAAATAGCACAAGTATCGTCACACACTAAGTCTTCTCATTCTTCTTCTGGCCACACTGCTATTCCCTCGGAACTTCGGAACTCGAGTGAAGTCAATTTCCATTCCCCTATTCTCTCATATCCTCTCGGCACGGACCACGCACAGAAAACACAGTTCTATTGCTAAGTGGCGCACACCACAAAGAAAACAAGTCACGTGATAGCCATCTCACCAGTCCATTGGCACGTTGACTGTTGCCTAGCAACGAGCTGTAAACATTCGTCTTATTGTTGCGTGCGTGTATCGCAGGGTGTTTATTGAGTCATTACCTGGCAATGCGTTGAAATTTCAAAATATATTTAATCTGATTAAGGTAGTGTTTGTCGGTTTGTCATTATATCATTTCCACTAAAGTCACGAACAGAACAGCTCTCAGTTAGCTATGTTGGGCCCAGAAGACAGCAGCAATGGTTTAGGTCGGTGCTGATGCTCTGTGCTACATTGTCTGACTTTGTCAGTATAGGTAACCGCGCTTAAACTATCAACCACTCTTTGGAGAAGATTCGAAACTTATTGTGTGCATATTTAGTGAAATCGTAATTTCTGTCTCTCTCAGAGTCTGTCATGTAAAATAAATGAATGGGATTTCTTGAAAACCGTAACTTGAGGTGGAAATTTTCAAAATTTCAAAGACCATTGTCTTAATATTTAGTATAATTTAACGTTATTTATGAGGATTAATTTTGCAAGAATTCTACGAAATTCATCTGCTCGTAATTCCTTTTTTAAATTTAATTTTAGTACATTGCTATTATTTCCGAAATTTTGACCTTTGCTAAATTTTCGGGGAATATCTTTCCTCAGAAGCGCAAGCAAATTCCTTTCCTGACTTCATATTATGAGTTGTTTCTACATGCTTTGCGGTTTAATATGAGACACGAAATTAGTCACTTAGATCATTTCTTGCTTTATATCGTTTGGCCCAAAAGATAACAGGGCCGATGGTGCGGCCCTCCTCCCATTTTACGACTCACGTAATGGACATATGATGCCCTGTAATTTGAAAGTATACAGTTTATGTATTTTGTTAGTATA
>NW_019737981.1:1138491-1161628 GCF_002891405.2 Cryptotermes secundus
CAAGATAAAAAATGATACTAAGTGAATAAAAAAGTATACGAGTTAACGCCATTGGGTATAACTCAGTCATGAATCAGTATATGAAATAAACGCGTGAAAAAAATAACAAGTTTGGAGACGCTTAATGAATGGGGTTCAATTTTGGCAAAACTAACGAGGTAATCAGTCAGAAAAGTTCAAATTGAAGCTCTAAGTGAAATAAGATTTAACTGGTAAATTTTCCGGATGATAAGATTACCTTCAAAGAATGTTAATTTATTTTGATAACGTTTGAAGCACACTGTATACTTCGTTAGGTTTGCCGTCTACAGAGTCCACGGGCTTCTGTTTCGTAACGCCTTCTAGCGAGGAGAGTACCCCACGTTTCAAAGAAATATATCGCTTCAATGTCAGGGTCTTAAGGCCCGTCCACATTACTCGTGCTCGTGCGTCAGAAGCTTACTGCTGCCGGAAAATCAGGATCTGGAGCTAACGAAGTGGACGCCCAAACTGGTTTGCATTCAAAGGCTTCACATTTCTTCACAACAGATATCAGCTCCAGATCCTGATTTTCCGGCAGCAGTAAGCTTCTGACGCACGAGCACGAGTAATGTGGACGGGCCTTAAGAGTGCTTCTTGTTGACTGCTTTTGCTGGATTCTTACTTGACTTACTCTTTGAACCAGAAGATGAAAGAAATGTGTAGCCCATTTGTTTAGGTTCCTCCGAACTTCACGGAGTCACGTACAATCCAGGAGACCACACTCCTGACAACACATATTTGCTATAGTCTTAATTAGAATACTTTAAGCGAAACTATATTGGTTAAAATACTGTCAAGAATTGGGATTTTGCGTGACTAAAAATAACGGGTTCTGGATTAGATGATTGGGTTTATTGACACTTCTTTACAATTACAATCAATTAAGATAGCTCACAATGACTGTATAAGACTCGCAACAATCCTTACTGGACCACGAGCGTCTTCCCTTCGCCTGTGACGAATGACGAAGGACGAATCACTGCTCACACACTGAACTCTCTTATAACTGCCATATGAAGAGTCTCCAGAGGCTGAAATCTCCTGGACTGAACTTCCAGGCTGACCGAATACATCTCACCAACTCAGACGGTTAATTGTCCTCCCATTGTCACGTGTATATCTTTGTTTTTGCCATTTGCTACATAGCAACTACTCGTTCGTTGATATTCGTTGCTGAGGGAAAGTAATTTCCGAGCCGTTGCTTAGCAATAGATTATTCAGTCACAATATTCATAAAATGACGTAAGATTGGGGAAAATTCTTCCCGAGAACAAGAAGGCATACATGAGTGATTATCAAACGAATTCTCAGAAAAACATTTCAAATAACATCTCAGAATACAAAAATATTAGCACAATTAGTGTTGATAATTTTCTCGGCTTTTCTCTTCATCTTTAGTCTTGTTGTGGTTCTATCAGCAGTGGATCTTTCCTTCTTCGAGCTCTTTCACTTGTTCACTTTTAAATGCAATGGGAAATATTTCCATGTCTTGCCCAGGTTGAACGCCCAAGATTTATAATACTTCCAAGCAACTACAATAGCACTTACAACACCAGATTAAAACCACGTCGCCCTCTACTTCTTTGAAAGTATACTAAATTTTGTGAGCGTAGGAAGGAATAGTTACTACTCATAAAAGTTTCGCAGTTTTTTTTCTTTCGAAATTATATTCCAGCCTGTATTTACGCATGCATTTACATATTCACCTAAGTATCACGGGTGTAAGGTAGAAAGGTAAAGTTATCCCTGTGCTTAAGCACTACACGATGAAGGCGTATGGGAGAGTGGGTGCATAGATCCACATTTTCTTGACCTCGGTTCTAGTTGGAGATGAGTGGTCAGTTTCACGCTCCGGCCGCTTTACCCCCGGGGAAAGAAAACCCCGGTACCCAATGGATAGGAGGTTGGGTGGACACCTTAGCCGGTCTCGACGGTTCTGCGACGACATTAGTGGGTGTCAGCGGATGGAGAGGGTGATGAGACAGACCCGCCCTCCTGCATACCCTCCTTAGAAATATACGAAGCATGACAACAACGACACTTCCCGCGTCATTATCAAAACTAGATCTTACGTACCTGTCAAAATCCCTTATGAGATCAAGTTTGCCAACGCATGCTCNAATAGGAGGTTGGGTGGACACCTTAGCCGGTCTGGACGACATGCAGAAGAGAAAGTTCTTGACCCTACCGGGACTCAAACTCCGACCTCCTGGTNTTAGTGGGTGTCAGCGGATGGAGAGGGTGATGAGACAGACCCGCCCTCCTGCATACCCTCCTTAGAAATATACGAAGCATGACAACAACGACACTTCCCGCGTCATTATCAAAACTAGATCTTACGTACCTGTCAAAATCCCTTATGAGATCAAGTTTGCCAACGCATGCTCAAACTTTGGCGTAGTCATATCAGTCGATAACGCTAAAATGTCCGATATATTGTTACAAATTCGATATTTATAGAAAATTTCATATGAATTAAAAGATTCGTATACATTAACGGGTGTACTTATGTCATCTAGCTATAGACCGAGTTTCATTTGGTTACCAGTCCCTTTCTTGACTTGAGAGTTTAAAAAGCTCCCATGCAATGATATATGTGCACATTGGTACCAAATATTTACATCTCACCTGGATATAGTTTTCTGAAGCTATTACAATTAAGCATGCTATATGATACAGGGCACATTTCTGTACCACATTCAAATCATATCAAAACCGCGAGTCTTCCATTCATTCCTCCTTTTTGAAAACAAGGGAATAGACAAAAATCTGTCTTCTGGGAAGTAATGCCGCGTAGACCTTAGAAAGTGAACCGATCTTTCGGAAGAACACGTCACTTCAATCTTCAGCATTAAAGAAGGAGCCAAGCAAGAACCCAGCGTGAAGCAGGTTGCAAGCAGAACTCTCTTTCCCTCCAACTGGTTCCTATAGAAGGTCGGTTAACTTTCAGTGAACTACACGGCACCATGTACCAGAAGACACAACTCTTCATAACCACCGGTGTGAGAACTTAAAATCCTACGGACGTGCAGTAATTCAATACATTTCTTCACTTAAAATTCACCACTAATCTCCGAAATTTCTAATAAACATACAAGCATCTTAATAATTAAAACTAAGGAGGTGCTAACAGGCATCCAAATATCTAAATAGCTTAAAGATATGCATTAAATTAACATGAACACAATGTAAGATGGCAGAACATGACGTGCAGAATCGACTGGGACATAAAAACACGCCGCCCTTTCACGCTGTTTCAACGGCCTACTTCAAAGAGAGCAAGACTGGCTACACAAGGGAGAAAACCATCGCAGTCTACCCACTGCCAACTTGCTACTGCCTCGGCTTTCTTTTTTTCCTTTTCATTTACGTTTCCCGTCTTTCTCGTCTCTTGTAGGTAGTACTTCATGGCTGAAATATAAGTCAGTGTACTCTTCGTTTTATGTTCTGAGATCTGAGGTTCTCATGGCGGTGGGTACGAAGACTACGGTCATCATTTCTGTCCTGAAGATGGAGGCAGCAGGATATCAGAAACGTTGGTACTCCTTCCAACCGCGGTGGCCCGGGTTCGATCCCGGGTCTGGTCAAGTGGGATTTGTGGCGGACAAAGTGGTGCTGGAGCGGGTTTTCTCCCAGTACTTCGGTTTCCCTTGCCAATCTTCATTCAACCAAATTCTCCATCATCATAATCACCCGGGTCAGGCTACAATAGGCCAATCAGTGGCCGCCGTGCCGAGTGGACCCAGCTGGACTCCACCCCCCACTAAGCGAAACGTTGGTACTCATCTACACTGCGTCACATCCAAGAAGACCATATCCGGTTCTTAGGTTATGTAACGATGCCGTTTTAACTGAACATTTTGTAATGTCGAATGCGGCAAGATAACCATGGACCTAAGTAGGTTAGCAGTTTGGAAAACGACCATGGCCCGTTCAATGGCGATATTAGGACAACCACCTGGAGGGTTGAGGAAACCCACAAATGCTGTGTTAGGATTTGTGATGATCCGGGCGAGATTCGAGATTGTGTGTCAAGTATGAAACTTCTTAAAATATTTTTAGGAGACTTTTCAAAAGAAGAGTGGATATTGCTACACCATCTTCCTGTCTATTCTCATTGTATAATTAACATGTATAATTACATTAGCTCCGTCTCATCAGAAAGATGTTCATTTGTGATGTATAGCATTAACTTTTACTTGGCCAAAGTTAAATTAATGATTAGAGAATGTTATAGATTGCATTGTGCAATGTAAACCCGTTGCTATACAATGACCGTGAAATAAGCAACTATACAAAAGCCGTTGCTAAGTAACAACTTCAGATACAAGCATGCTTCCAAGGTAACAATTGCACTGCATTAGAGTAAAGGTGTTTCTGCGCGGTCCGTGCCGTGATGTTATAAGAAGGACGAATTATTGGAGTCATTTAATTGAGAGTTTGTTCGTTGGTTCGTGCGTGAGTGAGTTGGTTACTAAAGAGTGAGTGAGTTGGAGCACTGCAGCGGTACAGTCATTGAGAGCTGCTATTGTGTAGGAGTCGGTAACTGAGGCCGGGGACAGTGAGGGAACCCACAGGAAAGGAAACGCCCGCCGTTGGAAGCCGTTACCAGAAAACTGTTGAAGACACAACAGGTTGAGAAGAATCAAGTTTGTGCTCTAGTGAACTGTAAAGTGTGTAAATTAGTGAAACGGTTATAATTAACTATAGTCACGGGGTCTGTAAAAGTTCAATAAATCAAATTACCAAGCAAAACCCCGTCTATAGTCACTCATACAGTACAATATTTCAGTTGGAAAATATTTTAAATGAGAAGTTAGTTGATTCAACTTTTCAAGAGAAGACATGTTGGAGTTATGAAGTTTGTAAACTTCTATGGTAAAGGTAAATGTTCCTCTGTACTTCGTTAATTAAACATTAAACTAGGAAGACGCGAAAGGGAGCGGAATTATAGCTCTACCATTCTTGACCCCGGCACTACGGCACTAGATGGAATTAAGTGGTCAGTTTCACGCATCAAATCAATGAATAAATAAGTTATATTGTCGCGTGTTTCCTAGGCAACGCGACAAGAAAATTTACGTTGGTCTCGGATTTGGATGAATATTTACTGGATGATCGCTCTTTACACTGACAAACATGTACAATTGTTCTCACTTACTCGTATATGGTCTTAGGTCGTTTCCTCTTCATTGTTACAACACTCATGTACAGTTAATCTCAGTGAAGTGTCTTCTGCTCTACTCGGAGCTCAACTGCCCTTAACTCTCGCCGACTACGAACTAACTGGTCTCAAAGTCAAAGTCACATTGCGACTGACGGTCAGTCAGTCAGTAAATCTTGGTGTCGAGCCCCATCTGGAGCTCATAACGAGATATTTATTCCTGTTTGACAATTACGATCTTGTTTCTGTGTGGCGCCCTCTCTGACGAGAGGACGGGCCTGCCTTTTGTATATGCTGCTGGTCCTTGCCAGCGCAGTCTTTCTCGGGTCCGAGTTCCTTAGTACTCGCGACCATATTTTACTGTCTCAGATTTGAGACTTCCGTTTTTGTCGCCTCCTACAACTCGCAGGGACACGGTGGAGGTATCTTGTCCGATGCGAACTGTTATATCCTGCATTCGGACTGAAAAGGAAACACCTTGTCGAATGGTTAATTTCGCCCGCTGCCATGCAACGAATCTCTTATTGCAGCAGGAATACCTGTCTGCCTCAAACAATTCGTTTGTAACGGTGGAAACCCCACTGTTAGCCTTTCATCTCCGGGGCAATAATTTCCTACGCATTACTGCCTAGGAATTGCTAGCCGTTGACTAGTGATGTACGTCTTATAGTCCGGCTTTCAGGTAGCACGTCACAATATGTTAAAGGCTTACAAGAAGCTCTAACTTTCCGTTCATCAGCACTCACTGTACACGCACTGTGACTAATCCGCTATTTACCTTATGTTGGCCAGGGTTTGCATGTGGGTGTAGTTTGTGTGTCAGCAGTTTTCCTGTTAGCGCAATGTGCTGGTACTCAGCGGTAATATTAAAATATTGAAATATTAAAACGTCGAACATGGTTGTGTTATTTCTTACTAATTAAGGAGCCTCAATTTTTGTCGACGAATATAAAATGATATAGTTTATGGGCTGTGCGGTAATGTAGTCCGCATTCGCGTTTTGTCATTGTGAGATGTTATTGCAGTGTCTTTTCAGATGCAATCTTATGTTTCTGAACTGTAGGCTTTATATTTCCTTCTTTGTTAAATGTCCCTTTACGATCGCAGGTTTATGCAGTTGGATGACCCTATTGTAATATAGAAAACAAGCCAAAGGTGCATGCACAGTACCCGATGGTGGAGTAAGGGGTTAAATATATTACAGACTTGCAGCGTGTCATATAATGTATGGGGGCACGTGGTAGCGTAGTTGGTTGAGGTTAATTGGGGCACTATGCTACAATCCAGAAGGTTGCGGGTGTGATTCTTGATTAAATCATTGATTTTTTTTTTAATTTGCCTTACAGCCACACACTGGCCTTTGGGTCGACTTAGCTTCTAACAGGAATGGGTATCAGAAATCTTCCTGGGCGGTAAATGGCGGCCGACGTGTAAGGCTCACAACCTTGTCGCCATCTGTGAGCCCATTTTCTACAAGATGTGGGAGCCTCGACCTCTCACAACCCTATGGGCCTTCATGGCCTGTTGCAGGAATATCTTTACCTTTTATATATAGTATATACATTGTACTGACAAAACCAAATAATAAATATAACACATAAAACATGACCCCACGATACAATATTTCTGTTTACCATCTTCACGAAATTCCAATATTATTGGCAACGTCGCTTCTACCTCAGAAATGAGCACGTCTACCAGGTTGCTATGACCTGTTTAAGGGAATTGCGGATATCAAGTGGCCGTTAATGGCATAAACTGCATATCAAAATTCGTCATAAATTCTTCCATCAATTCTCGAATTGAAATGTGTGGTTGTCCTGAAAGCCAGTCGGACAAACACGGACCTAACTATATGCGTCCTTTGCATAAAACGCAAGAGGAATTAAAAAAAAATTGCGGAAGCGCAGTTCACTCTCCCCAACCAGACCTAGGTAAACTGCTACTCGTAACACAGAAATGTGCGGACCGCTCCAGTCTCGGTTAAATGCCTGTTTGTACATCTTGAGAACAACAACCAAGCGCTTACGAATTTGTGTCCGAATTAATAATAAAGATTTGTATAGTTTCCGTTATTAAAAGAAACTGAGAACTTTTGAATTATAGTATGATTTTCCTTAAGTCTCTCTGACCCTTGGACCAACAGTACTAGCAGAAAGTATTTGCCCATCCCTAGGTCAATTTTAGGGCACTTCTTGTGGCAGCATCAAAATCTTGTCTTTTGCATGCAACGTATGCAAATTATGAAACAAAAACCTCCCTTGCAGGAAAAGCTGCACGTTTTGCTGCTGTAAAACAAAAGTGGTTCAAGCGATTTGGTTCTGAACAACCTTCTCTTCCACTTCTCATCATTGCACAAGCTTTCCAGTGCATGTGACAGGTTCGTTTCTTGGTTTGTGCAGTACAGTGCTTCCACTTGCATAAATTATACGACCATTCATTAACAACAATTGAGAAACTCGGCTGAGCATATGGAATATGTATTCGGGATGTTTCGGATTAAAATTTCGGACCTTATACGGAATAATCCGGCTAAAAGTTGTATGGCTATTATCAGCAGTCACAATTTTTTAAGTAAAGTATGTCGCAGTACGATAATTCCTTGTTGAGGTGTGAATGGCTGTTTGTTTGGTGTCTAACTTGATGAAGCGCGATTTTATTAGTTTAAAAGCTTTAAAACTTAAAGAGAGCAAAATTCTGCAGAAAAATTTAAGATGAAAAGAGATTCATATCTTTTGGCTGTCATCATCATCTTCATGGATGATCTGTGATACGTGATCTGTTCCGTCCTTTTGAAGAGTATGCTGGTCCCCCCAACTCAACTGTGAGCACAATACTCATATGTTTCGTTTTCTTTTGGGTTGTATGTTAGTACCTTCTTCGGATTCGGACTGTCTTCCATTCGTTGAACGTGACTTTTCCGTTGCGATCTGGAATTTATAATTGTAGCATTTAGAGTAAAGGTGTTCCGATCTTCCTTGTGTGTCTCTGCAGTTTCAATTTTTGCTTCCTATTTTCTTATTTTCACGTGTAGGAGTTTTCGGATTGGATGATTGGATTTATTAAAATCTTACTTATTTTTTCCCTTGGCACTACAGCCCCAGTGGGCCTAGGCCTACCTCCATGAACTTCTCCGTTCACTTCGGTTTTTCTAGATCTTAGGCCTCTACCTGTACACAAACACAGAAAAACGCACACAAACATCCATGCCTTGAGTGGGATTCGAACCCACGATCCCGGCTTCCGAGCGAGCGAAGACAGTGCACGCCTTAGACCGCTCTGCTACCGTGATCGGCATTAACATCTTATACATTCAAAAATTCGAAATTACAAGCAATAGAGCGCTATCGCCGATTTAGACACATTGCAGTTCACCGTTATAAAACGCAATAGGATTCTAAGTCTTCACTAGTCATATCCTGGCAACGGGTATACAACAGTCTCCCTGTCACTTCAAATCACACATTGAGGTTCTCTCGCAGCCTCATTCCTGTCTTGCCATTATTCTGCAGCTGCCAATACCGAAGACTTGACTGCATTCAATTACTCTGTTCCCAAGCTCATATCCTGGCAGGCTGTCGTCCCGAAACTCGTATCTTCAATCTCTCATCTACCGTCCTATACTGTTCTATGCTGCCGAACACTTATTTACAATCACTTTGCACGGACTCCACGAAAACATTGTCTCCTACTATCAAGAAGGCCAGTCTACTGACCCGTTGCCTAGAAATGGACGTCCTATTGTTACGCGCGTATGCTTGTGCGGGAATGTGTTTACCGAGTCGTTGCCCATCAATTAGTCTATGCATCACATTACCAGCATTATAATCTATATTTCGGATCCGTATGTAAGTGTAGGCACCGCCATTGCTTTATAACATTTTATCTGTGTCTCAACCGCAACTGTGGTCCAGTGGTCAGAGTTCCTAGCTACAGATCCAGAGATCAGAGTTCGATTCCCGGCGCTACCTGGTTCGTTCTGAGAAGTAGTGGGTCTGGAATGGGGTCCACTCAGCCTCATGATGATAATTGAGGAGCTATTTCAAAGAAATAGCGGCTCCGGTCTAGAAACCCGAAATTAACGGCCGTGGGGATTCATTGCGCTGACCATGCGACACCCTCTATCCGCAAAAATTGGCACTAACTTCGCCGACAAGCGGCGGTCGCTCGGTCGGTATAGTTCGCTTGCGGGCTAAAATCACGGAGTTTTTCGTGTCTTTTTAAGGAACCGGAACTACCAGGACGGGGGTTTAGTACTGAACTGGTAATCCGGTCTTATAGAAACACACATACTCAGATCTCTCAAAAGAAGATACGCCGGATTGATAACAATGACAAAGATAAAAAGAAAGCTGGATGGATGGATTGACAAATTTAAAGTATGTTGAGTTCTAACTTGAATTGCAGGAGCCGCGATAGCGCAGTCGGTATAGCGACTGGCTACATGGTGGACGACCGAGGGGTTAGAATTCGAGTCCCGGTAGAGTCAAGAATTTTTTCTTTCTCCACGACGTCCAGACCGGCACTAGCGCCCACCCAGCCTCCTATCCAATGAGTCCCGAGACCGTTTCTCCGGGGGTTAAGATACCGAGGCGTAAAGCTGACCACTCACCTTCAACTAGTGCCGAGGTCAGGAAAATTTGGATCCATACACCGACTCCTCCCTACGCCTTCATGGCTTAGTGCTTAATTAGTTAAGAACAGGGATAACTATACTCGTACCTTGACTCAATCCCACTCTAATTAATGTATCTTAGTGTTTTTTTATATGAGCGTACAGTGTAAGAAACATTGTGACACAAGATATAACAATTATTACACCAAGGATACTAGCCATTTACAGTCACAGCGGAGACAGTAAAGTGAACCAGCGAAAAATTACATACCACTCAGAAATAATGATCAATTAAACACGTGACTTTCAATTGATTCATGGCCTTCTGAAATCATGTAAGTCACTTTAATTATGTTACACTCCAGTCATATCACACACGTGTGTATATGGGAGAATGTAAAGACAGAAACAGAGTGAAGTCTACAAAAAGTGTAAGGACAGTTAACGATTGTACAGTACAGATTAGAAGGTAGAACAGAAAATGAGGTTACTGCTTAGAAAAGTACAAGCTTTGTCCGTACAGTCAATGAAGAAACGGATGGAATTAGAGAAATGTGGTTACGCACTACATAAGCTGTAAATTATATTAAAGAGGCTGGATTCTTTTTGAGAAGCTGCTAGTCTCTCAGTTACGCAAGAATTCCAAGCACCTTATGGAACCTGAACCTTCTTCACCATGTTCATAAGAGCTCGCTACCGGTCCCTGTCATGAGCCAGATAAATCCAGTCCACGACTCCATCCTATTTCTCTTAGACCCATTTTATTATTGTTCTGTCACGATTTGGTCTTCCTAGTGGCTCTTTCCTTCTGGCCTTCCTATCAAAATCTTATATGCTTTCCCCTCCTTTCCATGCGTTCTACATGCCATATTCATCTCTCCCTCTTTAACTTGATCATTTTGATTGCATTCGTTGAGGAGTACAAACCAAGTACGAGTAGGTCTAAGGTAAGACTGAAGCATGGTGCTACATATAGTTCGAGTGAGCGGTTTACGCCTTAGTATGTCTCTCATTCACTGCAAAGTCTAATATGTTCTTCGAACACATGTCACGCTACAAGTTACAGAGCTCGATTTCAAGTAAGTTTCCTTTTTCTAGTTAAATTTCGCCATATCAAAGAAAGTTTCACATTTTAATAATTATCCGCCTTAATGAGATCCATATTGTATAATAACGTACACATAAATATATTGTAAAATGTACAAAAGTTGCTAGAGAACAGCTAGGTAATCATATTCCAGCGAAGAAAAGTTCTTGGCCAACCATACGCAAAGGGCTTCTTTTGCCAGATAACGGACTTGTAAACAACCTTTCAGCTGGGCGCGTTACAACCATATCTGAAAGTTTATTATTAGGCAATGATGAGTAAACAAGTTTCATCAACAATAGAGGCAGTGTTTTCTATGTGGTCCGTTCGGAGATTATGTAACGAGGTTTACAGAATAACATAAACAGTGAATTCCAATTTTAGTATATGTACCGCCGTAGGTGGTGGGGTCTAATACCTCCACCGTGACCTTGCTGAGACGAAGAAAAGGGAAGAATCTGAGACAGTTAAATATGGTCGCGAGTCTCAAGGGACTCGGGCCCCAGAAAGACTGCTCTGGCAAGGGCTAGCAGCACATACAAAAGACAGACCCGTCTTCTCGTCAGAGAGGGCGCCCCACAAAAACAAGTCCTTAACTGTCAAACAGTAATAAATATCTGGCCACACGAAGACTTACTGACTGACTGACTGACTGACTGACTGACTGACTGACTGACTGACCGTCAGTCGCAATGTGACTTTGACTTTGACTTTGGCTTAACGGAAGAAGTGACAGAATTAGTTCAGCGGCAGTTACGAGTCAGTCTTGAGCTGGAGGAATAAGTCCAGAAGAATTTTTGGTTCCGATTGAAGACAAAATAGAAAGAAGGCTTCATAGAAATCTGAAGTGCTAGTTTACGTGTTGAGATCCGTTGCCAGGAGACGACTAGTGAGGACTGGGAATACTAGTGCCTGTGCAACGTTGATTGCAAAGTGCGAAATACAGCAGTGGTTCTGTATTTAAGTATGGTTAATAGAATTTGTAACCAAGGTACTAATAAATCCAATCATGCGAACTAGAACCCGTCATTTTCGTCACGCGTACCACCCTACATGTGACAAAATGTACAATTTAATGTTGTATCGGTTGGTCATTGGCTTTTACTAGTGTGACTTGTCTGCTGGTTAAATACACTGCTACATACAGAAACCCATCTCATTATTTTAAATTGCGTATCAATTCGTTTATTCCTGACTACAGAACTGTTTACAGCCACCTCACGTTAATTGGGCTGGTCCTACTATCGAGTCCACGCACTGTAGGGAACACCGAGAGGTAAATTTCGCGTGATGACACGCGAGAGGTTCAGGACGGAATGAAAAAGAGGTTTTCGGAGAATGACCTGCGGTTTTCTAGGAACTTGGGTTCGGATTCCCAGCACGACAGATGAAGAGAAGTGCCTCGAGAGCTCCAGCTGGAAGAACGGGTATTTAAGAATCGAAAGAAGTTCATGTGTTCGCAAAAAAAAAGGGGGGGCGGGGGGAGAGAAATATGCACGTTGTTTAGGACGAGAGTGATGTAAGTCGCTCTTGCTGAAATGTGCAAAAACATGGCTGATGCAAACAAGAGTCATGATTGAGGAGAATAGTGTAGCCATAAAATTAAACAGATTACTGAATTAGAAGTCGGTGGTCATCCAGTAAGGACGTGAACACAGAAGCTGAAAAATCTTCATCATTTGGAGTCGTTACCAGGCAACGACTAGTGAATACAGAACAATAGAAGATTTTATGTGTGTTACAGTACAGTAAGATATACAGTGTGTAGGTCAGTGAAGCTGTTGTGGTTATCTGTAGTTACGAGCAACAAGTGTTCAACAGATCCAATTACCAATCCAAACACACTGTCTAGTGAATGTCACGTGACAGTGTACTACGTGGAAAAACAGAGAGAGAGAAAAGGAGGAAAATGTTTAAATTTTAATACAGAAATTGAAAATTAAATGAAAGAAAATTGAGGAAATGATAGAGAGAGAGGCAAAAAAGGTAAAGTTATCCCTGTGCTTAACTAATTAACACTAGGCCATGAAGACGTATGGGGAATTGGATATATAGATCCACATTCTCTCTATGTCGGCACTTGGTGTGTGGTCAGCTTCACTCCCCGGCCGCTTTACCCCCGGGAAAAGAGCCTCGGTACCCATTCTATAGGAGGCTGGGTAGGACCCAGAGCCGCTCTGGACGTTGTGGATAAAATTCTTGACCCTACCAGGACTCTGACCCCTCTGTCGTCCAGCCCGTAGACAGTTGCTATATCGACTGCGATATCCCGGCTCGGAAAAAAGAGAAAACAAAGAAAAGATAAAGAATATAACAAGTTAACACTTTTATGTGTGAAGCAGGGGAAGTGGAGATGTAGCTCCACGCAGTCGTAATGATGGTAGTAGTAGGAGATTGATGGTCAGCTGCATGTCTGTCCCGCTTTACTGCTCGGGAAAAGAGACCGCGGTATATCTATGACGGAAGGCCACAGGAAAAGTGTGAATACTTAAGTGCGTAGGCAATCTCCTGCCTTCCACCAGGGATTATGTCTGCGGTCCTTCAGCCCGTAGCCAGTCGCTATGCCGACTGAGTCAGGCCGGTTCTACGAAAGAAAGGGAATTAGGAGATTCTGATGCTTTCAGCCATTGTTACGGCGGTGCCTGCAATGTACAGAACATGATTTATCCCCGGGAGGAACTTCACCAATTACCGGTTAAAAGAAAACCAGGTCTCGAGAGCACAACGTACTGTCGACGTCATCATATTTAGTTGATGAAATGATCCGGGTTGCAGACCTCCCCGGGTCAGTCGTAACGTTTGACCGCCGCACTCTGTAATCAGCTTGCCTCTCGCCTCACATGGGCGGGAACACGGTCTGTCTAATTAGCAATTACTCACATGCAAATGTCCCAGGTCTGTACTTGGCAAACTGGCGCCCCAATAGGCCTGTGGAAACAACAAGTAGGATCAGTGTTCTTGAAATTGCTGTCCGCAAACCGTCACTGACCCGCGAGTTGTACATGCCAGCAGAAAGTAATTGAGAGTTATGTAGTATAATGTGACATGTATACCCGTTGCTAGGCAACGGATCGGTAAATACATTTCAGAAACACAGGCGCACGCAACAATAGAACATCCATTGTTAGGTAACGGACCAGTAAACAGGCTATCTTGACAATAGAAGATGATGTTTTCCGTTGGGTTATAAAAGGGCACAGCCAGAAGACGCGGAGTAGTAGAGAACAATAGTCGTGAAATGAAATAATACAGAAAAAATAGAATTGGGTCGAGTTCTGGAGATGGCAGTCGAAAGTGATCGAGAAGAAATGGCAAGAAAGGAATTAGGCTGTGACAAGAAGACTCCATGAGTGTTGAAATTACAGTGAGACTGTTATAAATCTGTTGCCAAGATACGACTAGTGAGGACTGAGAACCCTAGTGCTTGAGTAACGGGGAACTGGAACTGAGAGTGCGCATAATAGCGACAGCGCTGTATTACCTATAGGCGCAATAAATCCAGTCGTCCAATCCAACACCCGTCTTATAAAGTCATTCCCACGAGAGACATTATTCTATTTCGAAGTAGATATTTTTCGTGTATTTCCTCGCGGCCTTTCACAATGACCGCCCGGTCTAAGACATGAAATGTCTTCGCCAACTCGAACGCTGGGATCGTGAGTTCGAATCTCACTCGAGGCATGGATGTCTGCAATCATTCTGTCTTTTGTTGTCCTGTGTAGGTAGCAGCCATGCGACTGGCTAATCCCCTGTCTAAGGATTCCTACCGACGGTGTATAAAATTAAGAAACTGAAAGAAGTCAGGGCCCAAACTGGGCTGTAGTCAGTAGTAATAGTAGTACTTCCTCGGGGACTACCGCCTTATAGCGGAGAGGAGGTCTGCGCCACCTGTGCTGGCGGGAGCGTAAGCTACTGGTAGACAACCCGTGCTAGACAGGTGAAAGAGCAGGGGCCAGAGGAAATGTAGTCTATGGACGTCCAAGTTGGGGTTTTGGGTGTGGGGATAATGAATCTATCCCGGAGAAACTTATTGTTACGAAACCATAGAGGAGGCCAAGACCCTCACGGACTTGCATTGTCCTTGGCGTTTCGTTACTATAAACACAAATTTCTTATCGAAAAAAGATTACAAATCCATTGCTACATAATTAATCAGATTACAAATATATTATGAAAAAATGTAATTTTGTATGCTAATCATACAAACATTTCTCTATGAAATATGCCTAAGGGTTTCGAGATCGTAATGAGATTATATTCTGTATTGTACAACAAAAATATATTTAATAATAAACTGTTCTGAAGAGTTCTGTCTTGTGGGATACAACGCCGTGTAGTCTGTTGAAAGTCAACCGACGTTTCCGAGGAACATGTCTTCTCCATCTTCAGGGTCGAAGAATAAGCTGAGTAAGAAACCAAAGTGAAAGCAGGTGGAAAATAGAGTGCAACAATAAAATTCTACTTCCTAGCTCCTTTCATGCTGGTTTGTTGTTCGGCTTATTCTTCGACCTTGCAGATGGAAGCGATATTTTCCTGTGAAACGTAATTTAACTTTCATCATACTACACTGCGTCACATCCCAGAAGACGAATGCCGAGAGAAATCTTGGAGCAGACCACGTCGTCTCCTTCAAATCCTTAGCCAGGCCTTTTCACTATGCACACGGAAAATCCTGATCGATTAGTTGGCACTTCTTCGCATCTGACTTAGAAAATCAGCCCGGACGGACAACAATCCAACGTCTTTCTCAATTCATCTGTCCATCCATGCAAAGTATAAAGTGGAGTATTTGTTCTACATGTTTCTAATACGTATATATATCATTTATAAACAATCGTATCATTTCGACGCTAGGTATTCTAAAGGGCCAAAAATTCCATAATTAAACCAAGAATCAACAATTAACATCTACGATTATCTTTGCGCGTCACGTGATACTGTCGTATAACCTACGGAAAAGCCACATGTACGCGGAGACGCTGTCATCTTGTTGCCGGTAAGCAGAGGGCCACCCGTAACTTTATGTAATAGTCTAAAATGATTCAGTAGTTATCAAGGACAAACAGACATCAACCTTATAACATAAAGCCCGCCTACATGCGCAAAAAGAAGAATGTAGCTTTGCTTTACAGCCCACTAGAATCATCATGAGAGTTAATTGAGAGACTTGGTAAATATGTCAGACTACACGGCGTCAGACCTCCGAATATAATACACTAGTTATGTTATTGATATTATGGTCCCACAGATATTCACCAACGTTTCGGAGGGACCTGCTGCATCTATTTTTAGGGAAATGAGCAAGCTTTGGAATATGACAGTATATAGACTAGTATATATTTATCGATGTTACGGAAGGACATGCTGTCTCCATCTTCAGGGAGGAGCAAGTTTTGGAATATGAGGGTGCATAGCCTAGTAGATATTTATCCATGTTTCGGAAGGACCTGCTTCCTCCATCTTAAGGGAAGAAGAGTAGGTTATGGAATGCGACACAGTTAACCTGATACCAATTTAACAAGTCCAAGCGAACACAACGCCACATTCCAGATGAGAGCAGTCTTCATAGCCATCACCATGAGAGCCCCAGTTGTCAGAGTTAATACATTTACATTCTATTTCGGGCAAATATAAACTTGTCCCTGTGCTAAATTAATTGAGCATTGTCCCATGAAGACGTAGGGTGGAGCACTTTAGTAGGTTTTCAAATAAATTAACGCAAACTATATTACTATTATTTTTCTTTATTGCTAGTGGGGTGGGACTAAGTCCTTGTACTGCGGCCACTTCTGGTCTATTGTACCAAACTATATTTTTTTCCTTGGCACTACAGCCCCAGTGGGCCTAGGCCTACCTCCATGAACTTCTCCGTTCACTTCGATTTTTCCAGATCTTACACATTCGTAAGGACTCCTTGGGCGGGTGATCAGCTCGTCGCAAGGCCTCTACCTGTACAAAAACACAGAAAAACGCACACAAACATCCATGCCCTGAGTGGGATTCGAACCCACGATCCTGGCATCCGAGCGAGCGAAGACAGTGCATGCCTTAAACCGCTCGGCTACCGTGACCGGCTACCAATATTACTATACACATTTACGAGGTTCATAACAAAAGTATGTTAGACTTGCGTGCTATTACAGAAGTTTCCAGCGCTAAAGGTTACCAGCTCTGCCACATGCCGCTTCTATATACATGCATATAAATTCCGGCCTCATTTACATTGTGACACCTACCTTTTTTTTTTTTNAGCAGTCGGTGGAATGAGAATTGACAGGGGAAACCGAAGTACTCGCAGAAAACCTGCCCCAGTGTCACTTTGTCTACCATAAATCGCGCATGGCCAGATTTTGGCTCGAACTTTGTCCGCCGCGGTGGGAAGCCGGCGACTAACCGTCTGAGCTAGTGATACATACGTTAATGATGGAGGCAACAAATTCTTTCGAAACACTGGTAATTATCTATCATACTACGCCGCATCATAACTCAGAAGACCAAATTCCTAATTGTTATAATTCCCAGGGACCGTCTCTGTGGTCTAGTGGTCAGAGTTCCTGGCTACAGATCCAGAAGTCCCGGTTCGATTCCCGGCGTTACCAGATTTTCTGAGAAGTAGCGGGTCTGAAACGGGGTCCAGTGAGTCTCGTGAGGATAATTGAGGGGATATTTAAAGGAAATAGCGGCTTCGGTCTAGCAAACTGAGTTTAACGGCCGTGGATCCGTTGCGCTGACCACACGACAACTTCTATCCGCAAGACTACAAGCCACGAAGTTTGTTTTCTTTTTCTTTCTTTCGCTATAATTCCCAGGGAAATCGACTCGCCCTTAGGTTAAGATGTGAAACTCATGTGAAGTGGCCGTTGTGTTTTCGAGTGTACTTTTGCTACAAACTTTGTGCTTTAAAGACATCTTCAAAGTAATAGGACTTACGGTACTTTTTCATGAAAATTAATTCATTGATTTTGTTCTATCTGTTTTCTGATATCTCTAGATATGAACTCAATTTGGGATTTCTTAAACACAGCGGGGCTGCCGTGGTATCTCAGCTTACAAAATGGCTTACATTAAGTCAGAAACGTTGCTGGTCTCATGTCTCTGTCAGCTCTTTCTAATGAATGGGTGATCTCAGTCACTGAAAATATAATGAATACATACATTCTTCGAACACCACTTATAAATATGGCCGAGGTCATCAGCCTTTAGAGAACCAAGAAACTGGCCTCTAATCTTCATTATGGAAAATTACATCACCCGGTATAGAGAACTTTCGTGCGAAGTTTGGTCGATGATTGACCGTGGGGGGGGGGGACCACCATGTGAGCGCGACCTTCATGGCGCTTCCAGCGTGGAAAAGAGACGGAGACATGGCCCCCATAACTTCCGCCTCATTTCGACACGCGACTGTGGGTCCGTCTTGACTAACTCAGGGGTTCACAACAGTCTCTGCTGCTGTAACTCGGCGTCTCTAACAACTCTTTTGTATTTAACGCCAGCGTATCAGCTGACGAGGATACAGCAATAAAATATAAAGTAATTTTTCCAAGAATTGATCTGAATGATTTGTACATTGATGTGTTAAGTTTTTAAGTTTTCTAGTGTTGAATAAGATGAAAAAATGATCATAAATCCAATTGCCAATCCGAACCCCGCCTATAGTCACTAATACACGTGACAATATATTCATATTAAGTCTGCTGCACTTGGTAGATCTTACTGCTCATCAGGTACTATCCAGAAATTCTCCTAGAAAATTGTATGCATCCTGTTGTATCGTATGTCACTATACATATAGCATTCTGACGTATACAGTCGTTGCTAAGCGATGACTCTGTAAGCAGCAACCGTTGTTAAGCAACAGTTCGGTAAACACATTCCCATTGCTGGGCAACAGATTCTTAATAATGCAACAGTTGGACTACAACAATGGAAACGGTGTGTTTTCTGTGTGGTCCATGCCAAGATGTTTTGAGCAAGGAACAAGATTAGAGTTCAGCCCTTTCTCAGTTGAAAGTTTAGTTCTCCACGGGGAGCCATTCACAGAGGACTTGAAGGTGGAAGCTGAAGAATCTCCACTGTTAGAATCCGTTGTCAGGGAAAGACTGATGAACACACAGAAGGCTGGAAAAAGACTTGGCAGGTGTTGTGGTGATTTGTGAATTATGGAATTTAGCGGTGGCGCTGTAATTGTTTGTAGTTTCGATTTGTGTGTATAAGTGGTCAATAAATATATCCACCAATTCAAACCCCGTCTATAATCACTCCTACATTTGAAAGTATTATTATGGCCGTCAGAACAACAAATTCCAAATAAACAAAACCAATGTTAATACAGTAATAATAATACTATATATAAGTCCGCCGGTCACGGTAGCCGAGCGGTCTAAGGCATGCACTGTTTTCGCTCGCTCGGAAAGCCGGGATCGTGGGTTCGAATCCCACTCAGGGCATGGATGTTTGTGTCCGTTTTTCTGTGTTTGTGTACAGGTAGAGGCCTTGCGACGAGCTGATCACCCGCACAAGGAGTCTTACCGAATGTGTAAGATCTAGAAAAACCGAAGTGAACAGAGAAGTTCATGGAGGTAGGCCTAGGCCCATTGGGGCTGTAGTGCCAAGGAAAAAAAAAAGTCTAGTTAGATTTAAGCCAGAATATCATGAGATTCGATCCTGATACTTCTATAATTAAAGAGTGTTCTTGCTGTATGAATTTGCCTGGTGCTCCGAAGGGACTTGTTAGAATGATTGCGAATGATGATGTGGAAATTTGCCCAACCAACCAAATCGAGCGGTAAATAGAATGTTGTAGATGAATGACTGACTTAGCGCGAATGTAAATAGCGTTCTTCACTTCTTTACGTCTAAGAACTAAACTTGCTCCATGATGGCGTATTGAAAGCGCAGCGCTAAATTTTCACGTGTGATGAGTGTGAATGTTCAGATTCACGTTCCAGGAGCTTCACCCCAAGTGAGTCACCGGTACCAGTTGATGAAGGGGTTAAATGGACAACAGGATCGATCTTGACGCAATACCAAAGAAATCTCTCCCCCAACCGAGAAACAAACACAATCTCCGTGCGTAGAACCAGAGATTTCCTCATGATAAATCTGCAATTATTTTTTGTGTTGTCCGTAATGCAGGTCGTTGTTTATGTACAGCCTATCGTAAATTTTTGGTGATGATACGTATGTTGCATTTTGTTCCAGTTACTGAAAGACGCAGATATGATGTCCATATAAGTGTTAAGTTTAATTTGAAATTTTATTTTCTGAGTTTCCTTCTACGGGAATCAGACTTAGTCAGTGTAAATGAAACACTCTTTTATCTGAGGTCCACTCCGATTTTGCAAACCTTGAAGGAGGAGTGGTGATGATTCACAAGCCAAAAATTCTTTCACGGAACCTTATATGATACTCGTTATTCTGCTTTCTGAGGAAGTGTGCTCCAGTTAGAAAGAAACAAGCTGCTTTAGCAGAGCCAGTATTCTGAAGTTCATAACCTCAACTCTGTAAGAACGATTCAGTGGTCTAGTCTTACGTAAAGAGATTTGTGACTGGCGGTCAAGTACAGGAAGATTAAAAATGTAAATAATTGCAATACATTATCCTACGCATACGTCGGAAAATTATATAAAAAGAACCTTAAGTAAATAAGTTAACTTATAGTTAATGTGGCTAGAGCGTGATGCTGAAAGGAATGTCAAAATAAGAATGCTTGCAACTTTACACCAACCCCTAAATCCCCCTTAATCATACCTTTTTATTTAAGTACGCTTAACTTAATGGCACTGTCAAATGTTTCGCATTATGCATATCTGACTCACAACCGACGATGGCAGCCGCGCGGTCTATGACATGAACTGCCTTCGTCCACTCGAACGCTTGGATTGTGCGTTCAAATCCCACTCAAGGCATGGATGTCAGTTTTTGTGTTTTCCTGTGTGTAGGCAGCGGCCTTGCGACAGGCTGATCACCCGCCCAAGGAGTCCTGCCGTCTGTGCATAGGATAGAGAAACAGAAAAATCGGCCAAGGCCCAAGAAAGGGCTGTAGAGCAACTGTGGAATGAATGGTGGACTGGCAGTATGAATTGGAAAGGCTGTGGAACGAATCTTCGCACAACAGTTTGAAATATATATAGTCAGGAGAGATTAGGTAAATCCACGAAGAACCGCAGTCAGGAATGCCGTTCTCCAAGCCCTGGGCTGAGAGCGCGACCCCTCTCTTATGACACAAGAACGCTTTCCGCCCTGCCGTGGCGTCTGTTACCGCTGTCTGTGGAGAGGGATTAAATTTGTTTATAGAAACTGAGATGAGCTGGCTGAATGCCTTGTCCATATCGGGTTTCGGTGTCGGCTGTGTTGAATGTTATATTTCTGTTAACTCACATTAGGAAAGGCCTCATATGTTTACAGATTTTAATATTTTTAAGTTTTTTCTTAACTCTCGCAGATGGTTGTGTTGTGCTTGGCTTGTATATTCTGGCTTCGTGCTGGTACACGTGTCGCTGTACCTAGCCTGGACTTACAGAGGCCGTGTATATATTGTACATNGTTTCGGTGTCGGCTGTGTTGAATGTTATATTTCTGTTAACTCACATTAGGAAAGGTCTCATACGTTTACAGATTTTAATATTTTAAAGTTTTTTCTTAACTCTCGCAGATGGTTTGTGTTGTGCTTGGCTTATATATTCTGGCTTCGTGCTGGTATACGTGTCCGGACATAGGGATTATCCTAATGCGAGGAGGATATCAGTTAGGAGTTCTCACTGTCTTTTTGGGATATAACATCACGTAGTCCGTTAAAGCTCAGCTGACGTTTCGGAGGAATATGCTGCTTTTATCTTTAGGGACGGAAAATAACCAAGCGAACAACCANAAGCAAGACAGTAACCTTCATTCAAAAGAAATATCTGGTCCTGGGGCTCGACACCAAGACAGACAGACTGACTGACCGTCAGTTGCAACGTGACTCTGACTCTCTGGTACACGTGTCCGGACATAGGGGCTATCCTAATGCGAGCTTATGTTACCAGAAGAGGATATCAGTTATGAGTTCTGGCTGTCTTTTGGGGATATAACGTCACGTAGTACGCTAAAGGTCAGCTGACGTTTCGGAGGAATATGCTGCTTTCATCTTTAGGGACGAAAAATAAGCCAAGCGAACAACCAGCGTGAGGCAGGTAGCAAGCAGGTGGTTTCTTGCTTGGCTTATTCTTCCACCTTGAAAATGGAGGAGACATGTTCTTCTGAAACGTCGGTTGACTCTCAGCGGACTACATAGCATTACAGCCTAGAAGATAGACCTCTTCATAACCATCGGTCTGGGATTTCAGTAGTTTATTCGTTTGGTTGGTTACTTTTTTCGGTTGATGAACTGTGCTGCAAAACTTCTATTAACAGTACGAAAAAGAAGTCAGTACAAATAACCAATATATTATGGATTCTTAAATAGAAATATAACACCAAAAATGGAGTCTTCGCTGTCATGGATATATAGAACATCCAAAAAGAAAAATATTTCAGCACAGAAAACGGAAGACATGGGCAAATTATTCTGAAGCGAAACTGCTAATTTGAGTGTATTTTATTGGACTAAATGTTTTCACCTGATAACCTCCCAGCTGCTCATGTAAATCTGATGTTGTTTCAGTCGTACTTATTTTGCAAATTAGGTTCTGATATTCTAATGGCGGTAGTTATGAAGAGTTCTGTTTTTTTGCGATATGACGCCGTGTAGTCTGTTCAACGGAAGTTCAGCATGGTATTATATCCCACAAGACAGAACTGTTCTTAATACGAGAATTTCTAATAATGAACACAACGCAATACCAACTTCACATTTTCTGTTCACTTAATATCTAAGTTTGTATTTATTTTGTTATTCTGTGTTTAAAGAAAATTTATGTTTATGTTCCTCAGGCAATTATAAATTATTTGCTTTCGTGTGTTTTTCACTGCTGTTGAAAAATATAAGCGAATGTGGAACATTTTACTGGTGACCCGTCTTCTAAAGAAACGTAAATAAGAAATTGTAAGAGTTGAGGCTTTCACGGCGGCGACTATGAAGAAAGCAGTCTTGTGGGATTTGGCACCGTGTATATGTGGTGTTAACCGACGTTTCGGAGGAACGTATCGCCTCCATCTTCAGGGTAGAAGGAAAAATATAAGAAATCCGCAAGCGAAGAGACCGTTCTTATATTTTCCCTTCTCCCCTGAAGATGGAGGCGATACCTTCCTCCGAAACGTCAGTTAACAC
>NW_019737981.1:1161731-1184719 GCF_002891405.2 Cryptotermes secundus
GACATGAATTGCATAGAAGCATGGGTTCGAATAGTGACTTGAATGACGTAGGGGAGTTTTGAAGGATAATGTTTGAACCGATGGTGCATACATAAACTGTAAAGTTGTGAAATGAATTACATTCGATTAGGATAGGGTACTTTCAGGGACGATGATGAACAGGAAAGATAATATTCTGGTTACATAAAAATAGGAAAGGCCTTGATCAGCTGAATAAATATAGAATTGCTCAACTGCATATCTTGTAGAGCGTCGAATGACGTGATTTAATATTATGATTTTTCGGAATTTAGGAAGAGCGAAGGAAAGAAGTGAGGAATAAAATATAGAGATAGTAAGAATTTCGAAAGTACTCAGAAATAAAGAAAAACGGAAGGAAAGAAAGAGAGAATGCGGGAGAAAGAATGGAAAAGTAAATAGAAGAAACGACAAAAACAATAATTAAAAAATGACAAGAAAAGAAAACTAACGATAAAAATGATAGAATGCAAGGAGAGAAGGGAGTAGGTGGGAAAGATAACAGAAAGAAGGCTGGAAATATTAACAGGGAGAAATAAAAAGGAATGGATATAAATAGAGATGGAAAGAGAAAGAGAAAAAATGGAGCTAAGTAAGAACCACAGAATTAGGGAGGGAGAAAGAATGAGAGAAAGGAAGGAAATAGTTGGAAGAAATGTGGAAAGAACGACAAAAGGATAATTACAGACAGAGTTTCTTTTTTTCTTTGGCACTACAGCCCCAGTGGGCCTAGGCCTACCTCCATGAACTTCTCCGTTCGGTTTTCCTAGATCTTAGACATACGGTAGGACTCATTGGGAGGGAGATCAGCTCGTCGCAAGGCCTCTACCTATACACATCCATGCCCTGAACCCACATCGAACCCACGATCCCGGCTTCCGAGCGAGCGAAGACAGTGCACGCCTTAGACCGCTCGGCTACCGTGACCGGCTAAAGAAAGAGTTAGAAAGATATAAATAAAATGCGAGAAGAATACAGAAAGAAAAAACGAAGACTTTATTTCATCAACATCAATAGGAGGAGGTGGTGGATAAAGAGCGAATACTGGAAGTACTCCCATTAACGAAAGTATAGTTCAGTGTCGCGCCTCTGTCGGATAGCGGCGCTGTGCTCAGGACCGTGGACAAGACAGCCGTAAGCCAGAACCTCCAGTTGTGCAACCCACTTCCAGTTAGCGGAATGGATCCGCAGTAATTGAGTTCTAAATTTATTGGCTTATATTATAAATTCTCGTGGCACAGGGGTGATTAAAGTAGGACTGTAGGGCAACTATCACAACTGGATATATACGGACATGTTAAAAGTATGATACATGTGACGGAAACGTTCTTATTGCAATTCTTAACATTTTACGTGACGAAGTTTATCTAAATAATCCACAATCACTGAGTTCCTGTTTCTCAGACAAAACACTGCTTCTCCATTACTATGACCAACTTAGCCTTGCGACGAGCTGATCACCCGCCCAAGGAGTCCTACCGTGTGTCTAAGATCTAGAAAAAACCGAAATGAACGGAGAAGTTCATGGAAGTAGGCCTAGGCCCAGTGAGGCTGTAGTGCCAAGGGGGAAAAAAAACCTAACAAAGAGACAATTTTGGAGACGCAGAAATAGAGGGAGTTAATATTAAATTGTGGCCGTGATATACGAAAAGTATACGAAAGTATTAATAGGTTCATCTGGCTCATGACAGCTGTAAGAGTTAGATCATGTTAAGAATGTGATAAATGTTAAATTTCCGCGGTAAATCTTAAATTGCTGTAAAGCATGTCATTTCTTAACCATATGAACAAATACTTCACCAGCCTTGCAAAATGAGATCCTGTACAAATC
Source organism: Cryptotermes secundus (assembly GCF_002891405.2). Lineage (NCBI taxonomy): Eukaryota > Metazoa > Arthropoda > Insecta > Blattodea > Kalotermitidae > Cryptotermes > Cryptotermes secundus. The sequence continues at coordinate 1,163,581 of NW_019737981.1, forward strand.
AAACTAGACAGGGATGTGTCAGGTTAGGAAACCGTTTCTATTCTACGTTAATAATGATAAACACTCACAGTTATCAGATATTCTGCTTATTGCCTCTCGAGATATGAATCCAAAACAAAATTAAAATTATGGTAAGATATAAACCCGGCATAAGAAGTTAATATCATAATAAAATACATTATGTGAAATGCTCACACTAAGGGTACAGGGCCGAAATGGCGCTGAGGGAGCAATGAGTATATATCAATTTCTGTGAGAGGACAGAGCCGGAGTGCACCTCAGTGCAATGTTTATATGCAGATATGAGTACATTACTTACTGCATGCAAATTACACGAAATTATTACGTCGTTCGGAACATGAGAGACAACTTGTGTAGATATTACGATAATAAAGTAAGGTCTAATGTTCCGATTTTATTGGTATAGCGCATGTAACGTACAGTGTTTCCCCGACAGCTGGTTGGAAGTAAAGTATTACATTAAACTTATAGCAACTATTCTGACCCTTAACGACACCGTACTCCTCTGTCTAAAAGGATGTTAATTCAAGGTCAATATACGCATATATTTTATCATTATATAAGGTCAATGTTAGGTACAGTTACGGAAAGAGATGTTCAGTATGTATTTTGTGCTCTAAATATATTGTACACGTAACAGATTTGATCAACGCGTTGCCAGCAACAACCCTGTGAACATGACCCAATACGCAACAAAAGATGAGGCTGTGTTTTCTAATTCGTCCGTGCCGAGCAACAGTAGGAACGGGGTTCTCTGTGATAAGTTGCTTGGTTATGTAACGGTTCTTACAATATGAGTGTGTTTTCTGTGTGGTCCGTGCCACGGCTCTATAACGAGATTCCCAGAAGAAAAACCCCGTGTGAATGCGGGGCCGAATACCTCCACCGTGACCCTGCGAGTCGTAGGAGACGACGGAAAGGGAAGTCTCAAAACTGAGAGAGTAAAATATGGTCTCGAGTCCCAAGGGACTCAGACCCGAGAAAGACTGCACTGGCAAGGGCCAGCAGCACATACAAAAGGCAGACCCGTCCTGTCGTCAGAGAGGGCGGGGCGTAACTGTTAAAGGTAGTAAATATCTGGTCATGAGCCCCAGATGGGGTTCGACACCAAGACTTACTGACTGACTGACTGACCGTCAGTCGCAATGTGACTTTGACTTGAATAATACAAAAAAAAGAAATCTGGTCATGAGCTGCAGCCGGGGTTCGACACCAAGAAAGACTGACGGACCGTCAGTCGCAATGTGACTTGGACTTGGAAGCTTAAATTTTGCGGTGGTCAAGCTTACGACCTTTTGTAGCACAAGATACGTAAGTTAGGCATTATCTGCCCTGTAAAGCCTGTACTGACAGAGGACTTGTGTGTCATGCAAAATGAAGAATTTTCAATAACGTGTTATGTATGCGAAATATACACTTGACGAAAGGCCAAACATATTCATAAGAGACAAGCCCATCTTCTCGTCAGAGAGGATGTTACATAAGGACTATTACCGCAGGAGTTCAGTTGGAAAAATTCTCTGGTCGTGGGCCTGAAGGGGCCTGACGCCAAGACGAACTGATTGGCGGTAAACCGCCAGTCGTAAAGTAACTCTGACTCTGACCAAGGGAGCGACAGAGTTAGTTCAAGGGCAGTTACGAGTCAAGTCTTAAGCTGGAGGAGTGAGTCCAGTAAAATTTTTAGTTCCGAGGTCCCAGAGAGATTGAAGACGAAGTATCAGGAGGACTTCATAGTGATCTGAAGTGCTATTTTCTGTGCTGAGATCCGTTGCCAGGAGAAGACTACTGAAGACTGGGAATCCTATTGCCTATGCAACGGTAAATTGTAAAGTGTGTAAAAGTTGTGAGTCGCGGTAGCGTAGTCGGTATAGCGACTGGCTACAAAAAATTTTCTGTTCTCCAAATCATCCAGACCGACTCTGGGCTTCACCCACCCTCCTATCCAATCAGTACCGGGGGCACTTTCCAGGGCGGTAAAGCGGTAGGGACTTGTAGCTAACCACTCACATGGAGCTAGTGTCGAGGCCAAGAAAATGTGTATCTATACATCCACTCCCCCATACGCCTTCATGGCATAGTGCTTAATTCGTTGAGCACAAGGACAAATTTACCTCAAGAGAACTTGTAACCAAGGTACGAACACACTGGACTATGCGTGCCCACGTGTACACGTTATAACCGCAGTATGCATGAGTCACGGGGGTCATACTTGCAGACGCTTGGGTGGGACTGTTTTCTTTTGTGATGAATTCATATTTGCACTGAGCTATGAATCAAGACCGGGGAGACACAAGAACACTCCCGCAGCCTGCATTCCATCGGAAGTGACTCCATATTTTGGGGTTTAGGGACTGTGTCGCTGTGTCTGTACTTCTGCTGCAACGCGTGACAGGCTTATTACCACACTATCACCATCATCAGAATCTGTGGCGCTTCTTGTAGCTAAGAAGAATACTGCTCTGCAGGATGTGAGGTTATATAGTCAGTAAACTGACGTCACTTCCCAGAATGTGTTGTCCCCATTAACAGTGGCTTATGGTGAACACACCATGAAGAAATCTATAGTGTTTCTGAATGGCGTAGGCTGTTGACGGAAGGGCGAGATAATGTGGAAGACGAACCAAGAAGTGTTCCTTCGATCAGAAGGGGAAATTGTATATACATCTCATAGAAGATTCAAGCAGCATGTAACACTGCAAAATTCATTTAAGTTCTTCAGTTCCTTGATGAAACTTCAAGAGCCAATGCTTGTAGCCGGGAGATTTGCCAAATTTGATTTTTTGTAATCAATTTGTTAATATTTTTAGTTAGTAGATTACAATTTAGTGGCAATGCTATATCAGTAGAACATACACTTCCCTCTTTTTACTTATCATAACAGAGTGTGTTTGGGTGGTTGAACTGTATTTTTACATCAGCCCCTATTTCTCTGCGCCAGTTTAATTTGAACTGGTTGTTTTCAGAATTCCAGCTGGATTATATTTGTAGCATGGAATATACGAGGTGATAAGCGTCATGTACACGTATCTGTGCAGTTGCCGGTGTACTGAAGTGGGCAACTTGTCTTTGAATGTAGTCAGTAGTGGTTAGCGTGGTAACATGGTGGGTAAGAAGTACCATATATTTGTACAATTGCTAGAACACTGTCGTGGCTAATTTGTTGTGTCTCTGAATGTACTGTAGTAGGTAGTTGCTAGTCTTGTAAAACTTAGAATTTAAGTATTCAGTGGTTTGACTGCACTTCCCACATCTACATTTGTCTTGCTTTTTATATTTTATGTTTTATAATTCTTAGTGAAGAGCAAAGGATCTTGTAAAACTGGTACGAAACGCGTCGTTTCCTCGTACAGTTCTCCTCTCTCTAGTCATTTTTAGAGACATCATTATCAACCGTCTCTTGTCCTAATTTACATAGAGGAGTTCCATTGAATTGTTTCAGTTCAGAGTCTTGTACTTCAGCCTCGACACAGCAATCAGCATCATAATCAGTACTGATGGACCGTACTGTGATAAAGCCCATGCTAGATTTCAGAAGAATTAAGATGACATTTCCTCGCCTCTGTCGTCCAGTGTTCAGATTTCCTGGCTAAAGATCCTGAGCTCCCAGGTTTGATTCCCGATGCTACCAGATTTTTCGAGAAGTAATGAGTCTGGAACGGGGTCCACTCACCCTCGTGAGGATAATTGAGGAGTTATTTGAAGCAAATGGCGTCTCCGGTCTAGAGAATTCAGATTGACGGCAGTGGGGACTCGTTGCGCTCACCGCGCTACACTCTCTGTCGGCTAAAGTTGGCACTAACTTCACCGACAAGCGGCGGCCGCTCGGTCGATATAGTTCACTTGCGAACTAAAGCCACGGAGTTTATTTTTTTTTTAACTGTATTGCAGATGTACTGACACAAGGAAGTAATGCATCCCCGATGCCCATTTGACCATTTTCCAGTGGTAGAGTGACAGGTTCTCTGACTGCTGTAGGAGGGTGCGTAGGACCACGTCCTTCTATTTCTGTATTTAACGATTTTATAATCGCGAAGAATACTCATAAAATAGAGAACGCATGTTTATTAATTGCTCAAATTAAATTTGCAGTAGATTCTAGAGGTGTCTTCCCCCATTCACCTGAGGAAGGAAACAGATCCAATTTCCGAAACGTCGTGTATTCTAGTCTCTTAAGAGTACCGGACGATGGAAAAGTCCAAAACCCCAGTAAATCTAGATTAGCAATGTTTCAACTAAGTCTTCGGTATCATATTACACCCGCCAACATGTTCTTGAGAACGTAAAAAAAAAAAAAACAGATCTTAAAATAACTTATGATATTGTCAGGTGTGGGGGTGTGACTATGGAAGGGGTTTGGATTGGTGATTGGTTTTACTGACCACTTATACACACCACTCGGAACTACAAGCAATTACAGCGCCACCGCTAAATTCCACAATTCACTACAGAACCAGCTAAGTGTTTTCCAGCCTGTTGTCTTTACAATCCGTTCCCTAGCAACGGCTTCTACCAGTGGAGACTCTTTAGCTTCAAGCACGCAGGTTCTATCTTTATAATCTCCGGTGCAGAACTCAACCGAACTCACTGACTTTGTCCCTTGTTTATAACTCAGAACGGACCGCGTAGAAAAGCCCGTTTCGAACAGTATTCGTTGCCGAGGGAAAGCGTTTACCGAGCCGTTACCCAGAAACGGTCGTTGTTTGCAGAGTCACTGCTTAGCAACGGGTTTATACGTCATAATATTTTTATTCCTAATTTTGACACAAAACGACTCTATTACGTTACAGATCCATGTGTTGTATTTTGAGCCAAACAGAGCTCTTTTTACTTTTTTATTTTTCACATTGTTTTTGTACTGTATTCCCTATCATAATGTGAGAACAGAATTTTTTTTTACTGAACAAAAGTTACGTAACATCAGCATTTGAATTCATATGTCTTGCATAAAAGTAAACGGTTGGCGATAAACAACTGATTTAGCTTTGTGATCAACATAATGAATTTTGTCAAAAAAACAGCTTATATTACACGCATTATCGAGAAAAGCGAAAATCTCTTGTGCTACATTAGAATATTATTATTTCCCCGTATAGCCCTGCGTGTCATAGAAGGCGACGAAAAGGGAACCTAGTACCTGTGGGGTATAACTCGGCCACTATATCACTGGGGAACGTAAACACAGGAACCTGGTCCTTCAGACTGGGTGTCGGATGCAAGGCTGTTGCGAAATCCAAAGAAGTGAAAACCGGATCAAAACTAGCAGGATTTTCTAAGAACACCTGGAGCTCAAAGAGTGCTGTTTCGCCTTATTATTATTACTGTTAAATATATATGTTTCATTTTTCACTTCTTAATAACACTTAGATTTATGTTAATAAACTTATTATTACTGCTATTATTATAATTTGTTTCTTTGTTTGTTTGTTTACTTTTCTACATTATTGTGTTTTCCCCAGTGCTTGCCTGTAATTTGTCTTTGACTTTATAATGTGTTTGTCTAGAATGTAATTACTTTTATCTACACTGTGCTCTGTCTGTAACTGGCCTAGAGGCTGTTGACTCGGCACACAAATAATAAATAATTAAGAATTATGTAGATGTATACTAATAAAGAAATTGTCCTTATTTCAGGTAAGTCACTCGAGAAGCTGTTCCCAGATCTGATGGGTGAAGTGCTGCAGTATGTAGATCCAGTACATCATTGAATCAATCATTTGCGAATCACAAGGTATGAATGACGCGTGTTCATATCAAGAGCTCATGCCCTACTTAACTCCTCTTTTCCCCTCGTAAGTCCAGGGCAGTTCATGTGGGATTTGTACTGTAGTGTATTGTAGTGTAGTATATTTTTATTTCCTCCTTCCTCTGACTAATCCAGTGACGCTTCATAATGGTGCGTTATCGTCACAGAAGAGCCGACACAGCACCAGATCCACGCTCTATTGTTGCGTAGGCGGCCAGGGAGATACGAATATGTGGGGAAGAGGAAGCAACGTGCCACTCTTTCTATGCATTAGAACAAGATGGCGCTCTAACCCTCGGAAGAAACTTCCAGTATCCATTCGGTATGCATGTTCCAAGTTCTTGCAACCTGAACGTTTGAAGATGTGCAGTTAGGTACGTTCTTACGAAAATTCAAGGTACGCAAAGGTAAAGTCGTTTTACTTAATTAAGCAAGCTTCACGCCATGAAGGGACATGGAGGTGGAGGTGTAGCTCCACGAAATCTAAACTTCGGTACAACCTGGAGGAGATGGAGCAGTCAGTTTCACTCACCGGCCGCTGTTCACCCAGGAAAGACGCCTCCGGCATAAGTTGGATCCAAAGAGTCGGTCTGAGTTCTGCAGAAAATGTTTCTTTCTTCTGGGAAACCAACTTAGTTTCTTCGGTTTTCCACTCAACACACTAAGCTCATAAATTTTATGGCGGTCTAAAATAAATAATGAGACTTGAGGTTCTGACGGGGGTGTCTTTGAAGAATACTATTTTCTAGAACGTGACACCATGGAGACTGGTAGAAATGTGCTGCATTTATCATCGTGGTATAATTGTATTCCTGTACTCTGAATATGTATTTCGTGTGTTAAGTATGTTCCTTCGATACGTCGGTAAACATCTGCCAGGCAACGCACCGTCATCCCAGAAGACAGTTATCTTCGCAATAAAATGAACTGCAATTTCAGACAAATTTAAAAAGCAATGTACGAGTAGGAACTAATATTTATTTCATACCCCCAACTGTCGATCGCAATATATAAAAAAATACATAAGATATTTCTGAACTGTTCAGTTCGGTATAATAATAATTCCATGGGGTTTGTTAAGTGGAGTATCATTCATGCCTGAAGACTTCGTCTCGAACACAATGGTTAAGAAGTCTGAAAATTCATGCGAGATATCTCGACCATTGCATGGAAAGTGTTAATTAACCTAAATATCGCTCAATCTATTTAAATTCTGTTGGGACCAGACTGTGTCTCCTTCTGCCCCTTTACTGTTATCCTTTCCCTCCAGGTATCACCTGAAGATTACCATGTAAACTGAATACATCTCACGTGCCTGTATTCACCTTTACATCGCTCGAAACAATGGGTCGTTATGGAGTGGGGTGGAGTGTAAAGGAGTGGACTTTGTATACAGGAAGGGAGGTCCATCCGAAGAATTACTTCGAACCGCAAAGAGATTATTTATTACCTTCGACACGCTAAGAACATCCGGTTCTTGCTAGGGGAGATCACAGTTAAAGCTAGGAAGTTGTCACACTGTCCATGCCTTCTTTTGGTTTTGTTTGAGAAGAATAACAGAAGAGTAGAACCGGAAGCCTCAAAACATATTCCGTTATTCATGGTGTAAGGTGGTTGAGGCAAACTGTACTAACTTCAATTTCATTTCCAATTAAAATTACATAAAAGCATCTCCACAGCGGGTGGTATGCATGTTACACGGCTCCTTTTGAACATTTCGTAGATTAAGTGTTAAAATGTGTAACGCGTACTTCAATATTCACTAATGTGGTATTTGACGCACAGTGTACTTTTATGTTGTTTCACTGTCAGTGCAATAGTGTTTGTTCTCCTAGACAATATCTAACTCTTCGCTGGTGTATTTCTTTCAGTTTTCAGTACCTTTTTCACAAAATTCTGAAATTAGTAAACGATTGACGGATCTGGTAAACTTCTCACATATCTTCCTTGCTTTGTACGCTGCCACCTTGGGGCGGAAAACGTGTCTGTATCTACAGACATGTTTTACAAAGACAGACGTTGGTTTTACGTATGCGTATATATGATGGGAACCACGTTCAGGGCGTCCAAGAAAATAAGGTTAACACGTTTAACATATACACAGATCCAATTTTATCTTTTCGAAATCGTGTTTGGGCGCTACTGGCAGATATTTTGAACATCTCTTATAAAAAATCTTTATGGCATTTAGAACTATAGCTTTTGCTTGCTATTGTACATTTTTGCTCTCAACGTACTACGAGTATAAATCATGGATGAAAGCCGGGATGGAACGTTGTAACAGTATTTCGCTTACATATATATTGAAAACATATACAGAGCGTGGGACTTGAGGTTTGTATTGTATAAACTGATGTTTCGGTGGAACGTATCGCCTCAATCTTCAGGGTTTAAGAAAAAAAGGAAAAAATCCGGTGGCTGCATTCACGTCCGTGAAGACGGCGTTCTTCATATACATAGTGATTTCTTAAAAGTAGAAGTCAGTATTCTGAATGTCGACAAAGCCATGTACAGAAGGTTTAGACCATATTGGTACAACTCGACTCGCAGTGGGCAGTAAATAGTATGGCGTTCAGTCTAGAGAAGCGTGTGTCATTACTGGAGCGTTACCTCAAAATATAACAGTTTTAAACAGCCCATAATGATTACAACCACAGATTTGCATGTCCATGTCACGGATAAGGAAATGCGAACATACGAAACGCGTTCGCCGGTCGATTGTTGTGACGGAGACCTGTAGAGAAGAAGTTAGTTTCTTGAAGTGGGGTGAGACTGAGTCCTCTTGGTACGCCGGCCACAATTTGGCCTATTATACCAGCCCCGGATTATAGATGATGATGAATGTGGAGCAGTCGGTGGAATGAGAATTGTCAGGGGAAACCGAAGTACTCGAAGAAAACCTGCCTCGGTGTTACTCTGTCCACCATAAATCCCACATAGCCTGGCCTTAGCTAGAACTCAGACCGCCGCGGTGGGAATAAAACAGAGAAACTGAGCGAAAATCATCGCGGGAACTTGAACAAGAAACTGGAATGTTATATAGCAGTTGTCGCAAAGCAGCGGAAACAGCCCGCATCCTCCCATTCAAAGTCCATATTTTCCAGCAGATATTAATACGACATTGTTGCTGAAGGTGGAGGATGACCTTCACATGCTAGACGTGTCTCTTCTCAGATGAGGCGTGGCCCTATTGTATAGGTTACGTGAACTCCCAGAATACTCTCATACGGTCGACGGGAAATTTCCATGCAAACCAAGCAACTCCTCACTACCCTCTCAAGAGTGGAGTGTGCTGTGCTAGTGACACACCATAGGATTGATGAGCCCGTTTTCTTCCAAAACACCACTGACTCTGGGCGATACATTTACACAGCCCATGAAGTTCTTGGACACCGTACTGGAGAGCAAACTGTCGAAGCATGATTCCAAAAAGGCAACGCAACACGTCTCTTCGCGAGTTATTCCTGTTGTTCGGAGTTGGAACCATTTCGAAACGACTATGGTCCCTATGCTAACATTTTTTTTCTATGGGGCTACGTTAAAGGCAATGTCTGCAGCAATAACCCACAATCAGGATGAACTGAAACGCAACATATCCGATATTACTGAATGACTTCTAAACCCATGACGCTGTGGGAAGATGTCGGTTATTTACGCAACATGCTGTTGCACACTTTCAAAACGTTTTACAGCAAGATGTACCGTAAACACCCGACTCTATATTGAGATTTCGTTTAAAGAATCATAATAATGCACACATCTCTCTCTAATAAAGGTAAAATTATCCCTGCGCGTAACTAATTAAGCACTGTCATGAAGGCGCATGGGGGAGTGGATGTATAGATCCATATTTCCTCGGCACTAGTTGGAGGTGAGTGCTGAGCTTCACGCTCCGACCCTTTACACCCGGGAAAAGAGTCCTCATTACCCATTTGAAAGGAGGTTAGGTAATCCCCAGAGCCGGTCTGGACAACGCGGAAAGAGAAATTCTTGACCCTGCCGGTACTCGAATTCCGACTCCTCCGTCGTCCAGCATGTAGCCAGCCTTTGTACTGACTGGACAGACTTCGACTATTGAATCTGTAGATAAATCGATTAGCCTACGTGCACATTATAGGCCTTAATACTATAAATACTGTACTATAAGTATGTGAGGGTGTTTCGTGTGATGGTACAGCACGCTGAAGCAAGCACAGCGGCTTGGGGAGGGGCTGTTTGTTTTGCGAACAGATATGCTGCGAATAGAATCTTCTTAAACTGAACAAGAAATTCTTAATCCCTTCATAAACTTCACCGTTATTTTCCCCTTCGAAAGGTCAGCGAAATTACACCTCTTCAGTAAACTTTAGGTACACTATACAGCATTCCTGAGGATTTACAAAAATGGATAGTGCGTGTTGCCTTATATATAGGCCTCTAGGCACAAACAAGTAGTTTCCTAATCTCCAAACTATAAGCCTATATAACTGAAGGACGGCGCTTAAGGCTAACAACGTTAACGCCATCTGTAAGCCTACTGTCTAGACAAAATGTGGGAGTCTCTACGTCTCACAACCTTAAGGATCTTCGCGGCCTGTTAGAGGGCTAGCTTTACTTTTCTTCTGTCACTTTATGTTTATGGTATTCTCTAATTTCAGCAGTCATAACTAAAACTAACTTAGTGGAGTTGAGCCCTTATAGAGAAGCCGCCAATTGTGCAGCTACTCAAGAAATTCCCAGAATTTTATTGAACCCGAAGATTCATTACCGTGTTCACAAGAGCCCTCCACTGGTCCCTACCCTGAGCCTAATCGATCCAACCCCTTTTGCACTATCTTATATCTCCAAGATCCTTTTTAATATTGTTCGTCCACCTACGTCTTAGTCTTTCTAGTGGTCTCTTTCCGTCTGGCTTTCCCACCAATATCCTACAAGCATTCTTCTTCTCCCCCATTCGTACTGCATGCCCTGAACATCTCATCCTCCTTGACTTGATCATTCTAATTATACATGGTGAAGATTACAATTTATGAAGTCTATAGTAACAAGGCCAAGTTACAACAAGATTTACAAATAGCCCCCCCCCTCCCCTCCCTCCGCTTGCAGACGCTTATATAAATGTCTTGTTTGCAGAGACAAGTGACAATTCAATTGGAGGAACTTTCCTGATGAAGTTTTCAATATTTTCCTTCAGTTCAAGGAGTGTAAGAATTGTCTTTGTAAACTGCGCTTTTCAGTGTTCCCCACAGACAACAATTAGGGGGTGAGTTCGGGCGACCGTGGTGGCCAAGAATCCTTTGAAATTAAAGTAAATCTTAGGTTCTTCCCGTTATTCTCCGGTTCGCATGACGGGACTTCTCGTAATAGTGTGGTTGATATTATGAACATGACGTGTGGAAGCCGGAGTAGTCAATTGCTAGACAACGGCTCGCCACGGAAGTAACACACTTACCGGAGGCCAACGAATGGACGCAGAATAATTCACTTCTAGACAGCGGTTCGGTAAGCACGCTCCAGTGGCAATGAATAGATGCAATAATAGACGAAATGTTCCAGACGATGATATATATTAGGTTCGTCTTGAAGTTACAAAAGGAGATTTCAATTAATTCGTAAAGGGAATTCAATCATTGGGCATTCGAAAGAGAGTTGAGTGTTCAGCTGTGGAATGTTAAACAGCGGACAGCGGAAGCTGAAGATGTGACCGACTTGTAAGTCAGAACCAAGTCAGTCACGCAGAAGAGAAGACATTCGTACTCCAGCAAGGAACGGAACGATTCTTAGGCAGCCATCAGTTGTTAGCTGTTATAATTATTTGTAATTGTAACAGCAGTGCCAATAAATCAAATCCATAATCCGTTATTATTAGTCACGGAATCCCGGACACGTGACAATATATTGTGTATATGTACTTGTCAGTTGTGCTGAAAATCTAACACGTATCTAACATATACACAGTGTGAGAACTAAGTTCCCGAACTGACGCTATTACAGTAATATTACTAAATCCATCTATCGGAGATGAAAGGGACTAGTTAGAGAGATAGTTTATTTATATGATGTGTAAGTTTCAACTTGTTTGGTTGATGCATATGAGGATTACTGTTGTCTTGGTGAAGTTAATTTTTTCGTCGTTTTGCAGGTTTCGAAATGGAACAATGAGTAGCGATTAAGTTCTATGTAAAATTAAAGGAAACAGCTATAGAAACGTTTGCAATGTTGTAAAGTGTGTACATTGAAGAACGCTCATCAAGATTAAGTGTGTCTTAATGGCGTAAAATATTCAAAGAATGCAAAAATCACGGTGTAAAATAATGTTGACTGCATTTCTTGATGCTAAAGTTATTATTCACCATGAATTTGTGCCGAAAAAAAAAAAAGACTTTAAACGGTGAATTTGATAAGGATGTGATTAGGAGATTGATCTCTCGAGTTCATCGCGTTAGGCCTGAGTTTCAGGAAAGTGGGTCCTGGTATCTTCTGCACGACAATGCATAGGCTCGTTCTTCGGGCAGTGTCTCCGATTTCCTTGCGAAACGAGGGATCCCCGTGCTATCCAGTCCCGCCCTCCTCTCCTGGTTTACTGCCGACAGACTGCTTTAATTCCTAAATTAAAAACTGCGATGAAGGAGACGGGATTGAGGCTGTTTCATCGACCCGACAGTGAGTGGCGAGAAACTGAAGACGATACGGGAAGAAGGGGTTTCCCCGGCTCTCGGTTCGATGTATGAGCGACGTAAACATTGCGCGGAAGCAGAAGGGGTCTATATCTCTGCATACCATAGGTCGGCGAGGTAGGTCTCTCCAAATTGTGTTTCGATTCCTTGCCCCTGCCGTTGAGGGCGATGGGACTCCTTGGTGCAATGGTAATGTAAGTTTTCTTTGGGGATGTTGTGACAATGTTTTCTGTTTGGTAATAAATTACTATTTTTTTTGGGCTTCCTACTGCCCCTTTTATTGTTACTTCATGATCATATAATTGGACAGCACGCGGTAGCTTAGTGGTTGAGGAGCTATACTACAAGCCGGAAGGTCGCGGGTTCAAGTCCCGATGAGGTCATTGGAATTTTTTCAGTTCACCTAATCCTTCCAGCCGCACTAGGCCCTGGGGTTTACTCAGCCTCTAACAGAAATGAGTACCAGGAATTAATTAAATAATTTTCCTGGGGAGCAAAGCGAGGCCGGCGCCTAAGGCTGACAACCTTACCGCCATCTTTGAGCCGATTGTCTAGATAATGTGGGACCCTCAACGTCTCACAACCCTATGGGCCTTCACGGCCTGGTACGGGGATAGCTTTACTTTTGCTTTTTGGGGATCTGGGTTGTCTCGCAGTGTTTTTCTAGGGCTGTGGTAGGCAGACGGCTCCGAGTGATTAAACCTTGTTACGTGGTTTTCCGTGTGGGCAGACCAAGGTGTCGATGTCATAGTTTCGCAGCTGTTGCAATGTATATTTGTATTACCAAAGAAATGGTCAGGGTAACTATTATTTTATTATATTTAACCCAAATCGATATTTTATTGCTATTAAATGTTTGTTTCTTGAGATTCCGCATCTTCTTGCCGAAGACTTAAGCTCGGACCCCGCAAGTACAGAGTGGGTAGAAGAGGGGAGACGCTGCTAAGTTTTCAGCACAGGCTGCAGTTGGGAGCTCTAGTGAACACCGTAACGTTCCGGGAGAAATTTTACTAACTACTTAACTGTTAGCTTCTCAAGAAGAAATCCACACCATATAGCATATTCCTTGCATGTGGAAGCTCCATCAGGATTGCCAAGTATGGAAACTGTTCCGTGAGGCCAGTTCTTTGCATGATGAACAGATAAATGCAGCATGCCGTATGTATTCTGAGTTACTGTTTAATATGTAAGTGAGGTTAAGTCAGCTCTTCTATGAATGAAATCCTAATTGTAACGACAGACGAGTATCTGAACTAAATCGGACGTTGACTACAAATGAAGTGCGGCCGCCATCTTGGAGCGAGTTTCGTATGCTGCTGACAGACGAACGCTGCGAACATGTGGTTTGTCGGCATAGGCAAGCTGGCACTCGGACCCGGTGTGACGCAATAGGTTCATACGCTGTTGTTTAATACTCGCCTGCTGAATGGAAGTCAACACGTGCATGTTACCCATTTCCATTTTCACACTTATTCCAGTATCGACTCCTTGCATGTTATATCCAGATGGCCCACTGTTCTTTGTTTCTGCCATCCCGTGTCTTTGCTTCATTGTAGCACGGGATGGACTAACAGACTTGTATTGCATTGTTAGTTCTTATGGTGGTAAACATGAAGATGACTAGTTTGTGGGAGGTAATACCTTTTAATAAAGTAGTATTGTACTAAGGTTTCGGGGATCGTTCTGCCTTCATCTTCATGACTAAAGAGTAAGTCAAGCAAGGAATCGGCAAGGAAAAAAAGTATGTTCTCTCTGGAGTCCATGACTCGAGGTCAGATCCCGCTAAATTGACATTCATACCTTCACTGTTTCATGAGCACTTTTCTTGCTAAATTTCAGGAACAAAATTCAGACCATGATAACTTTTCGATTGAACACCTCTAAAAATGAGAAGATCCGATTTCGTAATTTTATCCATTCTCTGATTAGAACAAACTTTTCAGGTCGAAACATGACTTCATCACGTCTTTGTAGTACATTTGCAGTTGATTTTCTATAGCCGATCTTTCACTTACGTGGGTTGCCCCCTACGCAATTTTTCTTCCATCTTCAATCGGACGCCTTTTCCATCCCTGTGTACATCACTGATAACTGGTTCACATTGTCCAATCGTAGAGCTCGAGGCGAATCTCAAGGAATACTTCGCATCCCTGAGGCCCGGATTCAGTCCCAGAATAGTCCATAAGGGATTTGTGGTAACCAGAGCAATTCTTGGTCCGGTAATTCTCCGAGTACTTAGGTGTTCTTCTGGCAGTTATCAATCCTCCTATACTCTATTCTTTCATTTGTCATCCAGGGCTGGTGTAATGGGATCACTTCAGGCCTAATTACCAAAGGGCTCATCGTAATAGGGGCAATCGTAATAATGATATGTCATATCCATTGAAATAGCTAGAAACACAGTGATCTTATTACTTGCATTAATTGGGAGTATTTTAATTTATATTTCATCCACTTGATTTTATTAGTGCCAACTTTTTCGGATGGAGGGTGTTGCGTGGTCAGCACAACGGATCCCACGGCCGTTAATCTCGGTTTTATAGACCGGAGCCGCTACTTTTCCATTCAAGTAGCTCCTCAGTTATCCTCGCGAGGCTGAGTGGACCTCGTTTCAGACCCACTACTTCTCTGAAAACCTGGTAGCGCCGGGAATCGAATCCGGGACATCTGGATCTGTAGCCAGGAACTCTGACCACTAGACCTCAGAAGCGGCACTAACTTCGCCGACATGCTGCGGTCGCTCGGTCGGTATAGTTCGCTTGCGGACTAAAACCACTGAGTTTGTTTTTGTTTTGGGCATATATCCAAGGGCCTACCCCATGAAGTAAGAAGAAGAAGAAGATAGTAGCATGCAGAGTGTAACTGCCATACATAATTATGTTCTAAGTACTGCAAATGCTGAGAATAAACAGACAGACGCACGTTATTAGCATGAACCACATTTTAATATGTCAACAGGTTAGGGTAAATCCCTGATATCATGAAAACCAGCAACACTGCCGTAGAAATGTGTTCCAGCAGCAGACTCGAGTGAGTTTTACTTGTTAAACAGGAATGCAATCATTCTATCCAAGTCACGTGTCCACTAGCATCAAAGTAATCAACTCACTTATAAAAATAAAACTGTCCATTAACTGGCATCAGCCGTTGTAATGCTACAAGAATACACATTACTAATTATTACTAAGAAAATACAAGGTAAGTCGGGGTAAAATGCCATATTTCAGGCTTCAAGTTCCTAAGGACTGCAAATAAGTGTAATGTGACTCGGAAGGCAAAGTAGAATAACGTCATTGTCGGCAGAAAATTAAGAAGGTAAATATCAAAATAATGAGTTCATATAGGAACAAGAAATTTCTCCAGGTTCTTTCCTTGAACTGATCCGAATAATTTTCTTGTGTGGAGGCGGGTTAGATAAAATGCTTTACGCGCAGCCCTGCGAGTAACAGAAAGTGCCAAAAAGGGACACCCGGTGCCTGGGAGTACAACTGGGCCACCCTGCACTGAAGTATATAAATACAGGACCTAGTCCTACAGGTTAGGTTTTTTTTATTGCTAGTTGGGTGGGACTAAGTCCATTGTACTGCGGCCACTTCTGGCCTATTGTACCAGCCCGAGATGATAAGTGAGGGTGATTGTGGAGCAATTGGTGGAATGAAGATTGGCAGGGGAAACCGAAGTACTCGGAGAAAACCTTCCCCAGCGCCACTTTGTCCACCACAATTCCCACTTGACCAGACCCGGGATCGAATCCGGGCCGCCGCGGTGGGAAGCCAGCGACTAACCGCTTCAGCTATGGCGCGGCCACTAGGTTAGGGGTTAGACGCAAGGCTGATGGGACTTGCTATAGAAAGAATTGTGAAATCCAAAGAAGTGAAAGCAGGATGGTGTGATACATGGCGCATAGCCGGGATTAAACAAATCTGGTAGAATTTTCTAATGAAGGTAGTGGCTCAAAAAAGAGCTGTTTTGCCAATGATAATGGTGAGAGGGGTCATGTAGCCGACCTAAGAAAATTACTATGTTGACGTCAACGTAAGGAATGAAACTCCACGTCCAGGAACCACTTTTTCGAAGTTTTCAGAGAAATTCTTATATTGAGGGCCTTATGGTGTACCCCACAACTTTGTGTTCCTATTCTTTACAACTTCAGAACCAACCCTGAAGTTTGCTTTCAGACTTGAAGCTCAATTTTCTTCCTTGCGCAATGATGGGACGTAGGCTACACGGTTATAACTTTCTTAATCCAATTATTGCCGTTAAACTACCTCTGTGGTCTAGTGGTCAGAGTTCCTGGCTACAGATCCAGAGGTCTCGGGTTTGATTACCGGCGCTACCAGATTTTCTGAGAAGTAGTGGGTCTGGAACGAGGTTAACTCAGAGCCGGTCTTGGTGCCGTGGAGAAAATATATATATTTCTCCTGTGATGATTCGAACCCCAGCCATCCAGCTCGAGACACATCACTATACCCACTGCTGTCACAATATTATTGCCCTACATGGCACAGTAACTTCGTTGCACAACAAAATGAACATTCAGTTCCAATACGACACTGCCTCAGAAGAGTAGGAGAAGAAGCCATTGCTGTTTTCTTGCAGGTGCTCGCCTTTGTTGTGAATGCAGACACAGCAAGCATGCGCGGAAAAACAAGCTTCCCCACAGTAGCACAGTGATTTGTGGTTTGTCACAGTACTCGGCTCAGACGATGGACAAAGTGCAGTGTGTATCTCTCAGCACAGATGTCTTACGCTCGCATGAGTCTGCCTTATGAGCAGATGATCTCCCATCTGTTGGCGCATAGAGTAACTACATGAAAAATGCGTCTTCCCCATTTGGCAACTTCCTTTGACTTACCCTATCTTACATGCAGTCGTTCTTACGCATTTAATACGAACAGGTTTCTTATTACGAGCTGGAATGTTGAATTACTTCAATAGTATTTATCGGACTAACTTTCACTATACGTCATCCATAGCATTCCAAACGACTGCAAGTCACTTGTTCGGACAAGTGCATTGATGAAATTAATGAAATGCTTTGTCTGTTCAAATCGAATTGATTCTGCTCACAACACCAGGCATCTGAAGGTTTATTGATATTAAACATGTAAATTTCACCTTGCACTTTGTTGAACACAGAGTAATGAAGACGTATGAGGGAATATGGAGGTATAGCTCAACACAGTCTTGATCTCTATACTAAATGGATTAGAGTGGTCAGCTTCCCCGGTACCCAGTGGTCAGGAGGAAATTTATTACTGGAGCATTTAAAGAGGCTGTTTCAAATGCATCGTTTGTACAGCATTGGATGAAACTGAGTGATAATGTGACATACAGGCCCATTGCTAAGCAACGACTTGGTAAACATTCGCACGGAAGCAAACCGTTCAACAATATGACGTCTGCTGCTAGGCAACGGATCAGTAAACACGCCCCCTTAACAATGAAATATTTTTCTGCGTTGTCCGTACAAAGTGTCAATAAAAAGTGTTCAGCAGTATAGAGTGAAATGAAGAGTCGAGTTTCGGGATACCAGTTTGCCGGGATATGAGTTTGTAACTGGACTGAGTCGTGTCTTTGGAACTGGCAGTTGCAGAATATTGACAAGAAAGGAATTAGACTGTGCAAAGAAGACCTCATTTGTGATTTGAAGTTACAGTGAGATTAATAAATCCGTTGTCAGGACACGACTAGTGAAGACTGAGAAACATAATACGTGTGTAGCGGCAGAGGTGGACCTCTGTACAAGTTGAGTTTGACATGCCTGCCTTACAACAGTAGGAGTCAAGAATGAAAGATGTCATTTATGTGATCCGTGTAAAACTTATATAACGAGTCGCATAACTCCACCGTGACCCTGCAAGTCGTAGGAGGCGACGTAAAGAGATGTCTCAAATCTGAGACGAGACAATATGGTCACGAGTCCCAGTGGACTAGGACCCGATAAAGACTGCGCAGGCAAGGGCCAGCAGCATGTACAAATGACAGACCAGTCCTCTCGTCAGAGAGGGCACCCCACAAATAAGAAAGCAAGATCGTAACTGTCAAACAGTAATAAATATTTGGTCATGATCCCCAGATGGGGCTCCATACCAAGACTTAATGTCTGGCTGGCTGACTGACCGTCGGTTTCAATGTGACTATGACTTTGACTTTAGTTAGACGACAATGGGAGACTAACGGAGAGTGCAGTGTGCAGTGTGCTTATAAGAGAAGTGAATTCAAGTGAAGTTAAGAGTCAGTCTAAGGTGGGGAAGTGAGCCGGAAGAATTTTTAATTCCAAGGTTCCAGAGTGATTGAAGACAAAATAGCAAAAAGACTTCAAAGTGATCTGAAGTGTTAATTTCTGTGTTAGTATCTGTTGCCAGGAAACGACTAGTGAAGGCTGAGAATCTTAGTGTGTGTGTGTGTGTGTGTGTGTGTAACAGTGAATTATAAAGTGTGTACATCAGCGATAGCGCTGTACTAATGGTAATTAAGAGAGAGAGTGTGACCGAAGTGCTAATAAATGCAACCATCAAAAGTAGAACCCGTTAATTTCGTCATGCGTACACCCTACACGTGACAATACATACTTTCACTACATACATAGACACATACGGCATCCCAAAACCGCTTTATCTTCTTCAGGTAGACTCAAAACTTGTAAATCTGTCAAAATCGCATAATCGATTTTCTATTACGATCGCAACACTTTTCCATACATGCTACTCAAGCAAGGAAAACTTTCACTACCCCTCCACTAGTAAATCAACCTTAATACCATGAAGGGTGGAGGGGGAATCTCCAATGAACTCTTGGCGTAATCCAGGAAAACATAAGTCGTAGAATAAGGCGTCACTTCATGCGGGAGGTGATCAAAGTACAATCAAGCTGAAAGAGGTTCAAGGTGATTTTCGCGCGAACGCCTAGCTACTCAATTTGATATTCTGCGCACAGCAGAACATTGAAGCCTTACAAAGCAGCTGCAACACACGTAATGTATCTACCATCGAGCATCGAATTCTGCTTCAAACGCTTAATTGCGTAGTAATGGCTAGGAGAAATAAAGCGGAATGCATAGCATACCGGTACCATTTTGCGAAACTCATCACGTAATTTACCGAAAGGCTGATTTTTCCCAATTAAATTGCTGGAAATTAAATAAGATTCGTCTTTTAGAACTGTCTGCGTAGCTAAGACACGTTTAAAATACTGAATATGAATCCCTGTCATGCAGGCCTAGAATAGATTTGCTAATAAAAAGACTAACATGCCTTGAAGTTATGTCCTCAAGCCTGGATACAATATTTACTGTCCGCATTACTAAAACTACGTGTAAAAAACTTCGTATGTAATGTGTCTCTAGTAATATAGGCATAGAAGTCAAATAATATTCGTACTGTCACGTGTTAGGAATTTGTGAGTAACTTATAAATGGGGTTATGGATTGGATGATTGGATTTATTGGCACCTTATACACACAGCTCGGGGCTACAGGCAATACAGCCATATTGCTATCTACACACTTTACATTTCACCTTTATACTATTCGCATTAGGGTTATCAGTCTTAACTAGTCGTATCCTGGCAACGGATTTCATAACAGTCTCACTGCCACTTCAAATCACACATGAAGTCTTCTTTTCACAACATAATTCCTTTCTTGTCATTATTCTGTAACTGCCAAATCCGAAAACTCAACTCAATTCAATTCCTCTGCTCCCAAGCTCATACCCTGACAGGCTGTCTTCTCGAAACTCGACTAACTCTTCTCAGTTAAAATCTTTATAACCACTTCGCACCAACGACGCAGAAAACACAGCCCCTCGATCGTTGGGAGGGCGTGTTTTCAGGGCCGTTGCATAGCAACAGACGTTACACGATTGTTGCTTTCGTAATCGTTGTCTCGGGAATGTGTTTACTGACTCATTGCCCAGCAATGAACTTGTATTCTGACTTCACTACTCCGGCTTTCGGTCGTTTGTCACAATATATTTATATATTTGCTGTTCTTACTACCCTAAACGTACAGGTAATGGCATACAAGCAGCTAAAATAAGCAAAAATACCTGTCATAATTTGAAGTCTTGGGGAAAGTGAAAGAGAAAGTGTTAAGAGGTAAAAGTACAGTGGAACAGCAGGTGAGGGAGAAGCCGGGATAGCGACTGGCTACGGGCTAGACGATCGAGAGATCGGAGTTCAAGTCCCGGTAGGGTCAAGAATTTTCACTTCTCCAGTCGTCCAGGTCGGCTATTGGGTCAACCTAACCTCCTATACACTGGGTACAGTGGGCTCTTTCCCGAGGGTAAAGCGGCTGGGGCGTGAAGCTGACCACTGACCTCCAACTAGTGCCCAGGTCAAGAAAATACGGATCTACGAGTATATATCCACTCCCCCCTAGGCCTTCATGGTTACTTAGTTAAGCACAGGGACAACTTTTAGAAAAGCAGGTGAAAGTGAAAAGTTACGAGAAAAGCCAGAGAGAGTTTAATGTGTGGAGGGAGAAAGAACGTTGTCTGTTAGATCTAATCTCCTACTTTCCTTTGATAGGACACAGGCCGCATAACAAACGAAAACAAAAATGGGGGGAGGGCGGAATACACAGGTACACAGACAAGGTGACCTCACAAGTCTGCTTTCATTTTTCAAAAAAAAAAAAAAAAAAGTAGGCTAAAATCTCAGTTTTTTCAGAGAGGGTTTAAAGGTAGCACACAGGGGCGCGCCATAGCTCCAGCGG
>NW_019737981.1:1184813-1205631 GCF_002891405.2 Cryptotermes secundus
TACTTCGGTTTCCCTTACCAATCTTCATTCCACCAATCGCTCCACAATTACCCTCACCTATCATCTGGGGCTGGTACAATAGGCCAGGAGTGGCCGCAGTACAAGGGACTTAGTCCCACCCCACTAGTAGCACACTAAATGCTCATAGGTTACCGTAATTATTGTTTATCTGAAGACGCTAAGTAGATGTTTTATTGCGCTGGGTTTGAGGTTGTTATAGCGTCGGTAGTGAAGCTTCCTCTTTTCTGGGATATAACGCCGTATAAGTCTGGTGAAAGTAAAACATCTGACGGCTGTTTGTTTGCCGCCGGTTTCTTGCTCATTTTATTCTTGGACACTGAAGATGAAGTCGAATGGAAATGTAAGAATTTTTAAGTCACTATATACATAAGAAATTATCTGGTATACCCAATATTATGGGGGGGGGGCACGCGGTAGCGTAGTTGGTTGAAGGGCTATGCTACAAGCGGGAAGGTCGCGGGTTCATTGAATTTTTTTCAGTTGACCTAATCCTTCCAACCGCACTAGGCCCTGGAGTTTACTCAGCCTCTAACAGAAATGAATACCAGGAATTAATTAAATAATTTTCCTGAGTAGTAAAGCGCGGGTGACAACCTTACCGCCATCTTTGAGCCGATTGTCTAGATAATGTGGGACCCTCAACGTCTCACAACCCTATGGGCCTTCACGGCCTGGTAAGGGATAGCTTTACTTTACTTTACTTTTACTTTTTATGCCATTTTATGACACTTTACCTAAAGTTAGTTCTCCCGTTTCGCTTCCGCTAGAGCTGGCTCAGAGGTCAGTTACTTTGACTGAAGCTTCAGTGCTTTTCTTGACTTCCTTTACGCGATGTTAACTTGTAATATGTCACGAGTTACTCAGCCTTCCTCCCATAGTTAATATAAGTCCTATGTAGTTTAAAACGAGTCTTTAAATAAACTACAAAATCATGATGAGAATAACATGACGATCACGAGAAATAATTCTTCATTTTACGGCAAACTGCGGCATGTTTATGTGATCCTTGAGACAATGAATGGGGTGTGGCATCGACCGTGCTTTGCGTTTGCAGTGTCTGGGTGTCTGCTGTGTTGACTGTCCACCAACTATAATAATTACAGCCAATAGTCTACGGTGTTACAAGGTTGACAAAGGAGGTCTGATTGAAATGGCATGACCTGTTCTCTTTTAAACACAATAGAATATCATTACTTCTTCTTTTGCTCCGTGATAATCACTTCTGATGAAGTAAATGCAAAGACAAATATGTCTCAGTGCAGATTAAATTATTTATCTAAACGTCTTTAAGAAAACATTACTCACTCATCCTTCAAACACTTTCCCGATATTGACATAATGTAACAAAATCACAATTCTGATGAATTTTCTGCGATTATAACACAAAAAAAAACATCTTTTTAGCGCTTTTCTCACAATTGTATTGATGAATGGGACATTTCCTTACACATTCTTTCAAATATACAAATATATATGTATAGTAATATGAGTATATCAAGTTGTGTAGTACGACCAATAAAACATGCATGACACACAACAAACAAGACTTGTTCTGTTTTAAACACAATAGAATATCTTTACTTATCTTTTTCTTCGTGATAATCAATTCTGATGAAGGAGATGCAAATACAAATATGCATCACTGTAGATGAAACAGTTTATCTAATCGTCTTTAAGAAATACAGCAAACCCATCCTTGCTTTACATTTTCCGAAACCAATATACTGTGACAAAACCATTAAACTCGCTGATTTTCTGCAATGTTATACATAACACACTATTCTAGTGTGTGTCGGACATGTTTAATGAAATAGTCGCTCCCTCTCTCTCTCTCTCTCATAAAAACACACGTGTGTGTGTATGTATGTATGCATAATATGCATAGGGCCGGTCACGGTAGCCGAGCGGTCTTAGGCATGCACTGTTTTCGCTCGCTCGGAAGCCGGGATCGTGGGTTCGAATCCCACTCACGACATGGATGTTTGTGTACAGGTAGAGGCCTTGCGACGAGCTGATCACCCGCCGAAGGAGTCCTACCGAACGTGTAAGGTCTAGAAAAACCGAAGTGAACGGAGAAGTTCAAGGAGGTAGGCCTAGGCCCACTGGGGCTGTAGTGCCAAGGAAAAAAAAAAAGATAGAGCTAGCCCAACTGAGTAGGTTTCACCTGAAGACGGAAACAGACTCCAGTCTCCGAAACGTTGTGTTTTGAGAAATAAACAGGTCAGTTTTAGATAGAGACAATATGATGGATAATGTCCAGAAACAAAATCTGTGTGCAAATTTGAAGCTCTAATATAAAGGGAAACAACCAGGGCTGTCAACCCTGGGCCTCAGCACAACAGAAACAATACCCGCAGATTTTACCGAGACAACTTGCTGCTCTAGAATCATGGACAGTTAGTCTTCATATCATAATCTAGATTTGTTATAATCGGTAGGGGCCTCCACATTTTGACTGTTTCAAGGCCCTCGCAACTATAAATTCTGCCCTGGATACACTTGTACAGTTTGTGTCAGCACAAAGAAATCAATCATATTTATTCATCATGGCAATGAACAGCCTTGAAGTGACCTCATTAGCTTATAATGGTGACCCCATAAATGTATGGCCTACAGCTCCTTCACATACCGTAGCGGTACAGTAAAATTATGCTTTATGGATTGTTCGATGTTCATATATGATGATCAGGGAGTGAGTAAAGGAAACCTGTTCCGAAATCTCGCCCAAACTCAATTTCGGTCTACTAATAAACCCCTCGAACCGGTCACGGTAGCCGAGCGGTCTAAGGCATGTACTGTCTTCGCTCGCTTGGAAACCGGGATCGTGGGTTCGAATCCCACTCAGGGCATGGATGTTTAGTTTGTGTGTGAGCGTTTTTCTGTGTTTGTGTACAGGTAGAGGCCTTGCGACAAGCTGATCACCCGCCCAAGGCGTCCTACCGTATGTGTAAGATCTAGAAAAACCGAAGTGAACGGAGAAGTTCATGGAGGTAGGCCTAGGCCCACTGGGGCTGTAGTGCCAATAAAAAAAAATAACCCCCTCGATTTTAATGACAAATTACGTGTTTACTTTCAGTTTGTTGATCAAGCAGCCCATTCGCAATTCACTTCTACTTTCACTTCTTCCTATCTCAGTCACACTAAACAGCTCAGTTCCTTCGGTCTATGTGAATTTTCTTCATATAACTTGTCATCATTAGCCACGTAATCGCTAAAGTAAACTAATCGAGAGCCGTCTCTACTATCTTTATGCAACCGCGAAATATGGTGCCATGAAATATATTAAGCTATACTAATATTTTCAATCATATAATTTTTAGACGTCACAAGGCCCAAAAACAAAATAGTCGATAAGATCCTATGTATTATTTATCTCTTTTCTAATGCTAGTGGGGTGGGAGTATGTCCCTTATAATGCCGCCACTTCTGGCCTATTGTACCAGCCCCAGATGATAGGTGAGGGTGATTGTGGAGCAATTGGTGGAATGAAGATTGGCAGGGGAAACAGAAGTACTCGGAGAAAACCTGCCCCAGCGTCACTTTGTCCACCACAAATCACACTTGACCAGACCCGGGATCGAACCTGGGCAGCCGCGATGGGAAGCAAGCGACTAACCCCTTGAGCTGTGGCGCGTTCCCCTTATATATATATATGAAACCTCACAGAAAACATTACATTTTCGCTACTAAGACCAACCCGTTAACGTTGTTTGGGAAAACAATCGTATTTAAAGTATTAAAGCAGGTGGTACAAATAGCAATCACTGAATTTTAAAGTGTTAATTATTTATTCCTAGGGCTACTGTAAGTCCTGTTATGGTACTAAAACAACAACTTACGTGAAATTATAACCTTCGTAATTCTGGCTGTCTTCTTCTGGCCAATAATGACCAAAACATGTAAAGAGCAGACTCTTGCTTACTTTAATCACTTGAGACCAGGCTAATTCGGCTGTATAAAATCTGACAGGGATTGTCCAGTGATTGAGATTAGCTCCTTCTAAGAGGCCCAACTGTGTAGGTGTCCTCTCCCCCCTTCACCTGAGGACGGAAACATATCCAGTTTCCGAAAACGTCGTGTTTTCTGTTCTCTAGAATACCGAACGATGTAAAAAAAAACAGTAATTCTGTGTGTTGTACACCATCGTCAGAACCCTTCAGGATCTACTTCATGTTGTTTAGACGGAACTATTTTTAACAGTTATTTCCAAACACTTTCAATTTTCGTTCTCCCCTTAAAATCTTGCTTTCATGTAAAACAGGGGGCGAAATAATCGTTTTGTGCAGTCCAAACAGCATCGCTTTCTCAACATAATCCGACGGTTTATTTTAGTGCTCACAAGAGCCCTCCACTGGTTCCTAACCTCAGCTGGATAAATCAAGTCCATATTATCTCATTATATTTCTCTAACATCAATCTTAACATTATCCTCATACCTATGTCTAGGTCATCGTAATTGTCACTTTCATGCTGGTTTCCCCACCAAAACATCATATGCATTCTGATAGTTCCCCATGAGTGCTACACGCAGTACTCATCTCATTTTCTTACCTTGATCAATCTAACTATACTTGGCGAAGAGTAAAATTATGAAGTTCCTCATTAGTAATTCAGCCACAGATATGAACATGTAATAAATTAACCTTAGTGTCAGTTGTGTAAGTACGCCAGCAAACATGCTTTCGGAATGTACTTCAGCTCGTTCTTACTTGGCATTACATTTGAGAGATATGTCTCAAGATCTTGTCAGAATAAATATATTCGTAACTTTATGTCGCCTCTAATTAACCGTGGATTGTCCAAGTACCTTACGTCACTGCGGAAATATGTGACTGTGACTGCAACGCATTATCATGCTAGAAGCGTTTACTCAAGCAGTATCTGGGTAACCTACAAAGTGACGCCACAAAAAGAACCCAGCGTAATGTTCTCTGTAGTGTCCGTGTGTTCTTGTTTTGCCGCAGCCAGCAAGTGCCTAACTAATAATTGAACAAGATGACCTCCAAACCGCCGCGAGGAAGTTGTTTCAGGCGTTCTGGTTCTTTACCTGAGTCAACTACTTTATGCGTCTTGAATCTCTCCTGAATGAGCCTGGGAAGTCAAATCCGTAGAATGACGAAATGGCTGGGGTTTGATTCCTGGCAAAGGCAAGAATTTTCTCTTCATTCCTTTGTGCACATAGTCTCGGGGGACTCTCAGCCAGTTAGTACCTGTGGTATTTGCCCTGAGGGTCACGTAACGTGAACGTCAAGCTGATCACTCACATTAATTCATCGTCAAAATTATGAATGTGAGGAGCCTCGTATCTCCACACATACGCCTTCATTTGGCGGTTCTTAACCACAGGGACAGTTTACTTTTGCGTAAGATTTTTCGATAAAAAAAGGAAATAATTATTTTAATATTTCGCTGAGCTAACAGTTCACTTTTCGTAGCTGATTTATCTAATAACTGAATATATATATATATTCAACTATTCTTCCTCGCCCAGCTTCCTATCAGGCTGTACAACTAACTTGGAGCCAAGAGTAGGAAGGAAGTGAAGGCTATGAACCAGATATTTGTTCTCTTTAACCTTATGTTTCAGATGTTCTCTAGCTGTCACTGAAAGGCTCTATGTCCTCTTCAGTCACTCATGGAGCTGAGCTCTTCTTGAGAACCTGCCAATTGTGCCGCCACTCAAGAACTTCTCAGCGTTTTATTGAACCTGAATGTTCATTACCGTGTTCACAAGAGCCCTCCACTGGTCCGTATCCTGAGCCAGACCAAACCAAACCATACTATCCCGACCTATTTCTCTAAGATCCACTGAAATACTGTCCACCCTTCTGTGTCTTGGTCTTCCTAATGGTCTCTCTTCTTCTGGCTTTCCCATCGGTATCCTATATTGAATTGAATACGTAAGTTATGATCATCAATCATCATAACAGATACCCATACACATTCTTCATAAAATTCTAGGTCAGTCTACAATCAAACACCGATAATTGCTACAGAAACTTCAATTANGTGGAGCCCGAAGGTTCACAAAGGTCTTCCACAGGTCCCTCTCCTTAGCGAGATCAATCCAATCCGTACCACACCGTCCTATCTCTCTAAGATCCATTTTAATATTGTCCACTCAAATACATCTTGGTCTTCCTAGTGGTCCCTATCCTTCTGGCTTTCCCACCAATATTCTATATGCATTCTACTTCTCCTTCATTCGTGCTACATGCCCTGCACATATCATCCTCCTTGACTTGATTATTCTAATTATACTTGGAGGAGAGTACAAGTTATGAAGCTCCTCATTATGCAGTTTCCTCCAATCTCCTGTCACTTCATCTCTCTTCGGTCCAGACGTTCTCAACACCCTGTTCTCAAACACCTTCAACCTANTACTCCCGAAATAATATTCCAAGAAAATTATTTTTTCTATAATTTCTGTCTCAAAATTGTGCTGCGGCCTATACACGCGTAAATACGGTATATTGTACGGTACGGGATTTCCAGGGAATCGGCTTTGTTGTTTACAGTAATTAACGACTGGAATTTTAAGCAAACTGAACGAAAATATATAAATCACTTGTCGTGTTCCATATCGGTAAATAGTCCAATAATGAGTGACATACGTGTATTTAAATAATGATTTCCTGATGATGACCCAGCAGGGTCGAAACATATCATAATACTTCCACATAATAAACGAATGCTAATAGAGCAGTATCGATTTGTTTGTATTGTATTGACTAATGCATTAAGAATACCATATTACAAATATTTTTAACTATGAAAACAACAACGCCCTACAAATTACCTTCCAAAACTTCAGTAACTCTCAGCGTATGTAACAAATAGAAGCAGCATGCAGATTACGGAATAAAAGTTTAAATTTTAAAAAGTAAATTTCTTCCTGTGCTTAATTAAGCACCACGCCATGATGACTTATGGGAGACTGGAGGTATAACTCCACCGTTATTGACCTCGACACTAGATGAATACGGGTGTTCAGCTTCACGTACCAGTCGATTTACCCCATTCGTATCCATTGGTTAGGAGGATGGGTTGGCCCCCATTACCGGTCCGGACTGTATAGACAAGAGAAAAAGCACTTTCTTCTTCCATGAGTCGAATCCCGGTCTCCAGACCGTAGCCGTCATTATATCGACAATACTAAACCTAAGTGAGATAAATTGCAATTGTATATAAGTTTCAGTTATTTAGTTACTTAAGTATTTACATTTTAAAATTTTCATTCTGTACATTACTATGTGGTCTCACTGAAAAGTTCCACGGGTTGTTTTCCACTCGTCTAATCCATCGGAACACTTCAATTCGTCACGCCAACAGTTAGCGCTTTTAATACTGGTTTCCTTACAGATGAAAAAGTTACGTGCACAAATAGATGTTCAAGCTTTGCAATAGAAAGTGTGAAATCAATAATTACTACCTCAGTTACAGTATAGTAAATGTTATTTGTGAAATCGGACATAGCAATTGTAATGTCAAGATTGAAGTATCTCATTAGATTTCAATTTCATCTTTGCTCACCGAGCAATCAAAAAACTCGTATTGTAGAGAAAAACGGTAGGTAAGACGAAATGTATTAAAAGCAGTATCTAAGTCATGAATCAGAATTGAAAGAAATAACAAAATAATTGTATTCAGACATTCACTTAACTTATAATCATCAAAAATAAATAATGATACATGGCCCTAATTTTCGATTCTGTATTGTAAAATGCATCTAAATTAAAGTGCAATGAATGTAATATATTATTAACAGTAACATAATGTTGCAACTAGACCCGTTGTTAGGCAACTACAACGAAACAGCAGCTATACAACAGCCGTTACTAGGTGATGACCGCAAAAGGTTCGTAACACGCACCGAGAAGCGGTGTTCTCTATGCGGTCGTGCTACAGCTACGTGACGTAACAATATAAGATTTGTTGGGAGAGATGTTTTCTGTGCAGTCTTGCCGAAGTGTTATAAGCAGGACAAGTCTAGATTTTAGTTAGTTGTGGAACAGTCGCCAGCCAGTAAGAACGTGAGCACAGAAGCAGAGGATATTGTTGAAGTCCGTCACTAGGCAACGACCGGTGAAGATACAGCAGACTCAGAAGACTTAGGGCGTGCTGTAGTGAACTGCAAAATGCGTAAATTAGCGATAGCGCTATAGTTACTTGAAGTTACGATCAGTAAGTGTCCAATAAAACCGATTACCAGTACAAACCTTGTCTATGGTCACTAATACACGCGAGAATATCATCTAATTAAGCGCTAAACCGGACAAGTAAGCTCCGTCGATCTGATTTATATTCGTATGGTGTCCAGTTGGAAACTCGGCCGCGACACCGACTCTTCCGACTGTTCTTCTATGCTTCTCTCAGTCACTCTCGGCGGCGGGGGTGGGGTGGGGGTTACGATTGCTTCTTCCACAACCTTTCGAATTCATTATTCACAAATAATTCCCGTGTTCAACTCTCTGTGTAGGATGAGCTGCCGAGAGCGTCGTTGATGATACACGTCTGTCGCCTCTTATCTTTGCAGAAACTACTGTGCAGCCATCTATTGGCGAGGCGACTAGACTATTCAAATGAACTACGCTATCTATCGACTACTATCTGTAATGTAACTTTCACGTACCCCTTCACACAGTAAAGCCTCATTCCGGAAATTTCTTACCGATGTGCAGCACGAGGAAAACGAATAAGAAAATAAACCGTGGACGTCCGGATACTGAATTGAACGAATAACTGCTGTTATTAGTTATTTCCATTGCTTATATGCCATTCCATATATGGAATATCACATATGACAACACACAAGAAGATGTAAACAATGTAGATATTCATTGGTTGCTTGCTGTTGTATCGTTTCTCTCTCAATGGCGTGGAACTCAAATCCAAAATTTAAGAAAGGAAATTCATTAAGGATGTGAAGAAAATATATGTATCTGGTAGCGCCTGGAATCGAACTCGGACCTCTGGATTTGTAGCCATGAACTCTGGCCACTAGACCATAGAGGCGGTCACCTGTTAATTTAGACTTTACATTTTTACACTGCTCTTGACTCAGTTCATCAATTTTATCATGCGGCGGTTTGAGTTCGATCCCAGGTCAAACTGTGTGGGATTTGTGGTATAAAAATTGTCACTGGGACAGGTTTTCTCCGAGTACTTTGTTTCCGCTGCCATTTCTAATTCCACCAACTGCTCCATATTCGATGGTCGCCCTACCATCGATATATGTCATATTGATACTAACACGGACGTTATATAAAAAACTTTAAACTGAACTTAAACAAGGTATGGAAATGAAGTTCAGCGCATTCCAGATCTTGTATCTAGATAGAGTTGTGCTGTTGTCAGACTCGCTATTTGTTCATGTGCCATCCACAGGGGAACGAACCCGGGATATGTAAGTTTTGAGGTTTTCATGGCGACGACTATGAATAAAGTCGTCTTCTGGGATCTGGCGCCGTGTATTCTTGGTTTTAACCGACGTTTCGGAGGAACGTATCGCCTCCATCTTCAGGGCAGGTGAATCGCGATGCGAATACAGAGAGCAGTAGCTGCAATGATTCGGGAGTGAAGAGCGCTAGTTATATAGGAATCAGAAAGGGGTGGGGGTCTGCGAAAGGGGACCAATGGGAACAGTGAACAGAGATTAAGGCCATATATGGTCCGGGGAGGGAAAGGGGGGACCATATATGGCCAGATCCCAGAAGACGACTTTATTCGAACCCGGGATATGTTGTGAATAGAACTGAGTTGATCATCGTTGGAGAAAAGATAATTCTGTGACGGGAAGAGAACCCAAGCTAATCATAGCAGCAGCCAGTTCTACAGCTCATGGGATAAGTGTCAGTTCTGAAATCTTGAACTGCAATTTCACCTGCTGAATTAAATTCTATTGAATTGAATTTGTAACACCATGCAACAACCACAGCAACTGCTGATTGAGGCAAAGTTTGTGTTTTTCTACAGAGAGCGGCAAATTTTCAAGTTAAAGACAACATGAAAATCAAATCGAGGATGAATGACGACAAATTCTATTCGGTTGGTATATGAAATCGGAGTATCACAGCCACAATATAATCGTGTAATAAACCGCAGAACGTGGTAAATTCTGTTACCAATTTTCTAGACGCCTGTTTCAACGTTGAAACGAAATACGAATTAAGGGTATCAGGTAAGAGTGATTTTCTATGGAAGCTAAAATATATATTAAGGCCGCGTTAGTCCCTTAGTGAACAATAACAGGCTGCAAACAATAAAGATCACAAAAAGCATCTAATATGTCTGTCGGAAATATGTCTGGCCTTGAATATCACTGCTGACAAGTGTTCTGTGGGTAGACATTCCTTATCGAGAAGTCACGGGAAGGCCTCGCCTAGTGAAGGCAGACCACTGAGGGATGTTGAAGGAATGCATACGTGACACTTCTACCATTTCAACACAGCCGATACTTCAAGAACATATGAGTCTTTTAGTTACATGTCAATGAGAGAAAGTACCTAATGACAATGCAAAGCATGTTCTTGTGTGTTTAGCCTTTCACGGACTTCCTAGTATAACAACATGGATATCTCTATACACGATCTCTCTTGAAGGCCCTAGAATACCTGCAATTTTGAACTTATTATTTTGTTTTAATTTCCGCTCTTATTCATATTTTATGAGGCAAAAACAGTTTCTTGTTCCAGCAAGGGACAGACCCTGGTCATCATCAAATGTGATGCCAAAGGTGGAATTATTTTACGTACACAGTCTGGCTGTATTTCGGAAGAAGTACGTAAGAAGTTTCTTATTATGAGGTTTGGCATAGGTCTTGTTCCCACAATCCTGCTTAGATCATGCTACCTGAGTAGGGACGATCATAGTTGGAAAGTTAGGCGTAGGAAATGAAGAACAAATGTTAGCAAATATTTCCTTGTAAATAGGACCATAAAAGATTGGAACAGTTTACCTGCAGGCATACTGGCGTCTTTCCCCTGTAAATTAAACACTTTTAGAAAGAAGGTTAGGAAACTGTTACAAGTAAAGAGGCCTTAGGCGGAGTTTGAATAAAAAAAAAGTAATATGAAGTGTCCTTGTTCGAGTGCAGTGAAATGAATACAAGCACGTGCCATTTTATGACTTTATATGTTTGTATTTGCACCATGTGTACCTTGCTTATTGTATGTACTTTGTTTTGTACTGTTCCCTTTATGTTATGGTCTTTCCTTGTCTGTATCAGTGTAAGATCTACTGCCGCCGGGTGAATACCCAATTGCAGTAAAATAATAATAACAATAGGGACTGAAATGTTGGCCTGTTTGCTTGACATGGATTGATCTGTTGATGTTTGAACAAGAACTGATGACTACCATATGGATGAAGATTTCATTTATTGCTTCAAAGAACTGCAAAATATTGTCAAGCGTTTATGGGCGTGACTAATAATAAAGGGGGTTGGATGGGTAATTGGATTTATTGGTTCCTCCTTGCACAATCTCTCTTTCTTTTTATTGCTAGTGGGGTGGGACTAAGTCCCTTGTACTGCGGCCACTTCTGGCCTATTGTACCAGCCCCAGATGATAGGTGAGGGTGATTGTGGAGCAATTGGTGGAATGAAGATTGACAGGGGAAATCGAAGTACTCGGAGAAACCTGCCTCAGCGCCATTTTGTTCACCATAAATCCCACTTGAGCAGACGCGGGATCGAACCCGGACCGCCGCGGTGGGAAGCCAACGACTAACCGTTTGAGCTATGGCGCGGCCCACAATCTCTCTTAATCGCAATAACTCTCAGTAACTCACAATAAACACTCAGTCGAAACCTTCTTCCTTCGCTGCCTAGGCCTCACTCAGCTCTGATGTGATCTGATCTCCATCTTGACTGGACCCACTCTCTATTCTGACCTGATCTTTCTCGCTCTCTCTCCTACTGGCTCCGTTTTCATCTCCTGTTATATAACGTATGGGACGGACCCTCAGAGAAAACATCTTTCAACCTTGTATCCAAGGAAATATTTGTTGATCACCCGTACCCCGTATCTGTGGAAACGTGGCCCCGTACTGGCTTTGTTTCCAAGAATCCATCTCCATGGAAACGTGTCTGCTGATTCGTTCCCCAGCAGCGGATCTACACACTGTGGGGGAAGTCCAGTCTGACTGCAGATTTCACCTTCGAAGATATGTAGAATTAGTCCTGAAATCTACCCTGAAAATTGGTTCCATTTCTCTGTGTTGTTTAACGACGTTTTCAGTGCCGATGCTATATAATGTCAGATGGTAGAATGATAGATAAATTGGAAAGAATTTGGAAGGCAGTGGTCATAGCCTACTGGAGGTACTATCCCGGAAATTGCCTAAAGGGTGTAAGGAAAATCACTAAATTCCCATTCAGGATAATAGGTGTCGTGAACGAGATTCGAACCGAATACTTCCCGAATCCAAGTCTAGTTCTTTCCTTCTACACTGGCCTGTTTGGTCTGAAATTTGTCGGAATAATTTCATTGTGGTTAGTACCAGCCCAATAAAATGCTAATTTATATAAAGATCCGATCCACATGCAAAAACGTCCTCGAAAATTGCTCATCGTACAACTTAATTTAAAATATACTTCTCCTTGGCGTAACAATTTGATTTCATATGTTTTACGATGGATAGCATTTGTGAGCAAATTAATTAAATTTCGGATTCAACAAAATCAGAGGATTTCTGGCCAACTAAGCAATTAACAACTCTTAATAAGGTTCTGCATCATTTAATAGTTATATTAACAAAATTAAAACGTAATTCATCCCTGCATAATGATAATATTTGTACTGTTTTTTCTTAAACAAACACTTTATTACGTTATGCATTATGAATTATAAATTTCTTCCTTTTCTAAACATCCTAAATAACTAACTCCATGGAGCTGAGTCTTTCTTGAGAACCTGCCAGTCGTTCAGCTTCTCAAGAATTCCCCAAAGTTTTATGGATCATTACCGTTCAATACCGTATTCATAAGAGCCCGCCACTGGTCTCTATCCTGAGCCTGACGAATCTACTCCATACCTCTCCATCCTATTCCTCTATGATACAATTTAAAGTTATATTCCCACTTATGTCTAGCCCTTCTTATTGGTCTCTTTCCTTCTGACTTTCTCACCAATATCCTATATGCATTCCTCTTTTCTCCACATGTGCTACATGCCCTGCCCATTTCATCCCCTCCACTTCATCACTTTAATTATATTTAGCAAAGAGTACACATTTGTTAAACAACCTCCCTGTCAGAAGAGCTTCTTCTTTTGTGAATAAGAATTTTTTTTTCCAATAAATTCTAAAGATAAAATAGGCAACCTGCGATGCTATTGGTTCCTTCACAGGCGATAAGTGCATATCGTGGACCAATATCATATTAATGTTAAAAGGCCGGGAAAAAATCTCTTTGGCGTCCTTCCACTAATAACGTGAATTATACTGCCATAAAAATGCACCTTATACACGGTTCCTGCTTTCAGTGTGTGTTTGTGTGTGTAAATTGAAAACGTAACACAGTATTGCCATAATCTGGCTTGCAAATCTAACGGGATTTTGAACCATCTTATTTTGCAAATGTGCGGAATCACAGAACACCAGGACCGGTCCAGCCTAAAGCCAGAGGTAAAATTTAAATTTAAAAACGGACATGTGTAACTCCGCCCTTGAAATGGCCTTGCTGCACCCCATTTGGATATGGCTAACTAGAGAATACAGTGCCCATTTTCGTGCTATTTTGTGGCCCACAGGTGGCTTTTGAACTTCCCTCGTTATGAATATAAAGTTGAAAATAGCGTTTAACGCACGATGGTTAGGGGATTTCGAAACCTTCTATCAGCATAAATTTAACTGAAGTGTTCTTACTATAGTATTAAAGAAATTCAAGTTAGATCTGACATAAACTTGTCATTACATTAATTTATATAATCACAGAGAACACACAGTAGAAAATTTATAACTTAATATCATGCTTAACAAACATATCTGTACGGGTAATTTATTCGTTTAACCACAAATTTTGTGTTGTTGAACCTATAATCCTTCTTTTTCAAAAGTTCTGAACGAAAAATTAATGATATATGGGCACGCCAAATCTGTCTGTGTATGTGTGTATGTGATCAGTCTGCTCAACCCCGGAAACTGTTGTCGAATTTTGATTAAGCTTTTAAGGAAGAGATTTACATTGCTTCACTGTGAACGAGATTCCTCGCTTAGGCACACAGACCAGCTTTCAAAATATTTGGCCTCTAATACTGTAAGTAAAAAAAGTAATTTCTCTTTATCACTTCAAGCTATTTTGATGGTTTGATCATGGGAAATTTTTGACACATATACATATATAGAAAAACAAAAATTTGCTCCATAAAATTGACAGAGAAAGAATTAAATGAAAAATAATATATACTCGTATAATGTATGCGTATATATATATNACCAGGTAGACTCATACGTATGCTGACACTGTGACGCAGCTACACTGTACGCTACTCTGAAAGGACAGGATGTACGTATCTAACAGTGGTCAGGTAAAAATCAGAGATATAATTTGAGTTCCAGCGTGTTTAATCCGCAATAGAAGTGATAATTTCCACCTTGTGCAAATTTCACTGCACTTATCGGTAACGAAAGCACAGAGTTTTATTGAGTACGTAATATTCTTTCGTTTATAAATGAACTGATTCGTGATAAAATAAGTTAATCGTGTAGTTATATGAGGCACTATGCTACAAGTCGGAAGGTCTCGGGTTCGAATCCAGATGAGGTCATTGATTTTCTTTTCAATTTACTTAATTCTTCCAGCCGCACTATAACCCTGGGGTCGACTCAGCCTCTAACATAAATGAGTACCAGGAATATTCTTGGGGGTAAAGGGCGGCCGGCGAGTAGAGCTGACAAGCTTACCGCCAACTATGAGCCGATCGTCTAGAAAATATGTGAACCTCAACATCTCACAACCCTATGGGCCTCTAAGGCCTGTTACAGGGATACCTTTACTTACTTACTTACTTACTTACTTACTTAGGTTATTTAATGGAATCACATGTATTCAGTATTTCAAATAATGCTGGAGGACTAGTAACTGTGACTTGGGAAGGACAGCAGAGAAGGCGGGTATGATTTTTTCATTATTTGCTGTCGTCATATGCATTAATGCGCATTACATACGTGAAGAGAATCTTATTCGAGATTGGAATATAAACTCAATACTTCCTGAATAGAGGTCAGACATGTTACCCTTGTTTAGATCTATCATGTGCAGGAAGAAAAGAACTTGAGAATGTTTAATGACGCGAGAGGAAAGTGAAATGAGTGAGAGCTCTATGGGCACGGTAACCGTCTAATCCACAATGACACAGGAATAATTTAATTAAAGAAGGCCATGACAAAGTACGTGTTTAGAACACTCGCGAGACAAGATCTGTCACATGTTGGCAACAGGAATTTCTCTGCTGACCATTCCTGTACCTTCTGACACCTGCATTAATATGCCATACAATTCAAGCAGTTAATATTAATCTGTCACAGCCTAAGGTCGAGCTTAATATACGGAAAGCGACTGATTGCCCTAAATTCTGTGTGTTTGCATGTAACGATACAGGTCTTGCTATGGGCTGATCCCTCGCCAAAGGATCCCTACCTCAAACACAACTGATTATCTGAGATCAATCTATGACCGAAAAGGGAGAACTACAGGTGAAGGAAAGTAAAAAAGAACGAAGTAGATAAAGTAAAGTACTTTTTTATTGTTAGTGGGGTGAGACTAAGTCCCTTGTACTGCGGACACTTCTGGCCTATTGTACCAGCCCCAGATGATAGGTGAGGGTGATTGTGGAGTAACGGGTGGAATGAAGATTGACAGGGGAAACCGAAGTACTCGCAGAAAACTTTCCCCAGCGCCTCTTTGTCCACCACAAATCCCATTTGACCAGACCCGGGATTGAACCTGTGCCGCCGCGGTGGGAAGCCAGCGACTAACCGCTTGAGCTATGGCGCGGCCTTAAAATAAAGTAAATAAGTAAGTAAAAGTATCTCTGTAACAGGCCGTGGAAGCCCATAGGGTTGTGAGATATTGAGGTTCCCAAATTTTCTAGATAATCGGTTCATAGATGGTGGTAAGGTTGTCAGCCTTAAGCGTCGGCCGCCCTTTACCCCCCAGAATATTCCAAGAATATTCCCGGTACTCATTTCGGTTAGATGCTGAGTCAACCCCAGGGCCATAGTGCGGCTAGAAGGATTAGGTAAATTGAAAAATACCCACGTCATCGGGATGCGATCCGCGACCTTCCTACTTGTAGCATAGTGAAGAAGCAGATTAAACAGAAAATAAATAACGAGAACGGGATGACGAAAGTAACATGAATGAAGAGTAAGCTAAAAGAAAAAGGAAGAGGGAATAACGTACAGGAAGATTAGAACAATAAAAAAAGTAAAAGACGAAAGATTTGGTAAGATGGTCATTCTAGAACGAAACATAGAGCAAACTAGGCATCTGTTTATATCTCGTCGGCAAAATGCAAGGAAAAACTATATCCTTTGAAAATGTAGCAAATTTAAATATTTCGGAATGAAAGTAACCAATGAAAAGCTGGTTCTTGCTGAAAATTCAGAGCAGATTCCTTTCGGGTAATGCTTGCTGTCTTTCAGTTCAGAACATTTTGCCTTCTCGCCTGCTGTCTAAAATTTATACTTTTGCATTTAACTTTCTGCGGATTTGAACGTCGGACTCTCACATTAGGGGACGAACCCAGTATGAAGGTGACTGAGAAGAGGGTACAGAGGACAATATTTGGATTGAAGAAGGGAGAAATAATAGGAGGCTGGAGAAAATCATATAATGAAGAGCATCATAGTTTGTGCCCCTCGCCAAAATTAATTAGAGAGACCAAGTCAAGAATGATGAGGTGGGAAAGACATGCAGCATGTATGAAGAAGAGGAACGCATATAGTATTTTGGTGGGAAAGCCAGAAGGAAAGATACGACTTGGAAGACATAAATGTAAGTGGGAGGATAATATTAATATAGAGCTTACTGAAATAGGATGGAGTGATGTCGACTGGGTTCATGTGGATCAGAATATGGAGCAGTGACGGGCTATTGTGAACAGGAAAATGAACCTTCAGTTTCCACTAAATTCTGGCATATTCTTGAGTAGCTGGCCGATTGTTGGCTTCTCATGAAGGACCCAGCTTCATGAAATTTACAGACATAAATAGATTGGAGCGGAGGAGAAGAATTAGGTAAAGGTAAAATGGTAAAAATGACCCTGTGCTTAACTAATTAAGCACTATACCATGAAGGCCTGTGGGAGATAGACACAACTTCGAGGAGAGTGTTCAGCTTCACGCCCCTGCCGCTTTAACCATGCGAAGGAGCCTCCGGTACCCATTGGCTAGGAGGCTGGGAGACCTCAGAGCCGGTCCGGACGATATGGAGAGAAGAAAATTTTTTACCCTAACTGGGCTCAAACTCCGACCGTCCAGTCGTCAAGCCCGTAGCCAGTCGCCATGCCGTCTGCGCTCTCCCGGCTCAATGGAGAAGAAATAAAGGATGGAAAATTAGGAAAGGTAAGGAAGAATATTGAAATGGAATGAAGCGATAAAAAGAAATAGAAAAAGCAAGATAGAAAGTTTAAGAATGAGTTATAAAGAAAAACGAATAGGAAGAAAGGCCGTTAAAGAGAAGAAAGAGAAAAGGGGAAGACATGTCAAGGAGACGTGTAGTTATGTGTCTTCTTTCACAGAGACCTGGTCTCAATCTGGCACAAGGTACGAAACAGGAGAAACCTTCAAAGATCACAGCAGCGTCATCAATATGCCTCTGTAAGTCTCTGGTATGTCACGTAACTTCTTTGCTACAGTCAAGCAAACTGAAAAGCAGATACCGTTGGCTTCTGTAGTCATAGTAGCAGACAAAACAAAGAAAAGAGAATCACATAAAGCGTACAAGGGTCTGTAAACTGGAACTAATACGCCGTGGAATGTAGTTTGAGGATTCGCTGTGGTCAAAGAGTTGCTCCGCGCTATTTACATGAAAGCACGAGTCCCGGAGCCTTAATTTCTTCTTGGCTGGATCAGGAAAAATTCAGTTAAAACCTATAGAAATTATTTTTTAATATTATCAATCGTTCTTTACAGATAAATAAGAAGGTCTTACGTAGATGTCGCACCTGTTATTCTGTGGTCTAATACTAGGAGCTAAGCCGTAGGACAGATCAGAATCGACATTAAGAGTCTTTCAGTAAAATATGTTGGGTAAGCCCGACTATTGATCGATCACAATGCCTATATTGCACAATCCAGTAAATGGATTTCCCATGTATCCCGTAAACATTTTCACGTCTTTTGTTTGAAAAACATATATGGGAGGCATTCACTGAAAGTTGGAAAGAAATTAAGTTTTCCAGCCGTATTGTTACGAACAAACTAAAAAAAAAAACTGCGTGGTTTTAGTCCGCAAACGAACTATACCGACCGAGCGACCGGCGCTTGTTGACGAGTGCCAACTTTAGCGGATAGAGGGTGTCGTGTGGTCAGCGCAACGAATCCCCACGGCCGTTAATTTCGGTTTTCTATACCGGATCCACTGTTTCCTTGAAATAGCTCCTCAATTATCCTCATGAGGCAGAATGGACTCCGTTCCAGATCCACTACAACGAAAGGAAAAGTTATTTGTACGGTGCCATAACTGGACTTCTCTGTATATCCCACCAATCTTGGGACACTACAAAATGATCCGTCTGTAATGTTAGATGACCAAATGGGGCGCCTCTTTCAAACGGTAACCACCAAAGAACTGCAATTATGCCAACCGCGACGCGGTGTGAAGAATCACATACAGCGTGAAAAGAAACTGTCACGGAAAATATCCATACAGCGGTTCCGAGTTAAAGAACAAGTTAAAAATATCGTAGGACGTACAAATGTTGGACAAAATAATGGAAACACTACAGATGCTGTACACATTTCTTTATTACTATGGTGTTGGACTACCTTTTGCCTTCAATACAGCAATAATCCTTCTTATAATTGACTCGTACAAATTTTGAACAGTCTCTAACGGTCATTTATACCATTCTTCTTGAAGATCATCTTCAAGTTGCTTTACAGATTTTGGACGTGGGAATCTGTGATGTTCAAATCTAGTGATTGTGTTGGTCACAGAAAATACTGAAATTCGCCTTCATGGTCTTCAAATCATGACTGAACACTTCCAGCTGTGTGAAGGGCGTCATTGTCGTCTTGGAAAACTGCGTCGTTATTCGGAAATAACGTCTGGATCAAGGGATGCACCTGATTTCCCAGCCTCTCCACGTACTCCCTTGCAGTAATTCAGCCATGAAGGATATTAATGGGTCCAACAGAAAAGTGCACAACGATACTGCTTCCCAAACCATCACAGAAACTCCCCCGTGTTTCACTGTTGAAACCAGGCATTCCGGATTGCAGGCTTCATTGTGTTCCCCAAAAGTAAATTATGCCGAATGTAGGGAACAGCTTGAAGGAGGATTCATCTGGCCAAATCACGCGTTTCTAGTTTTATGGTTGTGACACCACCATTTATGCATCTCAACATTACTTTCAGTAATAAGAGGTATAACAATTAGTGCTCTAAGCGNTGATATTACTTCCCAAACCATCACAGAACCTCCCCCCGTGTTTCACTGTTGAAACCAGGCATTCCGGATTTCAGGCTCGTTGTGTGTTCCCCAAAAGTAAATTATGCCGAATGTAGAGAACAGCTTGAAGGAGGATTCATCTGGCCATATCACGCGTTTCTAGTTTTATGGTTGTGACACCATCATTTATGCATCTGAACATTACTTTCAGTAATCAGAGGTGTAGCAATTAGTGCCCTAACCGAGGATGGTGGACTTGTGAAGCTCACGTCAGACAGTTCTTTTTAGAAACAAAGTCTTCAAGCTGAGTATTCAGTTCTGCTGTCCTGTCACATGTGCTGCAGAAGTTCTATGATTTCTTGAAACAACCTTTCCCAATGTATTACGATATCTTTCTGCCAGTGTTGATTTTCGCCCACTATTCCTCTCCGCAGATGTCTTCCCATGATTCGTGTATGCCGACATAACCTTCGAAACACTCGCTGTCGATACACTTAATAATGAGACATTTTTGTCACAGATGCTCCAGCGCACCAACGGTTTGTCCTCTTTTAAAATCGGAAAAGTCTCTCATTTTCCGATTCTTTCCCTCAGAATGTCTTTTAACACAATCACTAATTCACTGACACGCGCATTAGAGAGTGCACACGAAAGGAAGACAATCATTTAGTGTGGCAAACTAAAGTTCTTTCAATGTAGCCAACACAAATTATATTCCTCAATTTCGTAGTATCTCCATTATCTGTTCCGCCCGTGTTTATCTTGTGACGTTTAGTTTGCAAGATAAGTATATTTCCAATGATTATGCCATTTTGTGACGTGAAAGGATAATACACGTACATATACATTCATTCATTCATCTGTAATCTGTCAACACGTCAGGTCCACAGTCTCTTCCAAAACAATTCCTCCACTTGATGTGATCTTGAGCTTTCTCCTTCAAATGAAAATATCCTCTTCTGTCCCCAAGGTCATCCAGCATCTTCTTACGTCTTCTTCTTCGTCTTCTTGTCACTTCTATCCGCCCCTCTATCTTTCCTTCAATAACTTCTTTTAGAAGGCAGTTTCTGCGTAAAACATGACCAATCCAATTAGCCTTCCGTTTTCTTATTTCGTGTAGGATATTCCTCTGCTCACTGACTCTAATTAACACTTCTTCATTTCTCACATAATCGGTC
>NW_019737981.1:1205651-1207219 GCF_002891405.2 Cryptotermes secundus
ACTTTTGTTTTCTCCACATTCATTTCCATGCCATAACATCCAATTTCAATTAGTCTATCAATCATGCCCTGTAGCACAGTTTCTTCCTTAGCCATTAACACAAGGTCATCTGCATATTTCACAGTTTGAATAATTTGCCCTGAAACATACTTGCAGTAAATTTCCGCACGACGCTTTGCGGCCATTCCACGAACTTATTGACTGTGAGTGTATATCTCTTACATTATCATTTAAATAGTCTTGATAAAAGAAACACGATTTTAAAATATAACACGACGCCTCCTAGAATATTGCGTACAACCTCCATGATATTGTGAACCATTGGTTTAAAACCATACACAAAGAGAGAAACAAGCACCACCATTTCTTATTATAGTTTATGAACTATAAACTTAGTTGCTTTATTTACTTCAAATTTTACGTCCTCCGTATCATGGTACTGAGGCGCGGTACATCACCTTTCTCCCCATAAAACGTCAAATAAACATGTACATTAAAAATAAAAACTAAGTACTATTGTAACGTATGAAATACGTCTCCTATATAAATACACTACAAAGGCTATAGCACATGCCTGTGTGGCTGAGCCTTCGGTACCTATCCCATGTTTCTTGATAAGCAATTGCATAAGTTTAGGGCTGGTGCTCGGTTATGTATGACTCCTGATGTAGGTGACAGGAAGAAACAAACAGCATTTCTACGCATTCTGCATTCAACTAAATTCTTGATTTATCGTTCACTTGACAGCGTACCGTTACTTATATTTTAATATTATGAGCTATTATACTGGAAATTAAATATAAATATTCCAATGTCATTCACGGAAATTAGTATTCTACTGTATATATTGCTAGCAGAGAAATGAACCCGGTACTAAAGTCGTTAGGAAGGCCGCGCCATAGCTCAAGCTGTTAGTCGCTGGCTTCCCACCACGGCGGCTCGGGTTCGATCCCGGGTCTGGACAAGTGGGATTTGTGGTGGACAAAGTGGCGCTGGAGCGGGTTTTCTCCAAGTACTTCGGTTTCCCCTACCACTCTCCATTCCACCAAATTCTCCATCATCATAATCACCCAGGGCAGGCTACAATAGGCCAATCAGCGGCCGCCATGCCGAGTCGGCCCAGTTGGACTCCAGCCCCCCCCCCCACAAAGAAAATTAAAAAAAAAAGTTGTTGGGGGCACGCGGTAGCGTAGTTGGTTGAGGCACTATGCTACAAGCCGGAAGGTCGCGGGATCGAATCCCGATGAGGACACTGAATTTNTTTCAATGTACCTAATCCTTCCAGCCGAACTATGGCCTTGGGTTCGACTCAGCCTCTACCAGGAATCTTCGTGGGGGGTAAAGGGAGGCCGGCGTGTAAAGCTAACAAACTTATGCCATCAGTGAGACGATTGTCTAGAGCAGTGTTTCCCAACCTTTTTGATGCCGCGGACCCCCTGTACCGAATGTTAATTCACCGCGGCCCCCATAAAACCCAAAATGGAAATTTTTAAATTTTACGAGTACATATCATAAAAATGAAGCAGTAACTTAAAATTTTACAACACTAAATGTGTCATTTATGACAA
>NW_019737981.1:1209432-1221960 GCF_002891405.2 Cryptotermes secundus
AGTTTAATGAAAATAAACTATCCCACGGACCCCTTTTGAATTACTCGCGGACCCCCAGGGGTCCGCGGACCACAGGTTGGGAAACACTGGTCTAGAGGAAACTTGGGAGCCTCGACGTCTCACCGCCCTATGGGCCTCCATGCCTGTTACAGGGATAGCTTTACCTTGTTTGTTGCAAAAGCAAGTTTTTTAGAGCACGCATTCCGAGGCCATTCTAATTCTTCCTGTTCGTTTGGCTGCTTACTGCTCCTTCTGCCTCTTTCTCCTTCTGTCTCTCATCCTCAATCTCCTCTGCTCTTACCTTAAACTATTTCAATAAT
The DNA here is from genome assembly GCF_002891405.2 of Cryptotermes secundus. NCBI lineage: Eukaryota > Metazoa > Arthropoda > Insecta > Blattodea > Kalotermitidae > Cryptotermes > Cryptotermes secundus. Next base: position 1,209,753 of record NW_019737981.1, read on the forward strand.
CTTCTCAACTATCCCTCTGTCCGTTGTTTCTAGGAAAATTCAGAGACCAAAAGTGGCATTGAACTCCTGATGTGAATAAATTGATTCTTTGGTTAGTTTATACCACCATAAAAAGAATAGAATATTTTTCATTCTCCGTGAAGATGTATCGTGTAACCATACACTAAATGTACAGGTACTTTGAAATTTCATAGAACAAATGACAGAAATCGATTAAATTTTGTCTCCTATTAATGAAAGGCTAGCTCGATGGCTAAAGTGCTTACCCCAGCTGTAACCAGCATCAACTGAAGTGCTATACTCTAGATATCTAGATTATAAATAAGTCTTCTGTCCGAAATTATTCGGTGTTAGGTCAATATCAGCGAAATCTCCTATCATTTATGCAGTCAGTACTATCTGTCTACCTATGGCTCTGCAGCCCTTTGTTGGAGCTTGGCCGCCTTTTCAGTTTCTTGATCTTTTACACAGTCTATAGGACTCCTCGGTCGGGGGATCAGCCCGTCGCAAGGCCGCTGCATGCACACATGGCAACACAAATACAGAACGAACTCAGACAGATATGCATGCCTCAAGTGGGATTCGAAATCACGATCCCAGTGTTTGATCGGGCGAAGGTAGTTCATGCCTTATGCCGCGCGGCCACTGTGATCGGCGCCTAAAAGCCAGAGCAGTGGAGTCGGAGCCAGACGTCCATTGCCAGTCAACAGCTGGGTGAATTCATTCCGAAGCACTACAAGAATAGGCATCCATTGCTACACAGCAGTTCTACTTACTATGGTTCATTGCATGCAGAGTAACTTTAACTGTTGAAAGCCGATATCCACGGCAACGAATCGTTAAAAGCACAGCAACGGAGGGAAGCGATAAGATTAACTGTTGGGAACGGTGTCGTATATTAGGTCGGCTGAAGGGTTATGTAAAGAGGCCGTGATCCTGCGAGTCATAGGAGGCGACGAAAAGTGAAGTATCATATCTGAGACAGTAAAATATGGTCGCGAGTCCTAAGGGACTTGGACACGAGAAAGACTGCGCTGGCAAGGACCAGCAGCATATACAAAAGACAGACCCGTCCTTTCCTCAGATAGGGCGCTCCACAAAAACATGACAGTAACTGTCAATCACTAATAAATATCTTGTCACAAACCCTAGATGGAAGCCTTATGCCAAGTCAGACTGGCCGACTGACCGTCGGTCGTAAAATGAGACTCAGACTCAAAGTGGTCAAATATAAGAGGCTTGAATTTGGCGGTGGTAAAGCTTACGGCTGTTCAAAGGACTAAGTTGCCGTTGTAGCATGAGATACGTAAGTTAGGCGTGATCTGCTCTGTAAAGCCTCTACTGACAGAGGACTTGTGTGTAGTGCAAAAATAAGAATTTTCAATAGCACGCTATATGTGCGAAATATATACTTGACGAAAGACCAAGCGTGTTCACAAGAGACAGACCCATCTTCTTGTCAGAGAAAATGTTACATAAGGACTATTACTGCAAGAGTTCCGTTGGGAAAAAATATATGGTCGTGGGCCTCAAGTGGTCTGACGCCAAGACGAACTGATTGGCGGTAAACCGCCAGTCGTAAAGTAACTCTGACTCTGACTCTGACAAAGTGGTCAATCAAAAAATAAGTGTGACTCAGACTGAGAGTTAGGGAGAAGTTAATTTGTTTTGTTTGTTTTTTTAGTATCCCTTGACTGATCCGAGAAACCTCATCTGAGCCGATTCCATCTTTTGTAGAACTTCCTTTGTCAGTGCACAAGTTTCACTCCCATATATCGATGTCCGAAACGAAACTTGGGTGTTGAGGAAGAGAAAACATGCTTATTACCGTTGAGCCTCTGAGTAATACACTTTCTATGGGCAGATCGACGGCCCACCGCACAACCTCCAACATGAAAGACTTTAATATCACAAGTTTCAGTCTAACAGGTGGGTTGTTTTTCGTGACTCAAAAGTCTCGCCCAGCCTAATCTTCTGTAAACTGTTCTTGCCATACTTAAATATTCAGCTTCTAATGGACGGAAAACTCGCCTGTACCCTTCCCTTTCTACTATAAAACTGTGTTGACCAGTAGCTACGAAGTGGCTGCAAGGGATGACACTGGCAGGGCTGGTACTGATAGCAAGCTTTTCTCAGGATCTATATTGCGTGTTTGTTGGCATCAGCATGTGTCTCTGAGGAGACATGAACCCTACATATTCGTCACTAACTCCATCATGTCATCCACAGAAGTAAATTTCAGGCGCATGCGCACATACTCAGAAAGCATGTCTCTTACCTAAAACGTTCTGACTCCACTTTTACGTGGCCTGGAATGCCCAAAATGTGTGTTGAAATTTCTTGTTCTGTTGCAACAAAACTAACTCCATGGAGCGGAGTCCTTCCTGAGAAGCAAACTACTCGCTCGGGTATTAAAAAATTTCCCAATTTTTTTTTGGAACACAAAGGTTAAGTACCGTGTTCACAAGAGTAGGCCAACGGTCACTATCTTGAGCCGTATTAATCCAGTCCATGTCACACTATACTATTTTTTTAAGATCTATTTTAATATTAGTTTCCCACCTGGGCCTTTGTGGTCAGCGTTCTTGGCTACAGATCCAGAGGTCCGGGTTCGATTCCCGGCGCTACCAATTTTTTTTTTTTCTGAGAAGTAGTGGGTCTGGAACGGCGTCCACTCAGCCTCGTGATGATAATTGAGTTACTTCAAGGAAATAGCAGCTCCGGTCTAGAAAACCGAAATTAACGGCCGTGGGGATTCGTTGCGCTGACCACGTGACACCCTCTATCCGCAAAAGTTGGCATTGAACTTCGCCGACAAGCGGCGGTCGCTCGGTCGGTATAGTTCGCTTGCGGACTAAAATCACGGAGTTTGTTTTTTTGTTCCCACCTGTGTTCTTTCTTCCTAGTGGTCTCTTTCTTTCTGTTCTTCACACAAAAATCTTTCACACATTCCTCGTCTTTTTTGTTGCCAGGGAACGATTTAGTATTAACACGAACATTCTCTTGAATGATAGGATTTTGGTTTCCTAAATTTGTCTTTATGTCATATAAAAATTGCGAAAGAAAACCTAAACCAAAGAAGCAAAATTTGATAACTAATCTAAAAAGTTCCATGACTTCTGATAAATCACAATGACCTTTGTTATCACTAACGTGACAGTGTAACTTTGCTAGTAGTTTGGTTTTGTCGACTTTGAAAGCAAAAGGAAATCTTCAAGAGGTCGTTAAACCTCATAAAGCCTGGCGATTTTAAATTCACTTCCGTTGTAATCTGCATAATATTCCTTCAAAACGGAAGCGACGTGGAAACCGAGGAAGGCGTGATGGAACGATTCGCGCTGTAGGCTTCCATACTCTGTCGCTTTTATATTTATCTAGTATAAAGGAGTTGCTTACTACGAATCTAACCGGAAAAATAGTATCTCACGAACTTTTGTATAACTGTTGTGCATTCGTTCTGTTGGCTTGAATTTGCTTTGTTAGAAAATTTACTCGGTCGGGAGGTCGGCTGATTGGTTGGCTGGGTTTTAAAGATGCCTCATGAACTGCGTTTTTTACTTACAAAACAGAGAATGAATGAAAAAGTCTACGGTAAATTTGTTCCGATTGCAGAGGAGATGCTGGAAAAACATTTCAAGGCATGCGCTCTGAGTCTACCCACTTCACACTTAAAAGACATGACTTAATCTCATTTATTTGTTTTCAGTTTATTTAAGAACGCTGTCAGTAACTCAGAATATTGTCACGTATCCAAGTCCGCTGAATCATGTCTGCAGATACCGCTGTAATGGCTGCCCTAATCCTAAACCGTATTTGCCAGAGTTCCAGAATCGTTTCACCACACACAATGTTGTTGACATACATACAAACAAGATTATTCTGAACAACATCCCAACATGGCCAAGCAATTTTTATCCAGAAAATCTCCTACCAATTTTGCCCTTGTTTAGTTGAGCGTCATAAAATTTTAGATTAATTCTATTTATTAGTCTCCTCACTTACTGCATTCCTTCATTCTCCTTTACTACAAAATCTCCCCCCCTCACGAACATGCTCCTCATACGATGTGAGAAAAAAAGTCTGAAATCAACGAACTTTGCTCCATTTCCGTAATATTTATCGTTCCGTTGTTTAGTACCTGACATTTGTTACGGCAGTGAAATTTTACACTTTCGTCCTTTGGATTCCGACATCATACAATCATGTTAGGTGTTTCTCACTGTTTCGGAGAAACCTGCTGCCTCCATGTTCAGGGTAGAAATGACTATCCCAAATCTATAATCAACGGGTTCCTCTGGACGGTTAATAATAACACCATACGGTGTCATAAAATATAACACTGGAATTTAATTTAAGTTTATTTTATTTAATTTCTTTGCATGAATCTCTTCATAATATTTTTGGGCACTTTCTTTCAGTTCCTATGCTTGCTGTCCACTGAATTCGTTAGAGCCAGCAGGTTAGCGTAGCAGTACCTGCAGGTTAGATTTGTGAGGACGCCATCTTGAATATCTGTCTGATTACGAATGTTGTACGTGAAAATTATCATGGACCTCCTCAGATCTTCCAGATTAGCACTTAGCTACATGTAGACCCAGTTATTTTCCTTCCAGATATTTACATATGTAACTTTCATCACAATCTTCCCATCTCAGTTCGTGATATACAGATTTTGTAGTTGATAGAACATCCTTCAATATCATAAGAACCAATTAATCCAATAAATTATTTGTTCTATTTTTTTCCCCTTGGCCCTACAGCCCCAGTGGGCCTAGGCCTACCTCCATGAACTTCTCCGTTCACTGTTCTGACTCTTAATGTTCCAAAATTCTTAATCTATGCCACTGGAAACGTTTACTCATTTTCCGTGTCAGCGAACTGTCAGCGTACTTTTGATTTTTATGGTAACTGTCGAAGTTGAATGCATAAAGTTTTAAATGGAAAGCATGCTAATGAAGCGTTTGACCTTAGGTCCTTTACCTGTAGATAAGTTTTGATGATTGTATTCATCACGCCTCGTTTGAAATCATCTCGCCGTCACTTCCTGTATGGATGTTTCCAGGTGTGACAAGCTCAACAGGCTAAACAGTGAGGAACCAACTTACGTAGACTCTTCAAACTTGAACTATCAGTGTCCCGCGCAGCAATTTCCGCGCAACGTACGAGATAGCTCGTAAAATCACGCCTCCTATTTCCGATCTGAACGGTTTATAAATATAATATCCTATAATTAACAATAATAAAAACGAAAAGAAATTCTCCTGACATGTCTTTAGAAAATAACATGATATTTCAACGACTGGATTTAAAATGTAAACACTGATGATGTTGAAATGTGTAAAGTAAGTAAAAAGTAAAGGTATCCATGTAACACGCCTTGGAGGGCCATAGGGTTGTGAGATGTTGAGGTTACCACATTTTCTAGACCATCAGCTCATAGATGGTGGTAAGGTTGTCAGCCCTACGCGTCGGCCGCCCTTTACCCCCAAGAATATTCCTGGTACTCATTTCTGTTAGAGGCTGTGTCGATCCCTGGGTCATAGTGCGGCTGGAAGGATTAGGTCAATTGGAAAAATTTCAATGACATCGGGAAATTTAGTAAGGAAATGGTGCATTGTATAAGGAAACACGGATATTAAACTTTTTTTAGACAACAATAACAAACTAAAGGAGAAAATCGCATAGTGAGAAATTTCCCAATTTGTACTTTTCCCTTTGAACGAGTATTTTTGGTAGATTTAACAGTAACAAGCATAGGGCGGCGGTAAAAAACGAATAAAGCACGTAATTTTTTCGAATTTCCTCAAGGAAAAAGATCGCATACGAGACCTTGAAAATATGATAATATTACAAGAAGTTCTGGGAAGAATTAATCGTCCACTTTCCTTTGAAAGTGGGGCTCATAGAAAAAGCCGACTCCAACTATTTTTCGTTGCAGGGGGAACATCTTTACGTAGTTGTTGCCTAGTAACAATAGGGAGATACACAGACAGACCCGCAGACTCTCGTTTGATAAAAACGGACTGCATAGAAAATAACGCATCCAACAGTTCTTCTACTGTTTCGTGTATTCGTTGCAGCTGGCATCTGTTTACCGGGTCCTTGCCTTGCAACGACTGAAGAGCTACACATACGAACACACAGAGAGATGGGAGGGACTTATGAAGTACGCCGTTGAAGTGGGCTCAGTTGCCATGATGTATGGAGCAAATTTCATAAAGATTGGTTCAGGCATTCAAAAGTTGATAGTGAGGAAACTCAGCACACAGACAGGATAGAGATCGCATCAGCAGGCAAACAAGAGATTCTGGAAATATCTAATCGCATACATTCCTTTGTTACAACACGGACCGCTTAGAAAACCGTAAAATTAGAAGGGGACACACAGACAGTAAAGTGATGTCATAAGACTCATAAACATCGAAAGTCTAAAAAAAAAAAAAAAAAAATNTACAGGCAGATGGAGAGATACAGACGAATACATAGACAGCAAGTTGATATCATAAGCCTTCTTTTATTTTTGCAAAGAAAAAAGGAATTTAAAAATGGATTTTATAGAAGTATCAGGACCGGGAAGGCAAAGCATGAGCTGGACTGAAATGACAGAATGTGGACTGGCAGTGAAGCTGTGTGAAAATGATGATGAGCCTTTGGGGGAACTTCATGAGTTCGAGAATAACAGTCCAGTGACTCTACACTATGAATCTGGCTGTGCTGTTGGACGATTAAAGGGCGTTACACTCCTACTGGACCACGTGTTAGCTCTCCTGAACTTGTAGTTGACATCCACAAAAATAAATATAAACAGTTTGTACTGTACTTCTTGTTTCGTTCGTAAGAAATGTCACATGCGTTTCGCGGTCGTGAACTTATATCTCCGGAAATTTCAATCACGCTTGTCAGAGGTACGCAAGGTAGAGGGAGCTCGACTGAACTTTCAATGTGCCGATTAGTTCCGCTAGGAGCGCTCGAGACAGAGAAAGTATACTTTTGGAGAGAAGTGACCGGAAGTGACCTTCTGCACAGTAATGAGTGATGTGCTCAATTAAATTAATCATTTTATTTAAAGCTGAGACGATCATAGGGGCCCAGCGGTCTAAGACATGAACCGACTTCGTCCTCTCAAACACTGGGATCGTGAGTTCAAATGCGTTTATTCTGTGTGTGTGTTATTCTGATTGTAGGTAGCTGCCTTGCGACGGGCTGATCCTCTTTCCAAGGAGTCTTGCAGACTGTGCACAGACTAAGAAATTGAAAAAGCGGCCAAGGTCGAAAGGCCTGTAGAGCCATTGAGAGAAATATTAATTCTGATCATGCAAAAATGAAATGCGCATTTTAGCACTGAAGAGCTCTATCCTTTGTGATACAACGTCGTGTAGTCCTTTAAAAATCAACTGATAATTCGGTGCAAAATGTTGCCTCCTTCTTTATTGACGAATATGCCAAGTAAGTAACCTGAGTGTAGCAGGTAGGAAGCAGAGCCCTCTTAGCAAAACCTAACAAGAGAACCCCTAATATTTTTTCTTGGGTTGGGTGACGTTTAAAAATTCACACTACCTTAATTTCTTGATAATTTTCGATGTAGGTATTTGTGTTAGACTCATGAACACAAAATTTTTCAAAGAAGTGAAGTCTCGTAGCAATGAATCTCAACGCAGAAATTAGCACTTTAGATCACTATGTAGTCTTCTTGCTATTTCGTCTTCAATCGCTCTGGAACGTCGGAACTAAAAATTCTTTTGGACACTCCTTTAGCTTACGACGGACTCGTAACTGCCCCTGATCAAACTCTGTCACTGCATCCACTTCTCTTATAAGCACTCTGCACAGACCCCAATTAAACCACTGTCTCTATTCTTGCTGACGTCAGCGCTTACGTGGAAGTGTTTTTACCGAGCCATTGTCTAGAAACTGGTTTCATAACCCCTTTGTTTCACCGCTGCTCGGCGCGGACAACATAGAAAACACAGCCTCATCTATTGTTGCGTGTTGGAACATGTTTACAGGGCTGTTGCGTGGCAACGCGTTGATCAAATGTTTACAATATATTTTTAAAAGTGTAGTGGTTTATAATCTCAGTATTTTACCATTTTTGAGCGAAGGAACAACAGGAATAGACACCGCGCTGACAGAAATGCACCGATAATCTGCAAGTTACGAGAGCTCCACCGACCATCAAGAACACCAAGACAAGAAACACCTAAAGTAAATCAGCGCCATATACCTACAAACGAATCTATATTATAATGTTAGTAATTTAGAAGAGATAAAACAAATATTATTACTCGTATCATTTTTATAAACATATTCTAACTAATTTAACATCTTAACTGTCAAACGAAAATTAACTATAATTGGCGCTTCCCTTAATAAAGAATTAAAGCAGTGAAACAACTTACAGTACAAGGTTTCATTAATTCCCTTCTATTAAAAACAAGTTCAGCACCTAATCACAAAATTACACTTGATGATGACACAGTAAAAGTCGAAATATAGCGTGATTTAAGATCTTAGCCTATATTTGTATAATTTATAAGAAAGTGTTGTGTTGACAGATGTAAAAATCCTCACTGTACACGACACACAACAGGATACAAAACATAAAGATTGTATTCCTGATGATGGTCTTGTAAGAACGAAACATATTGTATAGATAGTGAGACAAGTGAGTGCAATGTGACCATGTGACAATAGATACAAAGCATCTAAACTCCACGAAGGTTACATTAGTAAGACTGCGAATAAACACTAAGTAAACAATCGGAGTAGCAAAATGCTAAAATGTTTTTTATCTCATAGTTATAAGAGAGCAGTATTTCGATCCTCGCATTTCAAGCTTAGCTTTATCGTTGTGAGGATGATTTAAATTAATTTACTACAAGTCGGTTGACCGCCTCTGTGGTCTAGTGGTCAAAGTTAATGGCTACAAATCAAGAGGTTCCGTGTTCGTTTCCCGGCGTCACAAGGTTTTCTGAAAATAGTAGGTCTGGAACGGGCCCACTCAGCCTCGTGAGGATAATTAAGGAGATATTTCAAGGAAATAGCGGCTCCGGTCTAGAAACCCGAGATTAACAGCCTTGGGGATCCGTTGCGCTGACCAGGTGACACCTTCTATCAGCAAAAGTTCGAAATAACTTTGCCGACAAACGGCGGTCGCTCGGTCGGTATAGTTCGCTTGCGGACTAAGACCACGGAGTTTTTCTTTTTTGTAGTACAAGCCTGTTAGGTTCTCCTTTGAGTTCGCACGTACTATGCTGAAAAGTACTGACTTAGAACATTTTTCAGGGTGTCATAATATTTATGAATATTAGTATAACGTATCTACACAGAGACCCTATAGAGACGGTATAGCAATGGACTATGGGTTAGACGACCGGGGTTCGAGTTTATCTCTATCAACAACGTCGAAACGTGCTCGGAGGCCCACGCAACCTCATCTGCAATGGGTAAGGGGAGAATTTTCCCCCAGGTGTAAAGCGGCTGGGGCGTGAAGCTGACCACTCACCTCTATCTAGAGCCGAGGTCAAGAACAGTGGAGATATATGAAATAGGGGTAAAGACTTTTCGATTTGCCCTCGTACATTCACAGCCTCATACGTCTTCATTGTATGGTTTTTAATTAATTAAACACGGAGACCTTTCTTGTACACGTACACTGTTCTCAGAAAGTAAAGATATTTGAGGGGCGCAAAGTACCTGCAGACGCATGCGCAAAGAATGAATACATCGTCATAAAATTACGCATTCTGCTATAATGACTCACATGCAAGAATAACTTGAAAAGAAGTGTCTGAAATTTGGTAAACAAAATGAAGACCAAAGCGCTTAAGAGAATAGTTGTCGAAACATGATATCACAGATCCCTCTGAATTCTCTGACATTCTGTCAACACACGCTTGATATATTTCTTCCATTTTTAATAATAGGGAGAGATATTCCCTCCGTCGGTCACGCCCATTTTATATCATAATTAATATTTTGGGAAAGATGAAATGAAATTCTCTATATGATTTGGTCTGTAAAAATGTTTTCCTCGTTTGTCTTCTAGGAATGTTCTACATTTGTTAATTTGATTGCATACATGTTCTTATCTATCTATGGTTCTACAGCCCTCTGTTGGGCCCTTGTACCCTTTTCAATTCCTTGATCCCTTTTACACAGTCTGTAGGATCCCTTGGACGGGGGATCAGCTCGTCGCAAGGCCGCTACTTGCACACAGGACAGCAAAAACACAGAATAAACACATACAGAGATCCATGTCTCAAGTGTGATTCGAACCCACGATCCCATTGTTTAAGAGGGCGAAGACAGTTCATGCGTTACATCGTGCGGCCACTGTGATCGGCATGTTCTTATCTACTGGCTGATATTTCCCGCCTTTCCACCAGTCGGAGTTTTAGCAGTGCGCAAGAGCGAAGCAAGTGTCTTATCATCAACTGGTGGAAGAAGTTATTCACAGTTACAGTGCAAATTTGTTATGTGAAAGATAGAACTATCACAATACTCCTGAGCATGTTATCTCTTTTCTTTTTATTTCGTCAGTTACACTGAGTCGCGGGATCAATGTGTTTAAGTTATTTGGTTAGGGGCCTTCGCATTCCCGCGGTGCGTCTAATAAAACAGCCCCATCTCCCTATCTATAAGTACGAAATAAATCAAAAAGAGCTAAACATATTTTCATGAAATTTTTTGTTGGAGAGTTTCCAATACATTTGACTAAAATCTAATAAAAATAAGGAATATTACACTTGAAGGCTTACATGCGTATCTGTGGTCATTTATTTCCTTTTACACCGAGGAAACAAAACCGAATTCCAAAGCAGAGGAAGGAATATGCGAAAAGCAAGATATGTGTGAAGAGAAAGAAGGAAGAACAACGTCGCTTTCATCTGCTTTTTTATCTCATACAAAAAAAAAAGCTTACAGTGAATAACAGGATTCATAGCTCGGGGTCGCGCGTGCGATTACAGAGATGGCAAAACGTGTCTGGCGAAAACTGTTGCAGCAGCAGCAGACTGGCCACACCTGGAGCCACACGCATGCGCACAACTCAGTGTTTACCTAATTTACAAGAAGAATTCGAGGTTTCGATAGGATGACTCTAGGCAGTTCTACGGCTCTGTGCTTCCAGACAAGCATAAGCTTAATATAAGCATATACACGTTCAGCAACAGTGCTACATATGTCAGTACATGTCGTTCCCTCATCATACTACGAGAAGTAGCAGATGTGCTACACTCTTGCGGTGAAACATTGCAAGTACATGAATAAGCAGCAAAGCTCATCAAGTGCAGCAAGTTCAATATGAGGATATTAATCTCTTTGCAGCGCTTGCGTCTATTCTCTCTGTGTACTTTAACTGTGACACTTGAAAATTAGAGAACTGCAAGAAATGATCAATGAAATGCTCTTAATTGTCACTGGATTCATGTTCTAAATATAAAATAATATGACATCATATAACTTTCCCATATATCCTATGGCACTGAGTACTGATAGCTATATGCGTTAAATTATTGCTAAGCAACGCTTAGCGCTTGCGCAGACGACTCTCCTGTTAATACATACATATATACACTGATTTTGTTACATGGTGTAAGCCTTCGTTATAGAGCAAGGGTCTCCAAACTACGGTCCGCGATGTGATTTTATCCGGCCCGCGAAAGAATTGTGCAGAAATGCGCCAATTGAACTAATTTTCCAATGAGTAATGGTAAAGAAAATACTTGTTCAGAGATTTCAAATTCATTAATTAAGAATGGGTTTAAAATATATTGATATTCCATATTATGTTAATATTAATATTATTCACAATTTTACTAATTCTGGACCGTATACTGCGCGGTATTTCTTCGTACTTGTTCGGCCTCGATCGGCAGTGTCACTTCGTGGCAATGTAGGTAGCGCGAGCAGAGTTTCCTTCCTCGTTTGCAAATTTATTTATTTCAGATTTGAAGGAACAATTTCGGAAGCGATTTGCTGATCTGGATGCCAGTGCTCAGGAAATTAGATTGTTTCAAAATCCGTTTGACTGTGATGCTGCAGATGTCCCAACTCAAATTAATATGGAAATTATTGAACTTCAGGAAAATTATCATATTAAAGACAAATACAAGGAAGGAAATTTGATCGAATTTTATAAATTTCTGAACTCTGAGCAATTTCCAAATTTAAAGAAATTTGTTTGTAAATTTATCTCCATTTTTGG
>NW_019737981.1:1222197-1359981 GCF_002891405.2 Cryptotermes secundus
TAATACACGATAATTTATTCTCACGTACTTTGTATTTAGTTTATGAAATTCTGTGCTTTCAATAAAACTCATATACCTAGAGTTATTAATTTCTCATTTTATCCGGCCCGTTGAAAGTGCTGAATTACCTAATGTGCGTTTCGAAAAGTTTGGAGACCCCTGTTATAGAGGGTGAAATATGGCTGTGTACAATTGTGAAGATTTTAAGATATTGATACGCTAAGGTTTTGTAGTTAGAAAACAATGTAAAATAAAAAAGAACCCATATGTCAAAACCGCGCGTAATCACATTGTGTTTTTCTATATTTATGTCGCTTTTTGACTATGTACCCTGTACAGTACATCCGTAAATGCCTCTTCACTCTCTTAGCGGACACTGGCTATAACGGAACTCCTACCCCCCCACCCCCACCTCCGTCTTCACGAAGATTTACTGCACTGCAGGGCCGCGCCATATCTCAGGCGATTAGTGCCGATCTCCCACCGCGGCGGCCCCGGTTCGAGCCCGGGTCAGACCATGTGGGATTTGTGGTAGACAAAGTGGCACTGGGGCCGATTTTCTCCGAGTACTTCGGTTTCCCCTGCCAAATTGCACTTCGCCGATTGCTCCACAGTCATCATCATCATCATCATCATCATCATCTGTCATCTGTGACTGCTACAATAGGCCAAACAGCGGCCGCAGTGCCAAATGGACTGTCTCACCCCATGGGGAAATAATAATAATAAACTGTAATAATACTTCACTACAGAAATGTTGTTAGGTCCACCGTGCAGACTGAAACATCTGAAGGGAATTGGGCGTGCTCATAAGTTAATACCTAATGTGGGTTTTAATATGGAATGTCTTCTTTTACATTAAGAACTTCGGAGAAATCCAAAGTGGGGAGTATAATTCCCACTGTCTGTGTGTGAGAAGGAGCTCTCGATTCATTCTGTGGGAATCATATTTTGGGCGAATTAAACTATAAAATAAATGTTCCGACAGACAGCAGAAGGCTTAAATAAATGAAATATTTCGACTTATGTTTCACAGATTGTGCCTCAGACGTGTTGGAAGATAGGATGGAGTTTACCTGTTCCATCCGAAACTAGCAACAGCGAGCAGAGGGGAATGACTGATCAGAGAATTTCACTGTTGTCTGCATGAAACTGAGGGTCACGGCCATGCAACGCTGGGGTGACCTAACACAGACATAAAAAACAAGAACGTAAAGTCATCAAAATCTAATTCGGTCACGAATTTCTCTTCGTTTTCATTAAGTTTAGGAGTTCGGAAAATAATTACTAGGACAGTGCATATAAGCAAGCACACGGCAGTAATAAGTAAACATGTGAAACACAAAGTGATCCATTTCTGTATGTCTTGGTGTGATAGAAACCCTTATCGAGATCTGTAGAAAGGAGTATTAGAGTATTTAGAACCGTGTAACTCCTGCACACCGGTTAGGGAACTGAACCACTTATATAAATTACATATTCTACTTTATTCTGAATGTTGAATATATAATTATGTTATTATTTTCAGAAAAAGAAAGTAATTTACAAATTGTAAGATTTGACAGATACACGGTGCCAAATCCCAGAAGACTGCTTTCTTCGATTTACAAATTAATAATTATTTATAGCGCGGTCGGTATAACGACTGGCTTCCATCCGGTCGGTTGAAGAGAAGGTGTTCGAGTCTCGGTAAGGGAAGGATTCTTCCCCTCTCAACGTCGTGCTCACCGGTTCTGGGGTCCACCCAGCCTCCTGTCCAATGTGTAGCTGGGATTATCTCCCAGAGGGTATAGGGGCCGTGGCGCGAAGCTGACCACTCACCTCCATGTAGTGACGAGGTCAAGAAAGATGGAGCTATACATCAACTCTCTCATACGTCTTCATGGCCTAGTGATTAATTAGTTATGCACTTTTTTCAACTTAACACATTTTTTTTACTTTCACCATTTTCGGAGTATATTAAAAGGGGCACGCTGTAGCGTAGTTTGTTGAGGCACTATGCTACAAAACTTAAGGTCGCGGGTTCGATTCCCGATTAGGCTATTCGATTTTTCAATTGACCTAATCCTTCCAGCCGCACTATAGCCCTGGGGCCGACTCAGCCTCTAACAGAAATGAGTATCAGGTATCTTCATGGGGTTAAAGGGCGGCCGGCGCGTAAGGCTGACAAACTTACCGCCACCTGTGAGTCGATTGTCTCAATAATATACAGGAGCCTCGATGTCTCAGAACCCTATGGGCTTCCACGGCCTGTTACAGAGATAGCTTTACCTTTTATCCTAATAATGCTGTTCTGAAGATGGATCATACGGGCCGAAACACTTAAAGGCAGTAAACTAATTTACCTCATGTGCTCGTATATTACAATGGATGATGCTCTTACTAAGATCGTTATTAACAGAAACGTAATGGCGGAGATATCATGTACCAAAATAGTACAGCGCTCCTTAATTTAAATTACAGAAAGTACCGAAGAGATGAAGTTGCCCATGTACTTAAATAAACACCAATACATGAAGCTGAATGGGGGCGTAGGAGTATAGCAAATATGCCTGCTTCGTGTTGGTCTCTTGCTTGGTTTAGTCATTAACCCTGACGATGTAGGCGACATGTACCTCCGATACGTCGGTTCAGTTTCAACGGAATACAAAGCGTTGTGTCCCGGAAGTTATAACTCTACAAGAATAAAATTTATTCTCATTCTAAGCAATGTTGTCTGGAATGTGAAATGTTAGGAGATAACCCACAACTTGATGAATGCCGTCTTCTGGGATATGGTGCCGTGTCGATCTTGTGTGAACCGACGTTTCGGAGGAAAGTATCGCCTCTATCTTCAGGTAGAGAACTCCCTGATGGAGGAACCAGCGTGAGCAGATGGCTGCAGACGCATTAGTGTCTACTGACTTACTCAGTGACTGATTCACTCATTCAATCCAGGCGTTCAGATGTAGAGGAAATAAGCTTTGCGGAAGTGAAGTGGATGGAAATGACTGAAGGTGATGTCCAATGGAGGCTACTGTTGTAGCACGTTCAGACTGCACTGCCAGAGGTTAGCTCAGTTACTCAGTTCTTGCAGTGCAATAAGTTACTCACATATTGAAGACTGAAGCACAGCTGGATAAACCAAACTTTAGGGTTGGGGAATGCGAGGTTCTGTTAATAAAGCGTAATGCCTTCTGGGATGTGACGCAGCATCGTGAGGTAAGTTAAAAACAGGTAAAATGTTCCCTGTATTTAACTAATTGAGCACTATGCCATGAAGGCGTATGGGGGAATGGATGTATAGATCCACCTCGGGACTAGTTGGAGGTGTGTGGTCAGCGTATGGGGGAATGGATGTATAGATCCACCTCGGGACTAGTTGGAGGTGTGTGGTCAGCTTAAGCCCCGACCGCTTTACCCCCGGTATCCATTGGATACGAGGCTGGGTGGGCCACAGAATCAGTCTGGACTCTTTGGAGAAGTGAAAATTCTTGACTTTACAGCGACTCGAACTCCGACCCCTCTATCATCCAGCTTGTAGCCAGTCTCTATACCGACTGAGCTATCCCAGCAGTGTAGTATGGTAGAATAACATCTATTGCCTCCATCTTAAGAGCAGAAGACTGAGATAAGCGCTAGTTTCCCCTGATATGTTTGTACCTATATATCGAATTAAATAGCATCAGATCCCCGAAGACAGTAATATTCGTATATTGCTAATCAATGTGTAGTTAGTTAGTTAGTTATTGGAGAGGGTCGGTTTCCCCATGCACTGAGACCTGTATTAGTCCATTGTACTTCCCTCTATGATTTCTACCAGTCTCTATATCCTACCAGTACTGGTGCTTACCATCAGTCCCGCCCAGCCAGCGAGACCGGCTCTACTCGCTCAGAGGTATCTACAATGCTTCCCCCATTTACCAGAGGTATTAGAGACTACTGTTGGGCGGGAAACTTCCGTTAATTTGGCTCAGTGACCTCCTTTGGAGATATGAGGTTCTTTTACGTGCCGTAAAGCTACGACACGGGACCCACGGCTTAAAGTCCCTCCCGGAGGACTTGTTCCCTGAATTTTTCCGCCCTTAAAAATTCGACGACCTCCGCCTCAATGTGTAAGTGATCCTGTTAATCAACCAACCCGTGATCGTTTATTATCAGCACTAATCAATTAACTGGCCAATACATGTGACGTCAGGCTTATACTATCGAACATAAAACATAGCATTACAGACCTCCACATTGCGTTATATGAATTATTACGGGAACAGAGTATCCGTAACACCGAAGTGTGGAGGAATGGTCAGTAACATGCTTCATCAAAAAGAAGGGACACGGTCATTGAACTCGAAAACAAAAACAAAATGAACGCAACATTTTCGAAGACGAATAATGCACCAACGTTTATAAGAAATAAAATTCCGAAAATTTATAGCCGTGACTTCGAACGTTCAGCTCCACGCCATGCTTGACTTCTGGGGTACAAAGGAAATGGATAATGGTTAAGCTATCGAAGAGTGGGCTGTAATTGGTAGGTTGCTTGTGGAGGTGAAGTAGACAGTGATGTTCTGAGGGCAGGCTAGCCTTGACCTCAGGGTCAGAGGTAACGGGCGATGCCAGAGCAGGGAGCGGAAAGCAAGCTGGCCAGATGAATCAACAAGAATTTGGCCTGGCCTCGCATTGCTACTGTTCATTTCTGTGTGGTAAAATGCACTGCCAGGATAGCCCTTCCGGCACAGTCATTGGCTGTGCAAAATGTGGAACACGTGGTCGCACGGAAGGAAATTAACGCAGTAAAAAGCGCCAAACAAGAGCCAATTTGTTAGTAAGGAAGGAAAGAAAGAACGAAAATCTGTTGAATAAAAGTATAGAGGCCTATATATGAATGCAAATTTAATCGCTTCAATTCTATACATTTAAGCCATGTTAATAATTTATTTTCAAGTTATTCAACAATACTGTGATGTAAAAAAAGGCAAATCTATCCCTCTAACATGATGTGAAAACCCATAGGGTTGTGAGACGTTTAGGCTCCCGCATTTTCTCTAGATAATAGGCTCACAGATGCCGGTAAGGTTGTCAGCCTTACGCGCCGGCCGTCCTTTGCCCCCTCAGGAAGATCCCTGGTATTTATTTCTGTTAGAGGTTGAGTCGATCTAAAGGTCATAGTGCGGCTGGAAAAAATTAGGTCAATTGAAAAAAATCCATCACATCGGGACTCGAACCCACGCCATTCCGGCTTCTAGAATAGTGCCTCAACAAACTATGTTACCGCGTGCCTTCAATACTGTGATGTATAGACTGATTTCTAGGCAACGGCTAGATAAACACAGTCCCGCGGAGACAGATTCTTGGTAAAGAATAAAAACAAACCATTGCTTGATCATGCTTACAACAATACGCGACAACAGAACACGTCCATTGCCTCCGTGAGGTTCGACCCGATGCTATATAACAGTGAGTGACCCTGGCTCCAGGAGCAGTGGATTAGTGTAGTGTGGGCAGAAGTCGAGAGGGTCCAGTCGAAGCTAGTGATTTGTGAAATGTTGTAACAAGTTGTATGAAGGTCCAATAAATTCGACCACCAAATCCAAACCTCGTTTTGTAAGTCGGGAAGACTGCACAGCACCTGCGGAGTTGGATATGACGTCACGAAAAGTGGCCGTGCGCACACTGCAGTCACTGGAGAAACTGAGGGGACTCGGGCAAGAGAGCTGGCAACCAGGCCAAGATTCGAATCAAGTACTTCGTGTTACAACGTCCTGCTTGATAAAGTCGGGCATGTGCAGCTGACAGTTACTCATTTTGTCAAGGAATTTCCTCTAAAGGAACACGAAATGTCATGACCGCTACTCAGAGATTAGCCATTCGATTCAGATATGGTCCCCCACGCCACGGCTTCGTATCCTACTCCCTTGGGACTCATCTTAATGTTATCCTGTCACTTACGTTTTTCAAGACTTCCGGGTGCTAAGTGCAAACACCTATACCGTAGCACTCCGGCATACACAGAACAAGGGAAGGACGAAATGCACCAATATTCCACGAGCAGATACAGAACTTTTCTCAGAACCAGTTTATTCTAACCCAAACATATCTATCTCTCTATGGTTCTACAGCCATTTGTTGGACCTTGGCCGCTTTTTTAATTTCTTGATCTTTTTACAAAATCAGTAGAGCTCTTTTGACGGGGATCAGCCCATCGGAAGGGGATTTATTTAAATAAATATAGGGCACTGTACAATGTTCAAAAAGCCAGTCATTATATTAATATACCATTGTCATGAAATTTAGATTTGTTAAAGTTTGTTGAAGTCCATCTGTTTGGGTTGCCGATCAAACTTTGCGGCCGCGCGCTCTAAGGCACGAACCGTCTTCGCCCGCTCAAATATTGGGGTCGTGGATTCGAATCCCACTTAAGGCGTATATGTCTGTGTGCGTTTATTCTGTGTTTGTGCTGTCCTGTGTACGCAGGCACACCCTACACGTGACAGTACACATATGCATATTCTTCTTGTATGTGTTTTTCGTTTGCTGTTGATTTCCTTTTTGTTTGGGTCAAAATCCTATTAAAATTGCAATAAATGTTAAAAATAACATTAAAAAACACGTATGATTACTCTGATTTCCTGTCGTTATTGTACTTATGGTATAGAATGTCACATATTTTTCGATTTTACTCGCTGTAATTGGGTGTTGACTTCTGAGTTTTTCTAACTGAAGATAACCCACAGAAAGGATCGAAACATGTAGTTTGTAGGAACAAAATTACTATTAACACTAGGTAATTGTGTTTATAGGAATTAAATGTGAAAAATATAGAATTTCATGAGCGAAAATTAAGGAAAGTACTGTCTTCTGGAATATAACGCCGTGTAGTCCGTTGAAAGTTAACCGACGTTTCGGAGGAATATATCGTCTCCATTTTCAGGACCGATTAAACCGAGTAATATATATCAGCGTGAAAACAAGTTCCAAGCAGAGTCTTCGACATTGAAGATGGAGGCAATATTTCCACCGAAATTTTGGTTGACTTCCAACTGACTATCGCAGATGATATTACGCTAGATGTGAACTAGATTGTGGTAGCTCATAGTACTGTCCACTGGCAAGCTTGAGTGTTGTTCAGAGCAATGGAATATTGCGATCCTTATATTTCTTTGCCATCTCAGTAACTATTACTCGTAACTGATGAAGAAAAACTCTCCAGCAAAAACTTATCTTAAAATAACTATTTTCGTGGATCTGAGCTCTTCTTGAGAACGAGCAAGTTGTGCAGCTACTCATGAACTTCCCAGAATTTTATGGAACCCTAAGGTTCATTGCCGCGTTCACAAGAGACCTTCACCGGTCCCTATCCTCAACCGAAAAATCAATCCAGACCATACCACCCTATCCTACATCTCTCTAAGATCCATTTTAATACTATCCACCCATTTACGTCTTGGCCTTGCTATTGGTCTCTTTTCTTCTGGCTTTCCCACCAATATCCTATACGCATTCCTCTTCTCCCCCATTCGTGCTACATGCCCTGCCCACCTCATCCCCTCATCCTCCTTGACTTGATCATTCTAATTATACTTGGAGAAGAGTATAAGTTATGAAGCTCCTCATTATGCAGTTTTCTCCAATCTCCTGTCACTTCATCCCTCTTCGTTCCAAATATTCTCTTTAGCATATGTTCCTCCCTTAATGTCAGAGACTAAGTACATTAAAATATATGATTCTGTACCGAAGAGGAATAAATGCTGAAGAGATGTTGTGGTACAGGCTCACCAAGCCTTATACTTCTCTGGCGCAGAATTGAATCCGTTTATTGGAAAACGGAGCATTGTAAGGTGGATATGTTCCCTACTCCAACTAACCGATTTATTTATGTAGCACAACAAGAAGTTCTGGAATGAAACAATCGCCTAATTTCCTTCATACGATACGGACCGCATTGAAAGAGACGCAACCAACAATTTTTCTATTTTTGCGCATATATTCGTTGCAGCGGTAAGATTTTCACAGAGCCGTTGCCTAGTAACGAGAAGGGGATACGCATATAGACATATTGACTGAAGAAAGCAATTTATAAAGTACACCGTTGAGATGGGCTCAGGTACCATAATATATACAGTGGGTTTCACAAAAACTGCTTTAGTCATTCAAAAGTTTTTGTAGGGGATACACAGACAGCATGGTGACAGCATAAGCTTATTTTTTTAATATGTAAAGTGTGCTACAAATTAATATTTGGGAGCACACAGACGAATCTAGAAATAGTCCGCTTCCGATAAACTGCCGAGGCAATAAAGCGTCTGTAGAATTAAGAGACAGTAACTTCTCGATCATTACACTTTTTACTCTTATCTTTTCTTCAGTAATTAAAAAATGAGTTTTTATGATCTATGTAATTTGTCACTGCAGCACAAAGCTGTACTAGTTACGTAATATCATGAGTAACATTCGGTCTGATGGCCGCGCCATAGCTCAAGCGGTTAATTGCTGGCTTCCCACCGCGGCGGCCCGGGTTCGATCCCGGGTCTGGTCAAGTCGGATTTGTGGTGGACAAAGTGGCCCTAGGGCAGGTTTTTCCGAGTACTTCGGTTTCCCCTGCCAATCTTCATTCCACCTATTGCTCCACAATCACCCCCACCTATCATCTGGGGCTGGTACAATAAGCCAGAAGTGGCCGCAGTACAAGGGACTTAATCCCACCCCACTAGCATTAAAAAAACATTCGGTCTGTATTTCGTTCCCCTGGTTGTCACTCTGTCAGCCATTCTGAATCCCTAATCACATTCTGTCCGCTCAACAGACTATACGAATTTAATGATTCATATTGTCGTCTTCTTGGAAGGGACAGAATGAGTATGAGGAGTCTTTGATTGCCAACACAATGAAACGAGAAGACTTTTGTGGTCTCCTGTATTATGACACCGTGTAGTCTCTTCGGTGGTTGCCAGAAATTCGAAGGAACAGTAGGCCTTCGTACAATGCTCTGAAACACCGATGCTGTGAGTACCTTACATTCCGTAGAAGTCATTAATGAAGAGTATTGTCTTGTGGGATTGTTGGTTTGCAGACCGGTAGAAGTATACAAATGTTTCGAAGAAATGTACTGCCTCCTTTTTCAGGATTCACGAGTAAGTCAAAGATATAACAAGGAAAGAAAAAGCAGAAGCTGAAATTCATTCCACTACATGTTTACAGTTGAAGGATTAATTGATAGAGAAATCGTCGAAAATTATTACTAATATATATTATCACGTGTTTCAGTGATTAAGACGCGGGTCTTAAGACATCTTAAGACGTCACACACTAATTCTTCGAATGCTTCTTCTGGACACACTGCTGTTCCCTTGGAACTTCGGACCTCAAGTGAAATCCATTCCCATAGCCCCTCTATTATTGCGTTGCGCAGACCACATAGAAAACAAGTCACGTGATAGCCATCTTGTCAGTCCATTAGCGCGCTGATTGTTGCCTACCAACGAGCTATAAATGTTACTCCTGTTGTTGCGCAGTGAGCCGGGAGAGCGCGGCCGATATAGTGACTAGCTACCGGCTGGAGACCGAGAGGTCGGTGTTCGAGTCCCGATGTGGTCAAGAATTTCCACTTCTCTATGTCGTTCAGACCTGCTGTGGGGTCAACAAAGCCTCCTTTCCAATGGGTACCGGAGGCTCTTTCCCT
The DNA here is from genome assembly GCF_002891405.2 of Cryptotermes secundus. Lineage (NCBI taxonomy): Eukaryota > Metazoa > Arthropoda > Insecta > Blattodea > Kalotermitidae > Cryptotermes > Cryptotermes secundus. The sequence continues at coordinate 1,231,856 of NW_019737981.1, forward strand.
TGGGCTAAAGCGGCCGGGACGTGAAGCTGACCAATTACCTCCAACTAGTGCCGAGGTCAAGAAAACGTGTGTCTACGAGTATATAGCCACTCCCCTGTACACCTTTATGGCGTAGTGCTTACTTAGTTAAGTACAGGGAAAATTTTACATTTTGCTTTACCTAATGTTGCGTGACCTTAAGCGAGGTGTTTATCGCGCCGTTGCCTAGCTATACACGTTACAAAATTTTAATTTGTACGTAATTTTCATGAAAGGTATTTATGGACTCCACAGTGTGGAGATCGAATCCACCTATTCACTATTTTATCATCGAATCTAACGAATGTTCTATTCAAATTGATGTTTGGAGTCTACACTGAAAGTCGTGTGTGGTTATGTAATATTCTTAGATATTGGTTCGCTATGAATCTTTGCTTTACATGAGGTTATAACAAACTTCGTTCCCTTTGTAAGAAAAGAAGGGACGTTCCTCTTAAAGAAATACTGGTAGATGATATACAAGGTAGAAAGCACAATTAATGCAATTTTAATTTAAATAAATGAATATTCTATTAAATGAAAGGCAGAATAATTTGTGACTGGGTAATGTGTGAATAGTCTGTTTTTATGGAGAATAGCTTTGTGACAGTAGGTTTTACCTGCAATGAGAGAACATCAAAACCAATGACATTAAAATTAGCATTTGGAACTTGCGTATTCCACTGAAATATACCTGTTCAATCCTCTTGTTATGCGTTATTAGTGTAAGAAATGAACATGTCACTTGAGGTCAAAAGTTGCACACTATGATTCTCGTGGTCTGGACCAGTAAGAGGCCTGACGAGACCGATCAATCAGCACTTGCAGTCTCGCAGAGCTCAAATTCGCCAGCTGCAACTTTGCTGTCTGGGTGCAACCATGCGTCATCAATGTTGGGGTCATGGTGTAAGGCTTACAGAGCCACGTGGAGACCTCAAAATCACGAAATTTTGCTTCGTCCGCGTTCAGAGAAGGGAAAGTGAGACACTAAAACGATTGTGCGTCAAAGGGGTTTACACAGCGGAGAAGGAGAAAAAAGAAATGGAAGACTGGGGAGAGGAATGATAAAAGATGTGTAAATTCCGTGGGAGAGGAGAAAGAAGGAGGGAGAAAATACAATGAAAGAGGAGTTGAAGAAGAATGGGTAGAGGAAGAGAGATAAAATTAAGGTGAATGTGAAGACGGTGTGAAAAAGAACAAAAAGTATAAAGAGAAGAGTAAAGTGGTACAGGAAAGGAAGAAACAAAGAGATAATTAACAAGAGGAAGAAAAGAGGGAGGAAGAGTTAGGAAACAAAATAGTATAAGACGAAGGAGGAGACTAAGGCATAGGAAGAGCGAGGAAGAGGAAGTAGAAGGAGATGAATAAGCAAACGAGGAATGAGAAGAGAGAGAAACGCTCTGATGATCACTTTGTACAGATGGAACAGGACTTCGAAGGAAGCAGACGTCAGAAGTTCTTCACAGATGGGAGAGCAATGAACTTGGGAGCACCATTATTTCATTTCGCCTCATCGCATTGGTTGTATCGACACGCTATCATTACGTGTGCAAACATGCAAGGGAAAACTTCACTCAGTGAGATTCTGGTTTCTGTTCCACTCTGTCGTGGAAGTCACGAAGAATCTTGGAAGACAGTCATTGTTTACACACCTGCAGTCCCAAGGAACCGGAGATTTAGATCTTAATTACTTTACTGCTTCTGGGGACAAGTGCTTGAAATTCAATTTTAATATTATCCTCGCAGTCTGTCCAGCTTATAAGTGACCGGTTTACAAATGATTACATATCACATGTGAAGTTTCTTTATTTTATTAGCCTAATAATAAAATATGAAATAATTAATTATGAAGTTTTTCATTATGAAATATTTTGTATTCCATATTTGTTTCATTTTCCCGGGTTACATTACTGTCCTTAGCTTTTGGTTATTAATTAGGCTACCACTCCTGAAGATTGAACCTGTAGGTTCCTCCGAAATTTGGTAATACGCGAATACACGGAGTTATAGCTCTTATAAGTCATGCACAACCCTTACGCATGACTATATATATATATATATATATAATTGTTTTAGCAAGGACAAATCTTTATAGTTTAAGCACGAAACTTTTCGGACGTGCAGCCATCACGGGCTATACAATGGTACAATACAGCATAACAATGCACAGAAATCACATATACTCCTATACCTGATAATAGCCCTGTGTGGCCGAAACGTGTTGTTGAAACTGTACGAAAGCATAGACTAGATGGTAATTGGACCAGTAATCTGTGCAGTTGCAGTGAAGGCTGTGTTGTATACACAAACATTAAGTGACAAAACATGATTTCTAATTCTTTACTTTAACAACGCTTTCTCTACTTCACAGATTCTATCACGCAGAACAAGAAGACTATTGTGACCCCCTAAGAATTAAGATGGAAGCAGTGGGCCCGGCTTTAAAGATTACATTTTATCGTTCGTTTCAGGGAATGAGGAGAACCACTATATCCGGCCTCTGAACTTACCGAATAGGAGAGAGGTACTAATCACGGAACCAGACTCGTAGCCACTCGAAAACGTTGGTCCGTGAATCCCAAAGCACACGATTACTTCTCCTGGTAGCATGCCAGGTGTGGCATGGGCGAGGTACTGGTTCAAGCAGTGATATTGTGGGCCAGAGCCATTTTATTTCTTTTCTCGTGTTATTCTTTTAACCACTGTAAACTGCGGTTGTAAATATATATCACCTGGTAGTACCAGAGAGAACAGGAAGGAGTGTTCAGATGGTGTCGAGCGATACAGAGACCATTCAGACCTCATGGGGCCGTGTCTCAAACAAAACACATTCAGCAAGGGCCCACCGGACCAGTTTACCTGTAAAGAGAGAGACCGCATCCCTTGGGCTAAGTTTCAAGGAAGGACAGACACATACCCGTATGTGCGTGTTTTATAAAACGTATTCTCTGTTTTTCTTTCTGTCTTAGTATCTCTTTCTTTCCCTACCCTTTCCTTTTTTGCAACCCAATAAATTTAGTACGAAGCTAACCGGGCATGCTGTAGCGTAGTTGGTTGAGGCACTATGCTACAAGCCGGAAGGTCGCAGGTTCAAAACCCGATGATGTCATTGGATTTTTTTCAATTGACCTAATCCTTCCAGCCGAACCTTGGCCATGGGGTCGACTCAGCCTCTAACAGAAATGAGTACCAGGAATCTTCCTGGAGGATAAAGGGCGGCCGGCGCTTAGGGCTGACAATCTTGCCTGCATCTATGAGCCGATTGTCTAGAAAATGTGGGAACCTCGACGTCTCACTACCCTATGGGCCTCCACGGTCTGTTACAGGGATGCTTTTACCTTTTACATGTGTATAAAGTGTAGATGTCAAAAGATGAGTAAGATGCGTTTCTAGGCCCAACCAAATGCGAAAGAATAGACTTGATATTAAAATTAATATCTGATCTGTAGGACGTAATGTGAGGACCTTATTCAACAGGCTCGGGACAGTGTACAATAGCGGGCCCTTTTTAAGGCAGTTAAAAAACTTCTAGTTCCATAGCAGTGGGCCTTTCTTTACAGGCTGAGTATCTCCCAACATCTGAAGGCAAAACTTGCAGCATGGATACGTAAAATGACAATTGGGACAATAGCGAAGACACGAAGTCTACACTTCTGTTCAGTTTCAATGCTTTATTTGATGAATCATTGAAATAATGTACGGAAATGCTGCATGGTTGTAGGTCATAGTTTTTTTATTGCTAGTGGGGTGGGACTTGTTTTTTTTTATCGCTAGTGGGGTGGGACTAAGTCCCTTGTATTGCGGCCACTTCTGGCCTATTGTACCAGCCCCAGATGATAGGTGAGGGTGATTGTGGAGCAATTGGTGGAATGAAGATTGGCAGGGGAAACTGAAGTACTCGGAGAAAACCTACCCCAGAGCCAATTTGTCCACCACAAATCCAACTTGACCAGACCCGGGATCGAACCCGGGCCGCCGCGGTGGGAAGCCAGCGACTAGCAGCTTGAGCTATGGCGCGGCCTAGGTCACAGTTAGGTCTATAGGTCTATAAGCCTGCACTGAGAAACTGATTATATAATGGGAGTGAAATATAACGGAAATGGCGAATACGAGAAGCTTTGAAGTAATACCCCACAATATTCAGACAATCGAAATTCTAAGAAACACCATGGAGCGGATTAGTCATTAAAAATTAGTACTGGATTTTTTTTTTTCAATCGAAGGCAACAGTAGTAGATATTGTGATGCATATGCCCATTGCTAGGAAACGTTTTATGTCAACATATTCCAGAAGTTACGCTCTCAAAAATAGGACATTTATTACTGGGTAACGGACCAATAAACACGCATTCTTGACTAAAGAATACGGCGTTTTCCGTGTTTAATTTGTAATTGTCTTTCTTTTTGCCTTCTTTCATTCTTAATTCCAGCTTTTCTTCTTCATAATTTCCTCCTTCTATTGTTCAGATGTCTTAACGCTTTGCCACTAGGTAGCAAGATGTCATGTTTGAACGTAACCCATGGCCACAATTTCTTCCCCGTGCTGTGCGAGAAATAGACACATTACCCTCAGAGCGTAGAGACTAATTAACGTCAGCTTAATTTAAGCTGTAACTAAATGGAGCCTTGTGCTGTACTACTGTATATGCATATAACTGCCACTTCTGAACTTGCTCACAAAATTTCATGAAACTTGTTATGAACACCATGCCGTGGAATGTTACTCAGGTTTCATTACCAATACATACGAAAATCTGAAGTGGAGACGAAAGTAGCGACACTCAGTGTAGGATCCTGAAACTACATGTGACAGTAGATCTGTCGAAAACAAGCAGCCCTTAGCAGAACGCAGCACGCTTGCTGCGTAACGCGTAGGATGTCCTAGAATATTGTTATCGCATTCCAGTATGTTTCTGTTCGCTCCAACACTGGGATCGTGGGTTCGAATCCTACTCAAGGGATGGATGTATGTTTGCCTTTATTCTGTTTTTGTGTTAGATAGCGGTCTTGTGATGGGCTGATCCACCGTATAAGGAGTCGTACCGACAGTAAGATTAGGAAACTGAAGTGAAACGAAGCGTTTCACGGATGCCCTAATCTCTAAGTGGAAGCAACAGGCATAGAAGAAGAAGAAGAAGAAGAAGTGCACTCCAGTTTTTCGTCGTAGATTTTGTTTGAGAATTAATGGGAAACATCATGATTCGCTTCCAACAAAAACTTAACGGCATTTCTGTAGAACAATTTTTTATTTGCCATTTTAGTTTTATGCTATTAGCATGCTATAAACAAAGCATGAAATCACAAAAACATTATATCACATAATTCTTGCTTGAGCGTAAAATGTCCCTATGTTTAATTAAGCACCAAACCATGAAGGCGTATGGGGAAAGGAGTTATAGATCCACGTGCTCATAACCTCGGCACTAGGTAGAGGTAGTGATCAGTTTCATGACCTGGAGAAAGATCTTCCCGTATACACTGGAGACCTGATGGACCCAGGTCCGCTTTCGATGCTACGGGGAAGAGAAACTCTTTTACCGGGAATCGAACCCCAGTTCCTGTGACAAAGATAACTAATGAACCAGTGCACCTAACATGTGAAATTCAGCATCGGGGTGGACCACAAAAGAAATTAAGTTGAAAAATATGTCTCCGTGTTAAGAATTAAACAAAAGCCAATAGGAAATTTTGAAATTTTAATAAGCAAGTTAGGCTAGGAACGGCCTATTGGAGACCGTCACTCCAAATAGGTCTACGTGTAAGATCTTGTATACTACATAAAATTACCAAGACTAAAGAGGAGAACATGATAATAGCTGGATCGTGGCAGCGGTTTTTCACACTTGCAGTAATCAAGCACAGATATTCTGATGCAGGAAATAGAAAGAATCATTTGTTGTCACGGTTGCCACACAAAGGTGAGAAGCGCGGACATCCAGACATAAATGAATGATGCAAGCAAGTGAGAAATTAAGAAGGTCTCTTCCCAGCTGCTCGTTCCAGTTTCCGTATTCCTAATGCAATACTAAGCCTGACCTGGTTCCTGTAGTCTGTCCAGCAAGTCGAACTTGGCACTTGACAAACACAGCAGCGAGCTTGTCGGCCCATACGGTAACGCTGCTGTCTGTTCGGTTCGAGTCTCGGCACTATCACCGACTATCCTGGATAAGGATTTTTGTGTTTTGCTTAAGTTCTCACAGGTGATTGCCAGAAAAATCAGAAAATTGTTTGCCTATATGGACTTTACTATATGTTGCGTTTAAACACATTTTAATCAGCCTAACTAGCTTCATGATTACACCAAACTCTTATTGTACAACACTTCCCTCTAACTAAAGTCTACGAATAGCTGACGTACTGTCTCATTGTATTCCCATTTCTTCTCCAATATCTGACGTACTGTCTCATTGTATTCCCATTTCTTCTCCAATATCTGACGATCGCAAAAGATCTGATCTGTTGTTGATCTGTTACGTCGAAACTCACACTGATGATCCCAAATAATTTCATCTATGTATGGACTTAACCCTGAGAGAATATTCAATAATATTCTGTATGGAGCTGGTACCAGTGATATCCTCCGATAATTACTACAGTCAGTTTTATCACCCTTCTTGTGAACTGGTACAAAAATAAACTCCTTCCGCTGATCAGGCAATTTTTCCTTACGACAAATAGAATTAATTAGCTTATGGATCTTAGAATGTAATATTTCGCCTCCTGTTTGAAAAAGTTCTGCCGGAATTTGATCACTACATGGCTATTTACACCTTTTCAATTTTGCAATAGCACTTCCAACCTCAAAAGGGCTAGTATCAGGTACTAACGGCTCAGCTCTATGGATTTCTGTCTGCCTAACATCAATGACCCCATGTACATTCAATAACTGAGGGAAGTAGTTCCTCCACCTATTCAAAATGTTGTGGGAATCTGCAAGCAGATCACCATTCTCATCCTTCACTAAGTTACTGCTAGGCTGGTAACCCCTCTTAAAGTCACTTATTCCTCTATACAGGTCTCTAATGTTCTTGTTCTTACTGTTCATTGCAAGCTCATCAATTTTGTCTTTCAGATATTTTCTTTTATTCCTGAAATGTCTGCTGGTTTCACGTCTTATATTGTTCAGATTATCCCCATTTATTTCGCTTCGATCTTGTAACCACTGCAATTTTATCCTCTTTTGGGACATCAGGAATTAATTAAATAATTTTCCTGGGGAGTGAAGCGCGGCCGGCGCGTAAGGCTGACAACCTTACCCCCATCTTTGGGCCGATTGTCTAGACAATGTGGGACCCTTAACGTCTCACAACCCTATGGACCTTCACGGCCTGTTACAGGGATAGCTTTACTTTACTTACATTCAGAACAATGATATTACACCAGCGACATATTAATATTATGTACAACATCCTATCATTAAGAAACTCTGCCCTCTTAACTGCCGATATGATTCCCTTATGTATGAAAAATCCAGTACCTAATTCATGATTCTCATTTCCCTTTCCACAGAAAAATGTGTGACGGCTGCTGGTTCGGTGCCACCTCCGTCCCATCTGACCTCCTATACTCCCACTAAATCTAACTTTTATTTTGAGATTTCTTCCTCCACTGCCCTGAGCGAACCTGCCATGTACAGACATCTTACATTCCACGCACCAAATCTCATGTCAGTTTTCCTTAGTTTAGGTCGTTTAACGAAACAATCCGTCCATGTCCGAGGTCCTTTGTAACATTTCGTAACAAGTATATATTTTAAGATGAGTTGTTAGTCCGACACCTAACCCCTAATCTGGCGGACCACCCACTGTCCGCTGTACACGTCGGCTTATTCAGTCTATTCGCAGCTACCCTCCATAACTGGTAGGCGTCTCCTCCATCCGCAACCTGAGGACAGCGAAATGCCATGGTGATAAAGTGATATAACGAACAAAGAGATTTCCCGCGTTAATTCTCACCGCATTTTCATAGCAACCCTCTATTTGACTAGTACACCTGCAGTTCACTAGAGACCAGCACTTCCTGAGTGAGACAACTCCGCCCCCTCCCCTTCTGTTTTACCGAACCATCATGTTTTCCCCCACTCTCCTCCACACCTGCTGTGTATATACCTCCTTGATACTTTTCAAAGCACCTCTGTCTCAACTATTACAAAAAAATATATTGTTTTATTTCTAACAATAATAGCTCTGAAATTATTTTGGAAGAAGAACAATTAAATGGAAAAGGAAATTCAATGGTGTCTATTTGTGGTAATGTAAATAGGCTGAATTCAAAACATTACGATACATGAGTGCTGTATGTCCATTAAACGTATTTCACATGAATGGGGACACACTACACGACATGTGGCAGACAACTGGACAATGAAAAGGAACTTGTCAAGGCGGGGAACGGTATTCCTAATGGCGTCCTATGTCTAATACAAGCTATCTGCTACAACACTGTCCGTAAAATACTCATTACTGTTTCTCATTCATTCTTCTGTAGTCCGGTTGAAAGTAGTTTCATGTCACCAAGTGGTGAATGGTGCATCATATCATTACGAGAACTGGGGAAGGAAGTAAGGAGAGTGGCTACGTGCAGGCTTCTGTCAAGACAGACTTAAGGGACTTTTCAAAGGCTTCGCAACACTACCCAGTGTTGGTCTCTCCTTAACTTCTAATCGCCACACTGACAATACCGCCGCCGGCGCAGCGTCTTGAAAATCCAATGTGATGTTGTAGTTATTGCCCGCCTCTGTGGTCTAAGGTCAGAGTTCCTGGCTACAGAGCAAGAGGCCCGGGTTCGATTCGCGGCGGTACAATATTTTCTGAGAAATGCTGGGTCTGGAACGAAGTCCACTCAGCCTCGTGAGGATAACTGAGGAGCTATTTGAAGGAAGTAGCAGCACCGGGCCAGAAAACCGAGATTAACGTCCGTGGGGATCCGTTGCGCTATCCACGCGACACTCTCTATCCGCTAAAGTTAGCACTAACTTCGTTCAAAAGCGGCGGTCGCTCTGTCGGTATAGTTCGCTTGCAGACTACAGGCAACAGAGTTTGTTTTTTGGCTGTAGTTATATTTCTTGTATTTGCCTAATTGTTTTAAAATAGATTCAGAAACTTGGGACAGTGACTTCAGCTTCGAAAGTAGAATAGTTAAATGTTGAATTAGAAGTTTTAAGATTCTGAAACAAGTCAGGTTTCGAAAATATGGAGCGACCTGTTTATAGGTCTGTTCATATTAGTTGATTGCTATATCATTTGCTTTTATTTAGAAAAGCGATTTGAATACAAGGAAATGAAAGCGATTACAACTACACAACGGTACTCTAAAGAAATATTTGTATCTTCGTGAATTACTGAAAATTTTGGAGTGTTTTATTCACACTAAATCGTGTGAAATATAAAATATTAATCTTTAATATTACTCGTACGTGTGTCTTTCCAGGTTTGTTTTCAGATATACCTTAAATTAAGGATATAATATACATTGAAACCGTTTATGAAAAAATTGCAAAAAAAAATATAAAGTAATAATGACAGAAAATTACATAATGAGATGCTGTACAGTTGAACTCACCTCTAACATATTGGAGTCATTTATTCAAGGAAGTTACAATGGTCGGAACATGAAGAATACATAGGGGAAACACGAAATACATGTAAAGTTTAAAGCTCGGGCTATCCTGTAAATGATTAATATGTTTAAATTTACTCACCAGCGCTCATAATCGTGATTTCCAACACAGTACACGAACTAAATGAAATTATGAAGAAGACGTAGGCGCGAGTTGGCTCAAGAGCAACGCTTTTGACTTGTATTCGGAAGGTAAATATTTCGACTCTTGGCCGGGACACCAACGTTACTGATCTTACTGATTGAGATTTGTGGTGCTTTTCTCCTTTCGCTCCAGCCGACTGATTGGACTGTGTGCGTAACGAGTCGTGCCATGCGTAGGCAACCGTACCGAACGTAATTCTTGTGCGGGCACAAATAACTACGTCATGTCGATTCCCTTCGTGCGCTGAAAGTAATATTTAGTAACTTTCAAATTATGACGTAGCGGTCTGCGTCACTATTTGATGATGCACCCTCGTAAGTTTTTACTTCAATTCAGCCTTTACCGCTTTTTGCAATTTACTATTCACTATCATAATGAGGAGCTTCATAACTTGTACTCTTCTCCAAGTATAATTAGAATGATCAAGTCAAGGAGGATGAGGTGGGCAGGGCATGTAGCACAAAGGGGGAGAAGAGGAATGCATATAGTATATTGGTGGGAAAGCCAGAAGGAAAGAGACTGCTGGGACTACCAAGACGTAGGTGGGTGGACAATATTAAAATGGATCTTAGAGAGACAGGATTGAATGGATTGGATTGATCTGGCTCAGGATAGGGACCAGTGAAAGGCTCTTGTGAACACGGTAATGAATCTTCGGGTTCCATAAAATGCTAGGAAATTCTTGAGTAGCTGCAGATTTGGCTTCTCTTCAAGAAGGGTTAAGGTCCATAAGCACGTAAGTAAGTACATGGCCGCGCCATAGCTCAAGCGGTTAGTCGTTGGCTTCTCACCGCGGCGGCCCGGGTTCGATCCCGGGTCTGGTTAAGTGGGATTTGTGGTGGACAAAGTGGCGCTGGGGCGTGTTTTTCTCCGAGTACTTCGGTTTCCCATGCCAATCTTCATTCCACCAAATTCTCCATCATCATAGTCACCCGGAGCAGGCTACAATAGGCCAATCAGTGGCCGCCGTGCCGAGTGGATCCAGTTGGATTCCAACCCCCACTAAGCGAAATATAAAAAAGAAAGTAATTACTATTCACTGTCATCCAATTACTAAATGTTGTAAGTTTGTCTTACTGACAATGGCATTAAATTAACTACAGGAAGATCACAGAGTCCTATCTTCTTGGATATAACGCCGTGTAGTCCATTGAAAGCCAAATGACGTTTCGGAGGGACATTCAGGTTCGAGGAATAAGCCAAGCAATATACCAGCACGCAGCAAGTAGTAGGCAGAGGTCTGCTTTCTCACTCCGGTTTTTGCTTGGCGTATTCTTCAACAATGTTATATTTTAGCGTCCTGTTGCACTGATTTAAGTTCATGATTTGTTTATTCCGTCTTGCAGTGCATACACTTATCTATCTTCTTCTCTCACTTTCACTACATGTTTCGGCATAAGAATGCCATCTTCAGGTGCTACTCAATTCACGTCAAACTAGTACATTGTATGCCTTGTCTTCACTTTAAAATAACTAAAATATATGTCCATCATATATATTGACAAATGTCAATCGTAAAAATATTAAAACTGTTCAGGGTTCCCGATCGCTACGTCGTATCTTATTACGCCAGTCNATCAGAGGCATTAGAGACTACTGTTGGGCGGGAAACGTCCTTGAATTTGGCTCAGTGACCTCCTTAGGAGATATGAGGTTCTTTTACGTGCCGTAAAGCTACGACACGGGACCCACGGCTTAAAGTCCCTCCCGGAGGACTTGCTCCCTGAATTTTTCCGCCCTTAAAAATTCCACGACCTCCGCCGGGCTTGAACCCGCGTACCACGAGCCATGAGGTGGGAACGTTACATCTAGACTACGGAGGCCGCTTAAGATGGAGGCTATATTTTCCTCCTATACGTCTGTTGACTTTCAATGGAGTACACTGCGTTATATCTCAGAAGATAGGACTCTACATAACCACCGCTGTAAGAACCACAGATGCTTCAGGTTAATAATTTAAGCTACATTTTATTGTTGGCATTATCATTACACCTTATACAGTGATATCTGCAAAATGGGTCTTGCTTTCAGAGGAATGCTTTATTTCAATAGGAATACTAAATCTGTTCTATTAAATATGATTAATAAAATGGTTTCGATTTCAGACACAATATGTGTGTAATATATATCAATGTATATAATAACATATATTACAAAATATTATGAAATGAATAACTATCTCCATGACATGCATTGGAGGCCCATGGTTGCGAGAAGTCGAGCCTCGCACATTTTCTCTAGACAAACAGCTCACAGATGGCGGTGAGGTTGTCAGCCCTACGAGCCGGACGCCCTTTACTACCCCAAAAAGATTTCGGATACTCATTTCTGTTAGAGGCTGAGTCGGACCAGGGGCCATAATGTGGTTGGAAGAATTATATCAATTGAAAAGTCCAATGGCCTCATCAGGGATTGAACCCGTGACCTTCCGACTTGTAGCATAGTGCCTGAACCAACTACCTACCATGAGCCTCAAATATTATAAAACAGTAAAAATAATAATATTAAATATTAGGTATGTTATTTTAGGCCAATTACAATATTCTATGTATTCTATATATTCTGTATTATTCTAGTAAAAATGATGTAGACCTATTTCCTTTAAATTTCATTATCTTCATCGTTGGGTTCATATTTTCTCATTAGTTTGTAAACGACTGCTCTATACTCTATATTAAGGAAGCAGTATCACTTAATTTCCTCTGACACGAACTGGACCACGTAAGACAAAGACGCATGCAACTATTCTTATATTGTTGTATGTGTATTTGTTTCCTCGGTAGCGTTCTTACCGAGCCGTTGCCTAGCAACGATAGAAGAATGCACGTACAGAGACAAACACCGATGGGAAGGGTTTATGAAGTACGCCGTTGCGATGGCCTCATGTACCACGATATAAATACCAAGTTTTACAAATTTCAAAAGTTTAGGGATTCAAAATTAATAAGGGGAATACACAGACACACAGACATACGGTGATCGCATAAGCTTAATTTTATTTTTACAAAAAAAAAAAAGATGTACGCTAAAAACAAATTATAGTAAACTCAAAATAAACTCTGTCTTTTTAGTCTGCAAGCGAAATATACCGACCGAGCGACCGCCGCTTGTCGGCGAAGTTAGTGCCAACTTCTGCGGATAGAGAGTGTCGCGTGGTCAGCGCAACGAATCCCCACGGCCGTTAATCTAGGTTTTCTAGACCACGGAACAAAAATATGTACTATAACTTGATCCATAATTATCGTGTGCAAAATATTGCTACCGCATCCGGACATTTATCGCAGCCACGCACCGTGAAGACGAGACAAATGTTTTCTACAGACGCTCCTCACAAGTCTGGTCTCCAATTAGGTACATGGACTAGAAGTCGCTCTACTGGACATGCATCGCTGATCTTGTAGCTGTGCAGTGGAGTACATCGGGCTGCCACAAGAAAAGATCACCCCGAAATAGATCCTGCCTCTCGGATTAAAGAGAAGTGAAGTCCTGCTCTTGTGGGTGGCTGACGTTGGCTGAAAGTACAGCGGACTTCACCTCACCACGAACACAGGGTACGGATTGAGGGGCATGAGAATTAATCAATAATTAGCAATACACTTGTCAAATGAAATAAAAACCAAGAAGTTCTGGAAACAACCGATAATCTACTTTGTTTTGATACTGTATAGACGTCATTGAAAACGACGTGCCAAATTTTTCTCCTGTTATGTGTGTGTGTGTGTGTATAACCTCATCTGTGGTCCAGTGGTTAGAGTTCCTGGCTACAGATCCAGAGATCCTGGGTTCGATTCCCGGCGCTACCAGGTTCCTTTCTCAGAAGTAGTGGGTCTGGAACGGGGTCCACTCAGCATCGTGATGATAACTGAGAAACAATTTCAAGAAGTAAGCGGCTCCGGTCTATAAAACCGAAATTAACGTCCGCGGGGATTCCTTGCGCTGACCACGCGACACCCTCTATCCGCAAAAGTTGGCACTAACTTCGCCGACAAGCGGTATAGTTCGTTTGCGGACTAAAATCACGGAATTTTTGTTGTTGTGTGTGTATTCGTTGCTGCGGTAACATTTGTACAGAGCCGGTGCTTAGAAACGATAGGAGGATATACATGCAGACAAAAACTGATGGAAGGATTCTATGAAGTACGCCGCTGAAATGCGTTCAAGTGCCATGATACAATTACCACATTTCATAAAAATTAGTCTTGGTATTCAAAAGTTAATATGGGGGATATCCAGAAACAGACAGCATGGCGATCTCACAAGTCAACTTTCCTAGAAGAGACGTATTAATCTCCAAGTTGTCTGTATATCTGTGTGTCTGTGTATCCAGTACCAACATCGAAATCCTCCAGCGCTTTCATATCAAGACTTTCTGATCCATTCTGAACGCACCTTGGTACATAAACAACCATAGGATCCATGAAGATCTCCAAATAAACACAGTGATCACTGAAGTGGAATACCAAATACTTAAAAAATTAGAAAACCACACTAATGCACTAGCAGTGAACCTACCAGGCAATAGCGAAACTACATATAGACTGAAAAGATACACGGTCCTAACTCTACCAGACATACCGGAGTAAAACCCCTATACAAGAATTAAAATGATACATAAGTGAACAAAAAAAAAAGCCTATATGAGTTACGCCACTGGGCATAACTCATTCACGAGCCAATACTCATTGAACATACATTTACTGCAGGTTCTGCTGATTGTGTGTAATCAATGTGTGGAAATAAAGTTGATGGCGGGATACACACACTCACAGCAGGATGAACTCATAGGCCTACTTTAATTTTTTTTCCAAAATAACAAAAATAGAGTAAAAAAGGAAGAGTCGGGTGATAACAGTGAAAATAAAAAGAAAACTACACAGACAACAACAGACAAACGAAATATTTAAATAACTTCCGCCAGTGTTCTTCGTTCTATTCTTTGGCACAAGCGTCTAGGAAAACAGACCCAAACAAAAATATGCAAATCACTGGTGGTCTTTCAGAAGATAACAAAATATTACTTCGCATAACAATAAGTCTAAGTACCCTCTTATTAACCTTTGACCACGTATGAATACGAAAAGGTTGGGCATATGAAAGAGGATATAGCCCAATACTAGTCAGAAATAATTTCTCTTGGGAAAACGAAAAGATTCGTGTGCGTGGGAATGAGGAGAAATAGTTTGTACCTTGCAGTACCGGGCAATGCGTGCGCAGCCCACAAAATATAGGAGAGTAATGGCGGTCTGAACTTGCACGCACACGTACGGTCCACTTTATTGGGATGTTCCCGTATTTACCTGCCACAGAACACGCCCACCTGTTTCCGAGATAAACGCTCTTGCTTACTTACCAGACTACCAACTAGCTAATCAATGCACTCACTAACTCCATGGAGCTGAGTCTTTCTTGAAAAGCCGCCAGTCGCTCAGCTACTCAAGGATTTATCAAAATTTTATGAACCCCGATGATTTATTACTGTGTTCACAAGAAACCGTAATTAATCCCTATCCTGAGCTCTATTAAACCAGTCCATGGCAGGATCAGGAGCTTCGAAAGATTCTTTTTTCTTTCTTATGACTTAGCATTTGGTTTCACTGAAGCGGCATCAGGGTCGGAAGTTCTGCAATATTTCAGTTTTCACAAGACAGTGAAGTTAAGCTTGTTCGTCAGTTGAAAACACCAGAACTTTATCATCATCATCACACTCAGATATTATAAATGTTTTGTTTTTACTTCATGTTTCTTTCTTTCTTTTATTCGTGCTCACTTTGTAATTGGCATTTGGGCTGCTGAGTCAGAATGCAAAATAAATAGGAATTGAATTACTACTACTACTACTACTACTGCTACTACTACTACTACTACTACTACTACTACTACTACTACTACTACTACTACTACTACTACTACCTGCTCTTTGACTTTCTGATAGTTATGTAAACTAGTTTCCCAATTACCTAACCAACAAACGACCCATATATTAAAAATAAATTTTGTCTTAATCATATTTGACAATAATATTATATAATTATTAAAACAATAGTTTTATCTGATATTTGTATATAACTATTTGCATCTCATAAACATAATGTTATTGCTCTAATGGAATTGTTGTTAGTATCTAAACAAAAAAAATGCCTCGTTTTTTTGTACGTATTTGTTCGTTTTGTTCCTATCATTTGTTCATGCTTATTTTATAACTGACTTTGAGCTGCTAAGCCAGAACGTAACTAAATAAGGAATTGAATTGTTATTATTATTATTAACATTATGAAAATTTGCATTCGTAAAATAAGGGGTTCCTCACCATTCATCTGTACAGCAACAGTTTGCAGCGATGGATAGTATGACTGTCTGTAATTCCTACAGTTGCTCTGGCATCACTGCTATTGTCACGGCGTAAGAGATTCAAGTGGAGAAAGCAAGGGCATTAAAGATGAAGACTAATTTCTTTCCCAGATGGTTGATATGTCCCTAATCTCTCTCATCTTACGTCAAACAGACACGTCCAAATGTTTACACCTGTACGCCTGTTTACGTCAGCGCTACAGGAGTTCTTATTTCAGTTGCACGATTATTGTTTTCAAATCATAGCACTACCAAGTCCTATTAGCATTAAAATGTCAAGGAGGATGAGAGGAATAGAACGTTTAGCATAGATGAAAGAGCTGAGAAATGGCAACTAAAGGGAAGGTTCTCTTCCAAGAATTGGTAAGAGATCTTCTCCTCTCCACTAAGTCCAGACTGGCTCTGGGGATTCAGTATTGAGGGGGTGGGTTTCCCCATGCACTTAGATTAGTTATTGGTCCATTGTGCGTCCCTCTTTTAATTTCTATTGTCTCCATACCCTGCCGGTACTGGTGCTCGCTATTAGCCCCTTTCTGCCAGCGAGGTTCCAACCTTCTACTGGCAGTGGTATTTAATAGTTAGTCCCTTTCTGTCAGACAGGTCCCCCCTCCTCTGGCAGTGGTACCTAATACTTCCCCATCTACCGGAGGCATTGAAAACTACTTTGGGCGGGAAACTTTTTGCTAAATTTAGCTCAGAGGTCTCCTAGAGACATGAGGTTCTTTTACGTGCCGTAAATCTACGACACGGGACCCACCGGTTAAAGTCCCTCCCAGAGGACTTGTTCCCTGAATTTTTCCGCCCTTAAAAATTCCACGACCTCCGCCGGGTTTGAACCCGCCTACATTGAGTCATGAGGTGGGAACGGCTCTGGGGTACTGGGATATCTATCCCCGGGAGTAAGGTGAGCTGGACGCGAAGCTTACCACCAATCTCCACTCCCCCATTTGTCCTCATGTCGTGGTGCTTAATTAATTAAGTTTTAACTGAAGGGAAACGACCACTTAGATGACACAGACCTAGGCTGGAGGAAAACCGTAAAATATATTCTAAAGGAACAATATTGAGGTGCTGACTGAATTCATGTGGGTCAAGATAGGAAAGAGTTGAGAGTTGTTGTGAACCCTGCACTTAACCTTGGTGTTCCATTTCTGGACTAAGTGAGTGACAGCTTCTCAAGAAACGCTCTACTCCGTGGACTCAGCCACTTAGCTTAGTATTGGTTTGGGGAAACTCTCTCCTTGAGAAACTGCATGTATCACTTTGCAAAATGTTTACCTACTGATATTTGCGGAAATTACTCTCGAATCTGTGTCGCCTGGCATTTGTGGCTTTCTACACGGAAAGTCAAGACAATAATTACACGATTCGTCTCGCACGCTTCACTGTAACAAGACGTGACAGAAACATCTTCTCTACGTTAGAATAGGTTGGTAACACCGTGGCCAAGTTCCAGATTTCCATTCATATCGAAACACGATTTGGCTACAAGCTATCCGAATTGACGCTTTTCATAATTTTCGTCAGTGTCTCAACACCAGTGACGCAATAATGGACATTCCAATAATCCTAACCGTCTCCTTCCAATCTTACTCGTCGTTCATACTCCTTTTCAGAGCTCTGCGATGTTAAATGACCTGAAAATATTCTACCTTGTTCATAAATTAATAAAATATTATTTTTGAAGCTATCTCAGCTATAACGTAGCGTTGAATGGTGTAAAAAGGCTGAGATAACCCTGTAAGAGGCCACTCTCTGAAGAGAAGACGTAGTTGGTGCAGTTGAGTTAATTCGTTGAGTATTAGCAGGCAACCGTTAAAGCCGTTACCAGGAAACGACTAGCGGAGACTGTAACAGACTGAGAAACTAGTATGTGTGTAACAGTGAGCTGTTAAGTGTAATTACGAGTTCATTGTATAAATGGTCAATAAATTCAATCTCTAATCCAAACCACGTCTTGAGTCAATCACGTGACAATATGTGCATCATTATTCAATACATATTGCTGCCCTAAATGCTTTCAAAGCAAATAAGGTAGTAAATGAAAAAGAATATGACCAGTACGGTGTTGTTTAATTATGATCTTGAAAGTTTTTAATATTAACCAAGTAGCATGAATGATAATTCGAAATGGCGTAAATTTTCCATGTTCTATATATACATCACGATTTGATTATTATTATTATCAGGGAAATTAAATCACTCGTAATACTCCGTGTAAGTTGGATAATTGGACCAATTTAAACTCTCCGGTCTCCTAATTAGGCGACTTGGTACAAAGGCAGACATTGAACTATCACAAAAGGGTTTACAATGTAAGAACACGACTTGCCCTCATGCATTGTAGGTATTGTGGTGTGATTGTCATTCAACGTTTATGTAAAGTACTACGCAGAACATAGTGTTTTACAAGAGGGTTAAATTTTGAAGAAATGTAGAAAGAATGTTTTGTTCTTTTTCGGCCAGAATAAAGACAATTGGTGGGAAAGTGTGTACTTCAGAGGCACTTTAACACTGTCTGAAATATGCTCCTGTCTTTCAAGGCCTTTCTTAAATGCGACAGTCCAAATTACAAACTGGTTCAAAATACATCGACTATCGCTAATTGGATATATTGAACATTTAAACATATTAACTACACCTAATTATAACGCTCTTACTAATTCAGCTTTTGGTAGGAAATAAACAAGAGCTACGTTATAAACTAAAAACTGACAGGAACTTATGATGTCATCTGAGAGCAGAAGGAACTCTGAAACAATTTTTAGTAATTTATTTCCTGCTGCGTGCCCCCTGAAATAATTTTGCTTGTCACCGGCGATACGCGTGCCACAGTGTTGGAACACTGCCTCCAAAAGATAAAAATCTCTTCTTTCTACTGTCGTTGCATAGCAACTAAGCCATCTCACGTTTCTATTTCTCTGTCTGACACATTTTTTTTTTCTTTATTTCTGGTATATTAAGTCTTCAGTCACCAAATGAAATGTCATCTTTACTAAACAATCTTCCTTCTCTTGACTGTTGCAGCAGTACCAGACGGTGAGGGCAACTGAACATGACGGCAGAGATTCCGGTGTGGGTGAACAGCCGGCTACGGTGGGTGACTGGGATCGGACGCAAGACTACATGTGACGACGTGATTGCCGTCCTCCGCAGTGAGGAGGATGGAAGGACACGGTCTGAAGAAGCGACGACCAGAACACTTCAGGAAGGACAAGGATTCGCCATCATGGAGCGATGGCGAAGAATGGAACGTCCACTGGACGGCCGATCCCGCATCCTGCGAGTGTGGAACGCGTGGGGAGATGCTCAGGACGAAGTGCGCTTTACGCTGAAACGAGTAACAGACTGGGAGGCGGACAGTGGGAGAGGAAGCCCGGGGAGGGATTCCTGCAGTGCTACCCTGAGCAGGCGAAGGAAACATCACCACCGTGGCACGAAATTGCCCTGGCCACCGCATCATCAGACCATCCACCCGCGTCGACTGGCCCAGTTACATCATCATCATCAGCAACAACAAAGCCGAAATAATTTCAGCAACAAGTTACCGGAAACCATCGAGAGGCTAATGAAACTCATACTCGCTCAAGGAGAAACGATTCAGAATCAGCTTAGAAGATTACACGACAGGGACCACCAGATTGAGTGCATGGAGAGCGAGACACACCGCACAAGAGTGGAGACTCTCGGTTCGAACTACTTGCTGGAAACGTACCTGAAGCGTGGCTCGGAAGATGCTGACGAGGACGACGAGGAAGAGAAGGGGGATGACAGTGGCGTAGTGACTGAAGGTGGTAGTGACCAGAATCCACCCACACTACCAGAAGTTCCTTCTTCCACGGTGAACAGTGCTGAACCATCAGCTGATGGGTCCGAACCCGCAGTTGATCAAGATGACGCGACACTTCTGAATTTGAAGACCCGAGTTGAACTGTGGGAGAAGCTAGCGAAAGTGAACAAGAGACTTCAGAAAGAAGAAGAGTGTTTAGTGCGTCTCCATATTAAGTTCAGGCGATACAAAAACAGTCAAGCGGAAGGGTTAAGACTACTTCCGGATCAAGAGATAGATGAGGAGAGTTTCCGGATTAGGGACGCGCTGCTCAGGGACCTGGAAAGAGTCCGCCTGGAGCTGGAGCAAGGGACGAGGGAACTCGAGCACAACGCCCTGGTCCTTGCCGAGACGGAGACTCTCCTGGAAGCCCGCCGACATTACTTGAAGAGACTTCAGGCAGAGCTGGAAGCGTCAGACATTGGGACGGACGAGATGTTGGTGACACAGCAGTCGGCTGCTGGACACCGAAATGGGGGTACCACCACTGCGACCTGCAGTTCTGCCAATGATACGGACTCAAATTCTGACACAGGCCTCAGCTCCTTGCACAGCAGTAGTGAGGAGGGTGTCTATGTTCTTGACACTCTAGTTTGATATCGACATTGTTGTCTTGGAAATAAGACTGAGTTCATCAAATGACACAGTTTACAAATGAGATAATTTTTTTAAAAAACTTCTTACTACCGGCTTTACTCATAACTACAAAAACTTCATGAGCACGTAACACTGAGAGCTTGTTAGATAATGCGGTGTGTTCCACTGAAGTAGGCCTACCTATCTATAGTCTGTTACAGGGTACTTCAATAAACATACAGTAATCGCTATGACAATGATTAAATCACAGGATACTTAATTATTTGCCCACTCGAAAAACTGAATAGTAAATTCTAATCCCTTTTCAGACATCAATACATGTCGGTGGACTGTTTCTAGCGTGTTTTTGTCGATATCGGCCTTGCAATGTTATGAATATCATTCCAAGAAGTCCTTCCAAATTTTAAGATTAATTTTTTTTTCGGAAATAATTCTACAACGGATCAGACCAGAAGGGACACAGTCCGGTGAAGCTAACAAAGAAGGTGAAATATTTAGCTTGTGTGCTTAACGAGGAAAGTGCGCACTCTGAAGCTACTGCATCATTTGTAGTCAAATTGCATAGTTACCTAGATACACAAAATAAATTGGTGGTTTTCTTGACTTCCCATATTGGTAATTTTCAGAAATTGAAACAAATTTTCTGACTTCCTGGTTTCAGAATTCAGTACACTGTGTTAACCTTACAGATTTCTCTCCTCTGATTCCACATGTATTCAGAAACTAACCCCCTACTGTAGCTACCCTGGATAACCTTACCTACGCCTTCTCTGTACTCGAAGCCACAAAATTTTGAGATTTTAAATGAACTGACTTTTTTTTTAAATACTAACCTAAGAATATGATCATGGAGTTCCGTTTGATGTCAATATTAAACCAAGACAAAACAGAGTAGTATTGAAGTATTTAAAAAATGTGTTTAATTAAATTTAACAAGATAGTAAGGTTGCCACTATTTAATATTAACGGACATAATGGTACTTACGGTACAGTTTTTATGTAACTGAATATAAAATGATGTCGAGGCCCCCAAATAAACTGAGAATTACACCCTTATGTTAAATCCTTTGCCTAATTCAGCAACTCTCAGTGCGGTCACCGGACATATTGGCAAACAATGCGATCGAAAATGTAGGCAAAAAGTAGACTAAAAACTGTTGGAAGTTTCGGTTTTAAGGCTGGATTTTGTATGTGTGTGTTCTGAAAAAACTCAAAACCAAAATGGTGCAAGCATCATATATATATATATATCAACACATACATAAAAATTATATTTGGAACTGAATACTGTGGCGGATAATTTTGTTCGTGAATGCCAGCAAGACCAATCTGTTGCTTCAGAACCGCTGATCCAAGTGGAGTAGGATATAGAGCATGAATGATCCCCCCCCCCAGAAATTTAATTTAAAACTGCTTGTCCCTTTGAATTATCAGATTTTACTATCACCCAATTTGNGCATGAATGACCCCCCCCCCCCATAAATTTAATTTAAGACTTGCTGGTCCTTTGAAATATCAGATTCTACTATCAACCGATTTGTTATTTTCCAAGCATCCAATTACAGCAATAACTTCAGAATCATTTCATGGCAGTCACAATTAAGTTAACAACTTTGCCACGCGAGAGTTCGTGTTTTCTCACCGTATACATAACCAGAGGTACTTAGGAATTCATTCTTGTGAGACTCCCTTCCCAAGGCACTATACGTGCATTTTCCTGTGCAACCTTCTTCCTCATCTGTCAGTTTCACATTCTAAAACTCGAATTTATTCACATGTGATCTGGGGTGGTCGCTGTCAACTGTCTTGACAATCAGGGCTCAATTAATGGCTTATGCGGCGGGTTTCTTATGTCAAAATTGGCACGGGCTGACCGATTTCCTTTTCCACTAGGTACTAAGAGAGGTTTAACCCCTGGGGGTAAGGCACATTACACCGATTCTCTAGAACGGCTTTGTGACATTATATGAAGAAGCAACATCGCCTTTCACTTGTAAAACTTCCAACTTCCTCCGAATAAGTCTGAATATCGGCCAGTGTCCTTTGCATTTCCTTTTGTTAAATAATAAAAATACTTCCAATCTGTTTGTCAAATTAAAGGATGTAGCGAACATATTTCTATAATTCAATAATTCTAGATACGAGTATAAAGTGTACCTATCCCTATCACACGAGGCCATATGTATAAACAAGGACACTATTTGCTCACTTTAAGGAAGTGAATTGTTCCTATTTAGTACTTAAATAACAAAGGTGGAAGTCACATTAACGTAAAGGTAATAACCTAAGTAGAGACAAGAGAGGCCTGAAGTAATATGCATAGATATAGAATTAATCGGTGGGCGAATGTACACTTGTTTATTCCCACTTATAGTAAGGAAGAGTACAGGTAAAATATTCCCTGTGCTTAATTAATTAAGTTCTATGCCAAAGAGACATGGGGGAGTGGAGTTATAGCTCCACCATTCTTGACATCGGAACTGTATGGAGGTGACTGGTCAGCTTCACGCCTAAGTCTCTTTAACCCTGGGGAAATATCAACCGGTACCCATTGGATAGGAGTCTGGGTGGGCACGTATGGTGTAACTGAAATTTGCGGACCAATTTTGGGCACGAATTCCACATACCAGAACAAGAAAAAATGTCCACATCTGTAAACATTTAATTTGTGAGTTACAGCCGAAACAGTACATTTATAATAAGTGCTCAAAATGTTCTCCATGATATTCAATGCACGCTTCGACACATCTCATTATGGACCGCCCCATCCGTTCAAAGTTGCCGAGGCAGTTGTGGATAGTCTGACAAGCGTCCACAATGCGATGGTGACGTGCCTCTTCGTTGTCAGCAGGAGCTGCATATACAAGAGGGTTTAGGTGTCTCCACAGGTAAAAATCCAGAGGATTCATGTCTGGCTAGCGTGGAGACCATGCAGTGGTTCCTCCTCTACCTATCCATCAGCGATAAAAAGTGTTGTTGAGAATATCTCGCACAGCACGGCTAAAATAATTCGCAGCACCATCATGCACGTAGCGCATTCGTGCTGACTACCAGTAGCTCTGGCAGATCATGTATGAGGAGGTCTCTGTAGTGGTTGCCTGTAAGCCGATGTGGCAAAACGTGTGGTCCTCTCAAGCAACCACCAACAATACCTGCCCAAATACTAACACCGAACTGTAGCTGATGTCTATGAATAGATTCAATTGCACCATGAAGACTGTTCTCTGACCACCAGTGGTGAGTGTGGAACTTTGTAATGCCTTCTCTAGGAAAACATGCCTCGTCAGAAGGGAACAGTTTCTATCGTGCTAGGAAGGTATGAGAGATCGAAATTGATAACAAGTGATTAGGTCATGATAGTATTCCTTCAGCTATAAATCTCAAATTAAATGTTTCTGGACATATGTTGATGTGGATATTTGTTCTGATTCAAGTATTGTTTTGGAAGATAAACGCTACGAAATACAAAATTTGCCTCCATAAATAAACATAAATTAAAATAATTTGTCATACTTTGCTAACTTTGTTTGTAAATACTGTCACGTGTTGGGGGTTTGCCTGACGAATAATAATGGGTTCTGGATTTGATGATTAGGTTTATTGGTACTTCTTTACAATTACAATTATAGCAGCTAGCACACTGAACTCCATACTCCATCTGAATTCTCTTACGAATGAATTCGGCTCCTGTCTGACGAACGCTCTATGAAAAATCTCTCTGAAGGATCTACACTGCATTGAATGCACGAATGAACACCCTTTTATAATTGCCACGCGGCTCGAATATAAATCATCATGCCGAACAATTAATTATCCTCTATTATTCTGCTTTTTGTCACGGAAATATTATATTTATGTTCGTTACCGTGGAAACAGGTGTTAGCGAGTTGTTGTCTAGCAAAATTATTTCCGCTTCTGCTGCTATTGCGGTCTTTAGGCAGTGTTTACCTGGCCATTGCCTAGCAAATGATCATATTCCGACACGATAATAACAAACTATCTCCTTGATATGAACTGCTATAAGACACCACGGGTCCCTAAACACGAAGGTTCTTTCAAAAATCTTCCTCTTTCTCGCCCCTGGAAGATATGGGCCCATTATAACTACTATCAAAACTATTGCGCCTTCCACCTCACATGCTTTCTTACCAGATCTCTTCTTCCTTTCTCTGTGTACATAGACAATATACTTGCCAATCTGTCTCCTAGAATCCGAAAAATGTGTTGTATCTACGTATTTCTCTTCATATTATCTATGTTATTAAGCTTCTTAACAATTCTTGTATCTATACTCATTGCTCTGTTATTCAAACTCGGTGATTCTGATCTACACATAAACCCCATTTGTGTCCTCTCATCCCTTTCCGAAACTTTGGCCCTGAAGGATAAGCATACATATATTTTTTTTTTTCAAAATATATAAAAGACTGCTTAATTTCCTGTTTTTGCAAAATATGGGTGCAGTGTATTTTAGCGAGTTCTTCTAATAGTCTTCAGTTTCACTCATAACATTTTTGCTGCTTCATGCTTTACGTGTTTCTGCTCTTAAACATATTTCTAAGCTGATTTTGATAGTGATTTTTAATATTATTTTTGGTTCTAATAATATTTTTCGCGGAAATTTCTCTTGATAATAAAATTTAGTTGGACGTAACATCCAATACGTTTAACCGGAGGACTTCTATTTAAAAAAATGATGAAGCTATCCCTGTAACAGACAGTGAAGGCCCATAGGGTTGTGAGACGCCGAGGCTCCCACACATCCTAAACAATCGGTTCACAGATGGCAGTAATTTTTCAGCCTTACGCGCCGACCGACCTTAATCCTCCCCCCAGGAAAACTGCTGGTACTCATTTCTGTTAGAGGCGTAAGACCATGTTCATTGTTCCAAAAATCGAGTTGTGGTGTCTACTGCCTGGTATTAAAATTTATCCCGGTGCATTAAGTAGTTTGGGACATGACATAAGCGGGCTGAGTGAGAGAGACACGTGGACTTCTTTCTGTGTTCATTGCATGAGCCTGGTGCAAAGAACTCATAAAATATCACGTAAAATTCTCATGTCTTTAGCAGATACATTAAGAAATAAAATTATTTACGCTTGGGAAATCAAGTTAGTGTGTCCGACAGAGAATTTGAGACAGACAGATGTTTATCCTGAAAACCCACGTCTGTATTTGATAAAGATTTTATGAGGCGATCTGTAATGGCTCACAATTTCACATACCTAACAGCCGCCTTAAGGCAATCAAGAGGACTTGGTCAGAATTCCTCACAATAACGAATGCAAACGGGCAGACCCTCGGTCACTGCCTACAGCATTAAGAAACGAATACACGTGACAGATCAGTCGCCTGAAAGCTAGGGCTGAGCAGCACAGAATTTAATAAGAGTCATCGCCCCCAAATATTTGTTCCGTGCTACCGAATTACGACCGCCTCTGTGGTCTAGTGGTCAGAGTTCCTGGCTACAGATCCAGAGGTCCGGGTACCATTTTCTGAGAAGTAGTGTGTCTGGAATGGGGTCCACTCAGCCTCGTGAGGATAACTGAGAAGCTATTTCAAGGAAATAGCGGCTCCGATCTAGAAACTCGAAATTATCGGCCGTGTGGATCCGTTGCGCTGACCACGTGACACCCTCTATCTGCAAAAAGTTAACACTAACTTGACTGACAAGCGGCGGTCGCTCGGTCGGTATAGTTCGTTTGCGGACTTCAGGTCACGGAGTTACTGAATTACCAGACACATACGAACACAATGAAGTCATTGTTGGACATAAAACTAGAGTTATGAAGCAGTTCTATTAGAACGTGTCTATTTTAATGCAAATAATTGTCTTCCTCTTCTGACAACTCAAGCATTGAGCCATGCCTCATTCCGAGACAAGAGGAAGTGACATTTCCACCTCCTTCTCGGATATCCAACATCCCAGCTTCCATTACAGTGATAAAATTTTGATTACCACAGCAGATTTTCTGCAATATTATTCCATATTCCTTTAGATTCTTGATCAGTCATATAAATTGCTACACTTTATTCTGGTATTTCATATGTTAATCCACACACACAGCCACTAAATCGCAAGGTAAAGTTAAAGTTGCCCTTGTGCTTAACTAATTAAGAACTAAGCTATGAAGGCATATGAGGGAGTGGATGTATAGACCCACGTCTTCTTGACCTCGGCACTGGTTGGAGGTGAGTGGTCAGCTTCACGCCCCGGCCGCTTTACCACCCTGTAAAGAGCCCCCCATATCCGTCGGATAGGAGGCTGGGTGGGCACCAGAGCCAGTTTGGACATGGAGAAGTGGAAATTCTTGCCCTCATCGGGACTCTAAACTCCGACCGCTTGCTCATCCAGCCCGTAGCCAGTCGCTATACCGATTGCGCTATCCCGTATGAAACGAAAAAATCCAGAAAATATACAAACTTGACTTCCACGAGAAAATATAACTTTGCTTTTAAAAAAACTTTAAAACTTTGAGACTTGTACGTCTTGCGTGCCATAAAATATTAGAATAGAGTGTAACAATTTATAAAAATTCTCATATATACAGGGTGTCCCAGGAGGAATGTGCCAAACTTCGGGAGGGTGTTCCTTATGTTAAAGTATGCCGATATAACCCAAAACACCTACTATGTCCAAAGTTGAACGGTTACGGAGATAATGGTCCAAGAAAAGTGTGGTNAAGTCTGGCCGGACCAGTGCTTCTTGAAATTGCTTCACTAGTGCACTATATAGAAGTCATTGCCTGTATGGTTGACGTGTGATGTCGAGGACTTTGCATATTTCCGCATCAACCAGCTTCAGAAATATTATAACACAGTGTCACATGAAAATGTCACGGTCTCCTTCTGAAATATTGACCATGACAGGAAAACGTTACCGAAGTTGATATGGAAGGAATAGCATAGTCTTGTCTTGTACCATACAACAGTCCTGCTGCTGGTGAAACTGAGCTAAAACAGGGCATACATTTTTAAAAATAAAGCCCATCTGTACAAGAACCTGAAAGATTTCAACTCTAATTTGCATTTTTTTAAGGTTCGTTAAGCAATAATTTTGCCAAAAATGGACTAAGAGAAGTTAGCAAATAATACTAAAGTGTTTTATATTGTTTAAGTTCAGATTCAATGATCCTGTCATTAGGACAGAAAGTGATTTATCTAAGAACTTCCCCTTCTACGGTACCAAAAATATTGTTTTACCTTGAAGCTATAAGAGCAAATGTATTTTGCTGTATGCTAGTCATATATCCACATCGTTATATGATACTAATATTAAAGAATGTTCTCAAACTTTTGTGTTATTATAATTTTATTCCTAACATTTTCCCTCATGCTTCCAATACTTTACACAGGACCTATATTTTTTTGTTCGTATAGTGGCGGGGGGGGGGGGGTGNGGAGTCCAGCTGGGTCCACTAGGCACGTCGGCCACTGACTGCCCTATTGTACCTGCCCCGGGTGATTACGATGATGGAGAATTTGGTGGAATGAAAATTGGCAGGGGAAACCGAAGTACTCGTAGAGAATCTACCCCAGCGCCACTTTGTCCACCACAAATCCCACTTGACCCGGGACCCCGCGGTTGGAAGCCAGCGACTAACCGCTTGAGTTATGGCGCGTCCTCAGGACCTATATTACATAATTATACATTGCATCTATGTTCGTGAGTGCATAACAACATGCAAATATGCACGCATGAAAGGTCGCATCAGAAGAGAGATAATTTCACTAAGGTTTAACGTGGAGTTCGTCCGTCCCTGCGAGATAAAATCTCGAAACAAACACAACTACTTAGATTCGCATCATTTCCAATTCATAATGCAAGATCAGTTTCCCATTCTGACATAGATTGATAGAGTATTTTTTAGTTGTGAAGAATACCGTTTTCTGGGATGTGGCGCCGTGTAGATATTGCATAAACCGACGTCTCGGAGGAACTTATCGCCTCCATCTTTGAGGTAGATGAAAAAAAGAAAAAGATCCGCGAGCGAGGAACCAGCATGAGCAGGTGGTTGAAGACTAAGTCTTTCGGAGGAACGTATCGCCTCCATTTTCAGAGTAGAACTAAGAAAGTCGGCGAACGAGGAACCAGCATGAACAGGTGGCTGCAGACTGCCTGTCTGCATCCACATGCTCACGTTGGTTCCTGCTCGAGGATATTTTCTTTCTTTTCTTCTACCCTGAAGATGGAGGCGATACGTTCCTCCGAAACGTCGGTTCATACAATATCTAAACGGTGCCACATCCCAGAAAACGGTATTCTTCATAGTCACAGCCGTGAGAGCCTCAAGTTTTGTTTTTTTTTTAGTTGTTTAGAGATAATTTCAACTACAGAAATTATATTTCGAATGAAATGGAAAAGTTATCATGAATGGGTAAGGGTTTGGAGGAGATCGTGGTGTGTTTACAAGGTACTGTTCCGAAATTCGTAAGGGGTTTCTGAGGACAAACATAAAAACCCTCAATCAATGTAGTTAGCGTAGATGAATCAGCAGAACTAAATAAGTTAACGATGGATCATTATATATCCAATCTCTACACCAGGCACTGATTGAAATGTCGTTTAATATACAAATCCAGCAGACAACTTTCGCTTTCGGCCTTCCATCCGTTGTGACTCATGACATCAGAAAGAAAGTAAAACAACCGTAAGAAGGTCTTGTTTGCAGTTAGTACTGACCTATTAGTGTCCTCTAACTCAGCGGTTCTCAACTCTATCTGGTTCATGGGCCAATACAACAGCAGTGGTGTTTCCTAGACCGGAACCGCTGAGTGCTGCTCACTATGCAGCAGTAAAAAGTAAAGGTATCCCTGTAACAGGCCGTGGAGGCCCATAGGGTTGTGAGATTTTGAGGTTCCCACATTTTCTAGACAATCGGCTCATAGATGGCGGCAAGGTTGTTAGCCTCACGCGCCGGCCGCCCCAGGAATATTCCTGGTACTCATTTCTGTTAGAGGCTGAGTCGACCCTAGGGCCATAGTGCGGCCAGAAGGATTAGGTCAATTGAAAAGAATCCAATGATCTCATCGGGACTCCAACCTGCGACCTTTCGGCTTGTAGCATAGTGCCTCAACCAACTACGCTACCGCGTGTCCTCACTGTGTAGCAGTGCAAGCAATATTCCACAAACGTAATCAACACACGGATAAACGCACTGAAGATAACATAATGTCCTTGTGTCATGCTAAAATCGAATGTATGTCTTAATTAAATTCGACATAAAGTTTATGATTCATGAGGTAAGAAGTAAGTAAAGTTGTTAGACATCGATACTGTGGAACAGGTTCCATATGAATGTATCCATAAAGGGTGGATACACTACCAACTTTATCAATCCTGCACTTCGATTGATTCGTAGAATTTTATTGATAGGGGTGTCACAGTAGTCACTTGGTTCCATAAATTTATCCAAGGCGACTAAACATTAAGTAAGTTATGGCGTTGGGCCGCGCCATAGCTCAAGCGGTTAGTGTCGGTCCGGGTCCGAACACGGGTCAGATCATGTCGGTTTTGTGGTGGACAAAGTGGCACTGGGGCAGGTTTCTTCCGAGGACTTCAGTTTCCCCTGCTAATCTTCATTTCACCAATTTCTCCACAATCACAATGATCATCATCTGTGGCTGGTACAATAGGCCAATAGTGGCAGCAGCGCCAAGTGGACAACAATAACAAGCTATGGCGTCACAATCACATAGGCTATGTGTGGCTGATTCATCTTTTTCTTGGCACCTTTTACATATAGGGTTATCTGTCAGTCCCAATTTGTAAAAGTGTCCTTTTAGGTGACAGTGTCCTGTAAGTAGTTCTACCAACCATCTCAACTGGGCTCTCTCTAATTTTAACAGATCCTTCGTTCTTCTGACTCAGGGTCATTGTGTAAGTACTTTCGAACACGTTAAGTAGAACCGTCACGGATGGAAAATCTATTAATGATGACCCCGGGTAAAATTAAAGTTGACGGAACTTGGAACAGATCAGTTTTACAACTTCACACCAATAATTCGCGAGGTTAATGATGATTAGTGTTTTCTGTAATACGATCCCTGGAGTTTGGTAGATATTTGCAGAATTTTTCGAAGGAACTTCTGTAAACATCTGTCATACTGCAACATGTAACATTCCAAAAGGCAGAAATTTCAAATCTCACAATTTGTATATAATATTGTACTTACTATTTCTCAGTTTCTTCTGATGCTCCACGCTTCGCTTTCCACCGGCCCTGAAATATAAAAATCCTGGGTGAATACACGAGAGTAAAAAGAACAAATGACAGTGAAAACTATGCAGGTGTATGGACAGGAATAGCACAATTTCCGCTCGCTGTTTAAAGAAAATATCAATACATATCACCGGTTCGAATGGGTTGAAAAAACCTCACTTATTCCTACGTGCGTCGTGAAAAGTGCGTAAAACCAAGGCATAACTGAGCGATGACGGCAAGAACTTCAGTTTCCACAACTCTGCGTTTGAAAACCCTCTAGAAGATTGGCAAAATAAAAAATAATAAACGTGTCTATTTTTTGCTTGTTTCATGCAAAATTTCTTATCGGATTTTGATTAAATTCAGTAGTAGCGGAGTGGGCTCCAAGTATAATTAGAATGATCAAGTCAAGGAGGATGAGGTGGGCAGGGCATGTAGCACGAATGAGGGAGACGAAATACATATTTAAACTTTTTCTGCTAAAATAATAGAAGAATTAACTATTAATTTTTACGAAGATTATTTTCAGATAAGCCGCATTAGGATTTGCCTTTATTATAATAAGTAAATGGTTGTAATGCCGGTCACGGTAGCCGAGCGGTCTAAGGCATGCACTGTCTTCGCTCGCTCAGAAGCCGAGATCGTGGGTTCGAATCCCACTCAGGGCATGGTTCTTTGTGTGCGTTTTTCTCTGTTTGTCTACAGGTAGAGGCCTTGCGACGAGCTGATCACTCGCCCAAGGAGTCCTACAGAATGTGTAAGATCTAGAAAAACCGAAGTGAACAGAGAAGTTCATGGAAGTAGGCCTAGGCCCACTGGGGCTGTAGTGCCAAGGAAAAAAAATGGTTGTAATGAAGTTCATGGAGGTAGGCCTAGGCCCACTAGGGCTGTAGTGCCAAGGAAAAAAAATGGTTTTAATGGATGTGTGGCTCTATGTATATGCCCGAGATGAGGAGTGGATAGAAACTGAGAACGCAGGCATTCCCATCTGCGATTGATGCTGTCTGCAGTGCGAGACACACACACACGGCACTTAGCAGAGCAGAGAACATATTCAGGTTTCCTCAAACATTGTTACGAAAGTATGTTAAGACGAAGATCAAAATTTGGGGAAGGCTGTTCAAACTATACCTGGCAGAAAATTGGTCTTCTCCGATGAACTGGAGAAGGAACTGGTGGAGTATTTATTGTTCGTGAACGAAGCTATTCGGTCTGATAACTCAAGGTATAAGAAGACTTACTTTCGATCTACCTTTAAGAAATGATCCTCAGAATAACTCTTTTCAGCTTGAGGGGACCGCAGGTAAAGACGGTTTCTACGCTTTCCACAACCTACACAAAAATTCTCTTTTGCTACGATTCCTAAGGGGAATTTCTTTTTCTATAGCAAAGGGATTTAGCAAACAAACGTCAACAACTTCTTTGATTTACTGGAATCTGAAGTCGAAAAACAACATTTTCACGAAAACACAATTTATAACTTTGAAGAAAGTGCTTTGAGAGATTTCCAAATAAAGTACTGAAACGATTATTTTGCAACGGTCGTCTTGAAATTGCAATTTATTGGCCTTCTCGTAGATTGTTGGTGTGTTACGCTGTCACTTTTTATAAATTATACATGTCTCTACACGTTTCGAACTTATATAACTGTTGGGCCGCGCCATAACTCAAGCGGTTAGTCGCGGGCTTCTCACCGCGGCGGCCCGGGTTCAAACCCGGGTCGGGTCAAGAGGGATTTCTAGTGGACAAAGTGGAGTTGGGGGAAGGTTTTCTACGAGTACTTCGGTTTCCCCTGCCAATCTTCATTCCATCAAATTCTCCATCATCATAATCACCCGGGGAAGGTACAATAGGCAAATCAGTGGCCGCCGTGACGTGTAGACCCAACTGGACTCCACCCACCACTAGGCTAATTAAAATTATATAAGTGTTGCATTATATAGCCTTTTATAGTCCACTGTCCTAAAGCGTAATCAAAACTTGTTCCAATTATTGCTGAGCTTTGTTACAAACATACTCTTTTCACCTGGTGCTTCGTGTTTCTGACATTCCATGGTTTGTTGGGTTATGTGCGGCAACTTATTACAGTGCAGAGTGGTTGATTTAGGGCTGAAGTCTTTATTCCCTACGACGTTGGACCGTGTAATTTCAATGGATGGTCACTCATCAACCACCGACGTAAGTACACGATATACATACCCATTTTCACTACGATCCGTCCAGACTTTCAAGAGGCCGCAGTGTCGATGTTATTCATGGGAGGGTTTGATGCAGTACGCCGTTGAGTTGGCATCAGGTGACATTATATACATACTGAGTTTCAGACCATCCGTTCAGTCATTTAAGCAATACTGTTCTTACCTCAACGACCTGAGAGACTGCAACAGGAGGTATTTGTGAAACACTTCGCTGAGGTGGCCTCGGATTATATAAAAAATGCCAGTTTTCATGTCGATCGGTTCATGCATTCGAGTATTATTAAGACTACAATTCGAGAATTTGCATTATTGGTATTAGTGACGGGATGGATTTATGAAATACGTCGTTGGGATAGCCATGGGTGGCATGACATATGTACCCGGTTTCATAACGACTGCTTCAGGCATTGAAGAAATATTAAGGCTGTTGCCTTAACAATCAGAGAAGCCGCAGTCTTTGTATTGTGATGGGAGGGATTTATAAAGTAAGTCTTTGGGATAGAAACAGGTGACATGATATATATACCCGTTTTCATGACGACTGGTTCAGGCATTCAAGAAATATTAAGGTTGTTACATTAACAATTTAAGAGGCTGCAGTCTTGGTGTTATTGATGGGAAGGATTTATGAGGTTTGCTTTTGATATGGCCTCACGTGGCATGATATACGAACCAAGTTTCATAAAGATCGGTTTAGGCGTTCAAAAGTTGTTGGGGGGGGGATACACATAGAGACACACAACCACACACAGACAGCAAGGTGATTTCACAAGCCTACTTTTATTTTTCAGAAAAGAAAAGTGGACCAAAAATAAAGTTTCACTGGTTTTATAAAATAATCTCATGGCGAGTAACGATAATTTTGTATGACAATGATATAAGCGAACACGCTGTGCATACTGTTATATCAGCTGCTAAAAAACACTGCTCTTGCTAACAATGCGTTGCAAGAACATGATACAGAAATATCCACTACTGTCAAACTGTAAAATAGTCTTACTAAGTACCTTCGAGAAACAGGAGACTATGAAGAAAAGACAAAAATTTCTGTCCCTCTTGATTGTAGTTTTTGTGAAAGGGAGCAAGAAAACGAATCAGAAGAATGTCAGGTGGCAAAACTACAAAGCAAGTTGAACTGGGTTCCAGAGAAGATTCAAAATCTAATCATATTACATAACTGTGGTCAAATTACTTATTGAAATGGAAACATGGAAAGCACACAATTCTGCTTTAAGTGGAATATTTATCTTCCTAATTGACCATTATGCTTTACCATAAAATCAAAAACGTCGAACCTAGTCAAGGTTTTATCGACAAGATTTAGAAGTTGATATCATGGATATATTTATCGGGGGTTTTTTTTTTTGTTTTTGTTTTTTTTTTTTGTACCAGATATGTCTGTGAGGAAGACGTTACAGATTTCACTTTCTAACAATTCTATGAACAACTTCTGAATATAAAAATTGTTTTTAAAATTGATTTGGCAAAATTCAGAGCACCCTGTGAAGGTGAAAGATCATTTTCTGTTCTGAAGTGAACCAAAAAATGTCAAAGATCAACACTGGGACACATACTGTGCCTTACTGAACATCACATGAAACAGCTGGAATTAGAACATCTTCACTTAGAAAATTATAATTTAGGTGCTAGATACTGTAGGAAAACACTGGAGAAAGGAGGAGTGAGTATTTTTGTACATGAAAACCTAAAATTTACTAAAATAAATTTAGAAGATTATTGCAAAGACCAGGATCTGGAAGCATGTGCTCTAAAGTTAGACTCTCCTTTTTCTAATATTTGTATACTGACTTTATATAGAGCCCCATCTGGAAACTTCGATCACTTTATAAATAGATTAGAAACCATCCTAAATGTACTGCATAGTTCAAAAGTTGAATTTATAATTTGTGGTGATATAAATATAAACTATCTCATCGACAGTAATAGGAAACTAAATTTAGACTCTTTGTTATCATCTTACAATCTCTCCAGTACTGTTAACTTTCCCACAAGAGTTCAAAATAATTCTAGTTCAGCGATAGATAATATATTCATTGATAACTCAAAATTAAGAGACTATACTGTAGGACCCTTTATAAATGGCTTATCCGATCATGATGCTCAACTCATAGAAATAAATAATATTGACCTTCAGCCCAGTAATCAACAATATCAAACAGTAAGGAAAATCAACAAGCATACGATGGCAGATTTTGTCACAAAATTAAGTAATGAATCATGGGACAATGTATTTGACAGCAATAATATTGATTCTAAATTTAATTGCTTTCTGAACACATACTTGAGGATCTTTTATTCAAGCTTTCCCTTAAAAATAGTCAAAAATGAAAATAAAAACAAATCCACCTGGATAACAATTGGAATAAAAACTTCATGTAAACACAAAAGACAACTATATTTGGCCAGTAGGGACAGTAATGATCCAAGACTAAAAAGTCACTACAAAATGTACTGTAAAATTTTGTCAAAAGTCATTAAAGAAGCCAAACAGAATAACTATAACAGCCAAATTCTAAAATCAAACAATAAAATTAAAACCACCTGGGATATTGTGAAAGTTGAATCAGGAAAGAAATCTGTTAATGAAGACGTACAAAGTTTGAATATTGAAGGGAAGTCCACTAACAATCCACAAGCTATCGCAAGTGCATTTAATGAATATTTCCTTTCATTAGCTGAGAAAACATATTCCAATAATAATAATAATAATAATAATAATAATAATAATAATCCAATATACTATCTGTCTCGTGCCTTTAACAATTCATTTCCAAATATCAATCTCAAATTCTCAACAAGGAAGGAAATTGAAAACATTATTAAATCCCTTAAGCCCAAAAATTCACATGGATATGATGAAATCTCTACCAAATTACTTAAAGCAAGCTCTGTTTACATCAGTTCACCCTTGAATCATCTATGTAATAAATCTTTATCATCAGGTACTTTTCCTCAACGCTTAAAATACGCTGTAATGAAACCACTTTTTAAAAAAGGAGAGAGAAAATGCATCTCTAATTACAGACCAATATCCATATTGACTTCATTCTCAAAAGTCTTTGAAAAAGTTATGTATAATAGACTACTTGAACACTTAAATTCTAACAACATATTAGTCAAAGAGCAATTTGGATTTAGGAAAGACCTAACAACAGAAAAAGCAACCTATGAACTAACTAACGATATTTTAAGTGCTCTCAATGACAGATTAATTGTGGGAGGGATTTTCTGTGATCTAGCAAAAGCTTTCGATTGTGTTAATCATGATATCTTACTATCGAAATTAAATTTCTATGGAATAACTGGCAAAGCTAATGAATGGATCAAATCATACCTCAAAAACAGGTATCAAAGAGTTGAAATAAATAATAAAAACTCCAGTCATAATGCATTTTCAAACTGGGGAATTATAAAGCACGGTGTTCCACAAGGATCAATTTTAGGTCCCTTACTTTTTCTTCTCTACATAAATGATCTATCTAAAACCATCAACAATAAATCTAAACCAATTCTATATGCAGATGACACTAGTATAATATTTAAGAACTCTAAATTTGACAACTTTAAAAATGACATAAATATTGTATTTGAAGCCTTAAACAGATGGTTCGAAGCCAATTTACTCTCATTAAATTTTGATAAAACCCATTACATATCATTCACAACTAAAAACAACCACCAAATTGATCTGGACATCAGTTATGCCAACAAATTAATCTGTAAAGTACTTGATACAAAATTCCTTGGAATACATGTAGACAGTACACTGTCTTGGAAAATACATATTGAACAAATTATACCTAAATTAAATGCAGCTTGCTATGCGATGAGATCAATTAAGCCTTTTATGTCACAGGAAACATTGAAGATGGTTTACCATGCCTACTTTCATTCTATTATGAACTATGGATTAATATTTTGGGGGAACTCTTCACATAGTGTAATAATTTTTAAAATACAAAAGAATATAATTAGAATCATTACAGGATGTAGAAGTAGAGATTCATGTAGAGAATTATTTAAGAAATTAAAAATTCTACCGCTTCAATCGCAATACATATTATCGCTTCTCCTATTTGTTGTTTACAACAAAGATAAATTCAAATTAAATTCTGATGTCTATAACATGAATACTAGACAAAAATATAACTTTCACCTACCCTCATCAACTTTATCAGTATATCAAAAAGGAGTCTACTTTACTGGCATAAAAGTGTTCAACAATCTGCCACAAAGTATTAAAAACTTGGGCAATGATACTAAAAAGTTTAAATCAGAGTTAAAGAATTATCTACATGCTCATTCCTTCTACTCTTTAGATGAATACTTCAATGTAAATAGAGAATGATGTAAAATTAAGTTATATTAATTTTTAAGCTAAAATTGCCTGTACTTATGTATGTAACCTTTTGACTTGTTCTGTATCCAAAGGTACTAACCTGCTTAGGATTTATAGAATGTAAATAAATTCAATTCAATTCAAAAGAGACCACATTGTCTCTCATTGCTTTCTAGTGAATGTGAGTTACATTGCAGAGTAAAAACTGATGAAATGACTTCAGCGTTTGCTAACAAAATATGTTGACTTGACAGTATTTGATGTAAATATAAATCCTCGGTGAGGTATAACCAGACACCACAGTCATTGCAGAATTCATGTGTCTGTCTGTCAATCAAAAGTGGTTTTTCACCTCATTAATACGTAAAATGGGAAACAATATTCACACATATATTTACTGCAAACCACTGAAATCATTCTTAACTCAAAAGACCTGTGTAGAGGAGACCATTTTTGTTATCTCACTTGATGATTCACTAGCCTTACATGTTTCGATCCATTTGGATCATCTTCAGAGGCACCAAACACTTTTTTGAAACTACTATCACAACAGTTGTCAATCAAATACACATGTAACGTCCAAGTACACAAGGTTCCATCTTTCAGTCACAGCAGCCTTTCTGGTTATAGAAATATTTAAAGTTATTTTAAAATTTTAAAAACTTTGTTAAAAATTAAAATTCATAAACCATACGGTTCGTGTCAATAACCTCTGTCATCTCTCTTCAAGGTGGCTGATGTTGTGCCGCCTATGTAACTGAGTAGGGAGATCCTTAATATTGTCTGTTATGATTTCTCGGCTCGCTGTGCTGTTTATAATTGTAATAAAATGCTTGCTCAAGAGTCTCCCTGGGGTGCATGAATGTTTTCATTTCAGTCCTCTTCTACAGGAAACATATCAGAAAGTAACTGTTTTATTAATTTACATTCAGTGACTTCTCACAAAGTCCTTCAAATGGAGCACATGGAGACTGTATCTGTGTGTCTGCATGTTACATCTCTGTGAGGTGAATTAATGGTGAATTTGTTCTAATGCCCAATTAAACACCACACCATGAAGATGGGAGGAGAGTAGTGGCATATTTCCACACTTTATTAACGTTGTCACTAAATGGAGGATACTGGTCGGCTTAAGCTACTTCTCATTTTAACCTGGGAAAAGAAACCCTAGTATCCACTGGATAGGAGGCTGGGTGGACCCCAGACCCACTGTGAAGAAGACAGAAATTTCTTGCCTCTGCTCAAACCACAGATTCTCAGTTTCCAGCTCACAGCCTAGTTGCTATACCAATTGATATTGGTATTCTGTGTAAAGAATTGTTAGGAGAATTTAATTTAGTTCGTATAAGTCTAGCATGACTCCTAAAATTAAGTGAATCTCCCATTAAACTTAAAAACTTCGTCAACAGCGGCTCATAGTAAAATAAACTGGTACATGGCCATTTTTAATGGTTGCATTTAGATACACAGCTTTTCTCTGAACATCTACTGATAAGGTAAATGGTTACTAAATCACAAGATAATATAATTTCCAAGCAACTGGTGTGATAACTATAATTTGATTTGCTCTTTAACAATAGATTTATATTTACAATAAATGGAATAAATATAACCCCCCATTTAATGTTCCTTCATTTAAGGTTTTCCCTTGTTTAACATTAATTTTATTGACTGCAAGTCTTTAAACTCTGTGTTGTAAATTCCTCCCTTTAAGAAGTTCTTCAGTTTATAGCATTCAGATCTGCTTTTCCCAAAAGTACCTTCTTGCTTTAATCATGGAGGCCACTAAGACATTCAACATTGTTAAATGTTCTGGTATCATTAACAAAGCTGTCCATAAATTACATGATGTTGAATGACAGTATTATTTGTGAATAATCAGAATACAAAAAGTTATAATTTTACGTGTGGTCCTGCATGGGTGTGCAACTTAGTCTCTGACAGTAAGGGAGGAACATAGTCTGAGGATGTTGAGAAGAACATTTCGTTTGCCATTGATAAACTGAAGTTCCTATCTTGGGGGATAGAAGAGCCTGGCCTAAAATTAAATGGCTGATCTTGGGATATTCTACAAACATTTTTCATGTGTCTTAAACAAAGCATTTATTTTGTGATTACCAGTTCTAAATGATAGCTATTAATTTAAAATTGTACAATATGTTTTCCATCAACAGATCAGCTTGCAGTTAAATTAAAACAATGGATAGATTCGTCATCAGATGAAAAATTCTGCAAGAAGATTGTTGAGCACTGCAAAGACCTTGGTTTGATTTCCAAATTACGAGTAACATCTGCTCACAGAGGAAAAAAAGGAGGCTCTTATCACCCGTATTCTCTTCTCCTATGTAACTTTCTTTCTCTGACTGAGCGACAGTAAGCTCCAATGGGGTTTGCTTATAATATTTAACCTTTGTGGTAGGAAGGAGAAGTATGGCTATTGGTAACTATCCCTGGTTGTGGTATGGCTGAGATTTCTTCCTCAGGGCGTTTGGCAGGGCCTCAGCTTAAGTGGGGAGATCGGTGCTATCACATTTAACACTTTAAACATTAGTAATATATATTGATATGATGGTAAAAGCTTTTTTAAACACACATGTACGAGAAATGCCATTTGCTATGAATACTTCACTTCATTTAGCATAGTTATATGAACTGTTATGTATAAAAGTTCACACAGATAACCTCATCTTGTGTTGATTTAGACTCTGTAAAGATGAACAGCAATGATGCAGCTTTTGCATCCACATAGTTTTAAGAGGTAACAGACAACTGATTCCAGACACTGCTCTCTCTCAAAACACTGAGGTCCTCCATGCATCAGTTCCTCTACTATGACATTCCCCCAAATTCTCCTGGTTAGGCATATTTGAAATTTGGGAATTTACCACCATTCCTTAATCTCCGATTAGTTAAATGGAGTATGCAATTTTGGTCCTTAAAGTTCTGATGGCGCTTTTGACAGCTCAATGATGGATACTGCATTTAGTGTAGGTCTTCAGCCCACTAAGTTTAAGTTTACGAGGTACAGAAGCTGTCACATATAGTATTCTCAAAAATCACCGTTGTTTCCCTTACAAACAAAAATTCCAGGAAAGGAAATGGGGATTCTTCCTGAGAAAAAAGCAAGATTGGGAATAAGTTGTTTCCTGCGAGCAGGAATGTGACTAGGTCTCACTGTCTTTGCCTATTATCTGTTACTGTAACTAAAATATCTGTATTAATAATTCTAATTATTCCTAAATCTAGTGCATGGTGGTGGTGCAGTTACAAGACATCACAAATATTGGCACAATATGAAGATATGTGACTAATCATTTATGACACGCCATTTGTCTGTATGTAAATGTAAAGTTCTGCCTGAGTAAGAATCCATGCATCATGAAGATGCTTAAGAAGTGAAGGTAAATGCACACATTCTAGACCTCTCCACATAATGGTCAGCTTCGTGCCTTGGCCAAGTTTACTGTCAGAGAAGGAACTGTGATTACTCACTGATTGGAGAAGAAAAGGGGTGAGTGCAAGAAACAGTCTATCAGATATCAAACTGTAAGCATGTCACTTTAGAGCCTCGATCTATTCCAGCTGATGCTACCAGTACTTCAGTTATACTGTGAAATGTCATCACCTCTAAGTTCAGCCCACTGCCAAATAGTATGATATTACTATGATATAAGAAAGATGTGGAGGATTATTAGTACTAGTATGCACAAAACTAAGAATTACATGCAGATCATGTATGTCATTAGTATTTTCCAGCATCTTCATATTACTTTTCTTAAGTTCATAATGAGTTAAGTCTAGTAGAAAAAGTACTTAAAATAACTACTTACTTATACAAACAAATTAACCTTTTAAAGGTTGGTTTTCTTACAAACAAAGCATAAAAATTAATTTTTTACCTTGCAGGAAACATAATTCCATCTCTGCTGATAAGTTCAACTGGTCATTGCTGTTTAGGGAAACAGCAATTTATTCTAAGAACCACATGAAATGCACAAATACACTCTGTGGACAGACTGCAGAGTTTCTGTATGTTAAAACAGGTGATACATATAGTCCAACTGTTACACTGTTGTTAAATGTGCATTTCAGAACAGTGTAACAGTTGTATGTTTTAAAATGCCTGAAGACGGCCATCTATGGCCGAAATACATATGTTGTGTTAAGTGTTAAATGGCGAATAAACAATTGTTGCATTATTGATGGACTGTGAATACATAGACATTTGGTTAAAGAGAAAGTAACTTCGCAAGTTTATAAGTGTGAATTTATGTTGGAAGTTCTAAGTTAAGTTGAAATTGATGATACTGAGTGCTTTATTTCTACTCACAGGTTCCAGTAGGAAAAGAGTATGGATTCAGTTGCTGATAGAAGCAAAGCACTTGGGCCTTTTCTGTCATGAAATTCCTGCTTTCCAGTCATCAACTGTCACCCAGTCAAGCCAGAAAATTTGACTCAAGACATATGATCCTCTCTTTAGCACACCATCAGGTGAACAATATTATAACCTAGTTACTATAGGATTCTGACGATGGTGTATAACACACAGAGATATTGGGTTTTCGGACTTTTTCCATCATCCTGAGGACAGAAACAGATCCAGTTTCCGAAACGTCGTGTTTTTATTAGTTATCTTAAAACCAGGACGATGGATAAAGTCCGAAAGCCCAATATCTCTGAATATTATAACCTGTATTTTCCAGAGGATTGTCTCAGTACTAAGGCAACTGATCTGTAGTCATGAAGTACTTGATTTGAGTTTCTATAGTTATAGCAACTATCCTAATTAGTGGCTTTTCTTCCTAGCAAATGTCAAGAAAGTATTTACAAATTAGTCACAATTAATTTGCTGCTAGCACACAAAACGTTTATTGACAGATATTGCATGCACTTCTATCACGACACTCTTAATTCATTTCAATGTGGAAACATATAAAAAAAAATTTAGCAAAACCTTCATATTTTTCTGGGCTACAGACAGCATTCAGGCAATCATTAATTACCTCTCTTCAGATTAATTTAAGGATGACATAATTCTAAAATATTAAAAAGGTCTGCATGGTAAAGTACTAGGCTACTATAAATGATTCATTCGTTTTTAAAACGCTATATTTTCCAAAGCATTATACTTACAAACATGATTGATAAAAAAAAAAGAACCGTAAACTCACCAAGCTTTCTTCACACTCTATAAATGTTCTATATGTTCCCCTTGGGTCACACGACACACGTCCAGGCAGTAGTCGAGCTCGTTCCACACATTTTGCAGTATCATCCTGTCAATGGTAATCACTGCAGCATCGATGCATTCCCTCAGCTCTACTAGTGTTCTTAGCAGTGGGGGTACGTAAACACGATCCTTAATGTACCCCCAAAGGAAGAAGTCACAAGGCATTAGATCAGGTGATCTGGGGGGCCAAGTGAACAGAGCTCACCAACACGCCAAATCCAGCGATGCCGAAATTCATTGTTTAGGTAGCGACGAACATTTCCGATACCACCGCAAAATGCTTTGTTTACATGGCGGTTCTTTTCCGTACTGTCTTTTGATTGCCCGTTGCACTGCTATAACAGACGAACATCTCGCATATTCCAACAAACAAAAACTCTTTTCTTGCTTTGTCGCCATTTTGTAAAGGCACTGAATTCGTGCTGCCAACTGGTGCAAATAATACAAACTTTGTGAGTTTACGGTTCCTTTTATATATCAATCATATCTGTATGTGTAATATTTTGGAAAATAGAGCGTTTTAAAAACGAATGAAAAATTTATAGTAGCCTTGTATAACGTAGGCATTGAATAATCGTGTGAAGCAGATCTATTTGTAAGTTTTGTACAAACCTCTTCATAACACTTTTCATTAATATAAATCAGAGTTTTTATTATTTTATCTTTGTGTGGAATTCTGTAATTTTTCTTACTACAAGATTCTTTTCTATTCAGGATTCAATTTCTATAGAGCCAGATTAAATATTCTTGTGTTAAATTTCTGAAAGATTAAGGTTAACCCCTTCCAATTCTTATTATTTTCAGCCTCACTCTTACCAGTTACAAATTAATTTAAGTAAAAATATTAAAAAAGGCCCTTTGATATGGAAAAATTTTAAAACTTCTGGTTTCTGTATATGAACTG
The DNA here is from genome assembly GCF_002891405.2 of Cryptotermes secundus. Lineage (NCBI taxonomy): Eukaryota > Metazoa > Arthropoda > Insecta > Blattodea > Kalotermitidae > Cryptotermes > Cryptotermes secundus. The sequence continues at coordinate 1,275,309 of NW_019737981.1, forward strand.
TTCAAAGTAATCTCAAAGAATATAAAACTTGATGTCCAATATGGGATAACCACAGCATTAGACGCCTTCTGATGTGGGAATGAAAGGTTGGCATAAAATTGTTTAAAATATTATCATCCCCAAGAATAATTCAAAGTGGGTGTTCTATTGTGGAGGTATCACTTTTCCAGCTAGTAATAAAAATCTTCCAACTCTATAAATTACTTTCAACAGGAAGTAGTATCTTGCAATTAAAGATTTATATTTACCTACCTTACTGGTAACTGGAGTCCCTTGATGATGGTATCATGTTTTGTCTGTACTAAGGGCTGGGCTGTGCAAATGTTATTTATCCAGAACCAGCAGCTTTCACAGCAGCTCAATTACACACATACACACACACTTCACTTGGTCACAACTCTGAGTGAAGAAGCTCAACAACTTCCTGTTCCTGAAAGTGGCTGAACAAATGATCCAAGACATGGCTTTCTGAATGGACACATCCTTCTGGTATTTGACTGCATCACGTGTATGAATGATTGCTACATTTTTATGTTAAATAAATTTAAACAATTAAAAATAAACTTCAGGCAAATACCAAATTGAAAGAACATAACCTAGTAAAGACAAAAATAGTTCTCCTGTCATTGTTCTATTTGATGATAATTTTGTTAATTTCTTATTTGTACTGAATAAAAGATGTACCCGATAAAAATTACTGTTATTATTGAAGTGATTCAGCTGGAATGATATCCTCAACTGATGAGAGTGTTCAAAATTTCAACAGTACTCATATTTTTATGAGACAGCTATAGGGATCTTGGATTCTCTATAGAAATTTAATTCAACAGGGAATTTTACACCTTCAGTTAGACACAGATTTGGGAAAGGAATTTCTCCCTCTAGAACTGAATTATTACAATGCCCTATAGGGCTAACTGCATGAAACACAACTCTTTAGTAGAAAGAAAGAATGAGTGAGCAAAATAATTTCTCATTTCCTTTGTTTGTATTCATCATTATGATGAGCCTACACTAATTTTAATAATTCTATGAATTCAGTATGAAAATAAGCATGTTGTGAAACACAAGAGTTTAGAGATATGGCTCCAAACTTTGAAAAGTTTTTGTCATAAGCTGGTTATGGTTGTGATTTTGTGTGCATGTACAATCATGTGTTTGTGCTTGTGTGTAAAACGGATTATATTTTCATAGCCAAGTGCCAATCTAAATGCCTCTTTACTTTTGTTTCCCGTGGTATTTTGCCGTTCATATATAGGTCCAGTGATTGCAGTTAACTCGTTATAATGGACTCAACAGATTAGGTATCCCCACCCCCTCACCCAAGGATGAAAACAGCTTCAGTTTCCAAAATGCTGTGCTCTGTGGAATATTGGATGATAGACAAGTCCAAAAATCCAATAATCCCAATTGAAATCTATAGTATGACATATATAGATATAACAAATCACATGCTTTCCTTTGATGTATAAAATCAAGGATATATAAGATGACACATTTGTAAGTGTATTTTATTCAAAGTATTTTGACAGGAACACGAGAATAATTTCTCAGTAGCTCCTGTGCTATACAAAGAAAGCCTTCTCGAGTTTCTACGTGCATATTCAAATGTGAAATAAAACTACCTTCGTTTAGCATCCTACGTTTTTAAACAGCACTACCACATGAAGTTTATATTTCGACACTGGACACCCCAGTCAGTTTTCTAATAACCTGCCACCATTTAATCAAGAGTCTCCTATATTCAAAAAGGAAACTTTATAGTGAAGTCTCCTTTCATATTACTCTGGGGTACTGAATTATTTGAAAATTACCTCTGTCTTCACACTTTGTGCTACAGGGTTGGTGCCCACATTGTAAGTCAGGGATAATAGTTTATTGTCTGGGATCCCCCCCCCAAGTTAAAATATAGCCTCTGTCTCTGTAGAATCAAGAGATGTATAATGAGAATTTCAGATCACTTTTTATCTTGTTTTTGTGCTTTCCTCTGTATAAATATGAGCATTTTGTCATAGATATGGTATTAGCTATGCTGTTGTTGATACTGAGTGAACAGAGAAGAGAATGGCAGAATTACAAGACAACATGACCTGTGACAGCTTATCCAGCAGACTGGGTCTTGACCTCGCTATACTAAGTCTACTAATATAAATCACATAAAATACCTCATCTTTAATTAGGCTTTGCATAGATTCTTATCCAGAATGTGTCACAAGCCTATATTTAACATACACAAAGAAATTCAATATCTCTTTTTCCTTGTGAATGGTTATTCAACATTATTCTCATAAGTTTTTGGCATCCTGTCTAGATATTCCATTAAATTCTGTGTACATTTATTCCTGTCTCCTGTTATAAATATATGTAGATTTTCTCTAACATTGACATTCTTCATTTAACTGAATGGATACTTCCTTCAACATTTCTTAAAAAATTTATTTCAGCTGACTGTATTCTGCTTTTGTATATTTTTGTTACAACCAAGTCTTACCTTCTATAAAGTTTGTATTACACAAGTAGAAACCTGATAGCTTGAATTAAGTGTTCAACTATTTGCCTTTCTGTGCACATTTGGAAGCAATCAGGAAATAGGATGTATGTTGTAACAGATAACTCATTGGTGCATTAGTGAAGAAATAAGCCACTGAGTGGATCTAACAGATTTTACTGTTGAGGATTGGAGGGGACTGATTTTGCATCGTCCCAATGAGGTACTGCATGGTAAATTCCTGCATGAAAAGAGGAAGTGCTTCTGAAATCTGTTAGCTTAAACATAAAGGAAAAATCCACTGATCAGATAACATGATCCTCACCACCTGTGTAACCTGCTAAATCAGATGTCCATTAATAAGCCTGCAACATATGCTGTGCTTCAAGCAATTCAGGATACCATTACTGTGTTAAGCCTGAACACCTTACTTTACAAACAAATTATTCTCCAAATCAGTATGGTATAAAGACTGGCTTTCAGACAGAAAAGAAGCAAAAGGTTCCTACAGATCCAGGATACCCAGCCAAGTTTTATAGTATCCTAATGCTGTTCCATAGAATTTAAGTTTTCAACAGAAGAACAGTGATATGATGAACTTGGTACTGCATGAAAAAATGTGTATCATGCAGTTTTTTCTCTAAAATATAACTGAAACAAATTAGTTTCAGTAACAAAGATTTGACATGTATATATAAAACATATTGAGGAGCCAGGATATTGCATTCGGTATAACAATTGGCAACAGAATGGAAGACCGAGGAGTCAGAGTTCAAGTCCCGGTAGGGTCAAGGATTTTCTCTTCTCCATGTAGTCCAGAAGGTCTCTGGGGTCCACTCAGCCTCCTATCCAATGGGTACCGGGGCACTTTCCCCAAGGGTAAAGCAGCAAGGACGTGAAGCTGACCACTCACCTCCAACTAGTGCCGAGGTCAAGAAAATATGGACCTATACATCCACTCCCCCATATACCTTCATGGCGTAGTGCTTAATTAGCTAAGCACAGGGGCAACTTTACTTTTTTATATAACATATTGTATCTGTTCAGTGGTATAAATGAAGATATATGGATTCAACGGACACATTTAAAATTATATGAAAGAAAAAGTTTAAATATGGTGTTGATGTTTCTTCTAAAGAGGAAGAATATGTAGGGGTATTTCAATTTGATCAAGAGAAAGAGTGAGGAAAGATTGTGTGACAGTTAATCAAACAGCATTTCACTTTACTGTACAGCTGTTTGAAGCCCAAGCTTCAACATAAAACATTTATATACATATACATTTATATATAAGTATTTCACATGGAAGGACAGGATAAAATAATTGAACAGAAATCAAATTTTTGTATTATAATTCACTAATTATATAATAATGTTTCTATAACATATAAAAAAATCTTTACAAAAGTCATCTCATCATTGCAGACATTTCTGATAGTGTTGAAGTCCAGTCTCCCTTAAAAACACCTCATGGGACAAAGTTTGTACGTACATATCAGCCCTTTGAAGCAGAGCATAGTATCTGCAACATTCAAAACTTCATTCTGCCCACAGAGTACATTTATATCTTTTATATAATTCTCAGAATTAAAACAATCCTTACAATGTAGCCACCTAATTATCAGGTCAGAGACTAAGCCCCCAGTTTAAGACCAAGGATGCAATAATGCCCTTCCTTGGAAGAGCTACTGCTTACTTCAAGGGGTGCAGATTCAATAATGGAGTAAGCGGGAAAGCCAAATATTTTCTTGACTATGAGAACAATACTGTACATGAATTCACACAGTGTCTACAAGAATGACTGGATCAGAGCAGGCATAACCACAGGCTGTTGGGCAGCATTTCTTGCCAACAGGGCAGACATCATCTTTAGTGCACAAGTTGCCACATAACGAAGGTGGGTCAATAGTGTCTTTGTCATCATCCACAGCTTCTCTGATAACTGCAAGGTGTCGTATTTGAGGACAGAGACCAGGCCGTGGACCTATTCAGACAAATTGCTATCATTACATATTCAGTGTACAGAATGTCTCACCTCTCCTATTTGCTTTCCCAAGAAGTGAATTACCTCAAGTATTATAAAAAGATAAAACAATTCCATCCAGTGTGACTGGTGAAGTTTTTCTTATTTCAATTCTTCACGCCCTTACATGTTTCGGTCCTTAAAGACTATCATCAGAGGGACAGCGATACAGTTTGGAAACCCCTATTACAATAGGTGTTCTGAGTGTTAAAATATATATACATACAATGCTGACAATACACAAATGGATACAAAATCCAAAGTTTTCACAACTACAGTGGCTGTCTAGATATATTACAATTTTTTAAACTATTGTTAGTTACGTTAGAATTTATAAACCAAATAGGTTTGTGTCCTCTCTCTTATCACCTCTCTTGATGGGGGCTGAACTTGTGCTGCCTGTCTTTCTTGTGAAGAAGGTTCTGCAAATATATCATGGGTATTGTATTATTTCAGCAAACCTATTATGTTATTTTTTTAAATGAGTTTTGTTGCTTCATCCTACCTTTGATATCATCCTGTGGTTCTTCTTGGCGCGCTGTGTTGTTTTTACTTTTCTAGGGTGTGTTGCACTGCGTATTTATACTTCTTGTGTCTGTGACATTAGTGTTGGCGTGTACTTTATATATATTTTAACATTCAAAACACCTATTGTAATAATATTATATTTAAGCATCCTGTTGCACTCTATACGATAAATGATACAAATTCCGTCCCAAGTGCAAACAATATATATTATATGTCTTTGATCTTGTTCTTTCTACACTACATGTTTCGGCCTCTATCGGCCATCATCAGGTGTATACTCTTAACGTTGCTGCCACACTGAACCCGGTCTAAAATTTAACATTTAGAAACACAATGTCACATTCTTCGTATTATCAACATCTACATCGTTGATATGTGTCTGGTATGTAGATTATGTTGCACACGTCCAATTTTGATGTTCTTGTAGTAGCACTTTAAAAATCTTTAGTTATGATGTTTTTAAAAACTTTTTAAAATTTTCTCTAAATTTTAAATTTAAAATTTAAAATTCTTAGGGTTACACGCCCTATGTCTAAGTGCTTGAGCGGCTAGTTCTTGTTTTCACACTGTACAGGTGTTATTTAATGTAGTCTTCTTGTGTGGGTGCCGCTGCTTGTCTGTACTACGTGCGCTGATGGCCGATAGAGGCCGAAACATGTAGTGTAGAAAGAACAAGATCAAAGACATATAATATATATTGTTTGCACTTGGGACGGAATTTGTATCATTTAACCTATTGTAATAGTGGTTTCCAAACTGTATTGATGTCCCTCTGATGATGGTCTTTAAGGACCGAAACATGTAACGGCATGAAGAGTCAAAATAAGAAAAACTTCACCAGTCACACTGAATGGAATTGTTTTATCTTTTATAACATTGTTAGTGTGAGAGACCAGAATGAAAAAAATACCTAAAGTATCATTTTCTCCTGTGGCTTCACAGCCATTTTAGTTTAGCCTTATCCCCCCTTAGAATTACCCATTCTTTTCTGTCTTGAACTTTAAGTCTCCATCTTTTATAACTAGAGTTCTTATGTCGGCCTCTACATCATCTAACTACCTCAACCTGGGTCTTCGAACTCCATGTCTGCCTTCCAGTTTAGTGTTGACTATCGTTTTTTACCTAAAGTATACTCTGTTCTATTTTGCCTTATGGCATGGGCTCCCAACCAAATCATCATGCAGATCATACTTTAAAAGAACTTATTTTAATAGAAGTATGAAATGTAAATTCTACAGTATTTTAAAGATAGGAACTGCTTCCTATTAAGTTTATAAAGATGAACGATACTTTTTCAAACTTGCCCAGGCTTCACAAGCTTCCTTTCAACATTCTCTTCCAGTGTCAAGACAGTTATTCAAGAATAATTTCTAAAAAATTAAATGTGAATGATGAATTTATCACAGTGTTTAATTTTATATAACATGCCAAGAAGATGTATGGGGAGTTGAGATATAGATCCACATATTTGTAACTTACTAGATGGAGGTGAATGTCACCTTCATGAACTGGCTATTTCACCCCACCCACCCAGCCAAGAAAACAACAGTAGTATCCACTGGTTAGGAAATTCAGTAGACCTAAGCAATGGTCTGAAACTGTGGAGAAGCGAATATCTCTTACTCCTGCCAGATATCATACTTACTGTTTACGAGTATTTACAGGAACAACTTTCTCCCCAATTTCAACTTGCCACTGTACAGACAACCATCATACTAATTTGTATATGCACTGTGGATGGGGAAGTTTATGTTCTCGCATTTTATTATAGTCTATCTAACAGTTCTATATCAAAAGCTCATACTATGTAGGGTTGTAGACAGGATGATAAACGAATAATGAAATGGTAAGGAAGTGGAAGATAAGAAATACAGACATAGAGCAACCGCGTGTTGATAAAATCCTATGAAATTTTTTAACTAAATGCTCATTTCTGTTTCTTTCTTAGTTATTGAATGATGCTGTCGGTATTGAGACTATGCAGCATCTATGACAGAATAGCTAATGAATGTGGAGCAATTGGTGTATGGAAAACTGGCAAGGGAAACCGAAGTACTTTGGGAAACCCTGCCCCCATTGCCACTTTGTCAACCACATGTAGTACATAACCTGACATGGGATCGAACCCAGGCTACCATGGTACAAGAAACTTCATTTCTGCTAAAACAGAAAAGCAATAATTCTTCTCCCCGATGATTGATATAACTTATTTTTAAGCTTCTGCTTGTCGACTCCGTTTCTTTTTCTTAACATTAATCAGTTATTATTTTACTGTTCTTAACAGAGGCTTATCTCTCAAAAGCCAACAATCGTCATATACAACTCATATCTTTTCAGGAAAATATACTTACAATTTGAGCAAGGGAACAGAGGCCGAGAGGGCACCCGAGATGGAACATTTGTCCTAGCCGTTTCGGCATCACCAACTGCACACAACTCGAAGATCATCAAAGCTACCAGAGACTAAGATATTTTTACAGTTACGATCACCATGACAGCTTGATCTCAACTCGCAGAATACAAAGCTAGGCATCTCCTTTGCTGTATCACTTATATAGAGACACTGAAACCATCCCAAAGAAAGAGTAACAATTCAGCGCTCTGACTTGTCCAGTTATGTTGCTAAATATACATCATAATGACCTGACCTGCATTTACTAAGCACTACTACGAAAGACTTGCTTCGTACGGTGGTAAATAATTCACTTCTAGATCGCTGTGAGAACTGCACGCTGAATTCGTTGATATTTCAAATGAATTCTTCTTTCAATAATCCAAATTATTTGTTTAGTAAATAATCTATGTTGTTGATACTGGCATCTAGAAAGAATAATAGTCAATCACACACTCCGGAACCCAGTAACAACCTATAAATCCAAGATAATGCCAACACGATTAGAAATGTGTACATATGCGTTCGCTCCATTTCGGTTTTATTTTCTCTAAACTCGTAAGAATTACGGAAGGAAAAATAATGTACGCAGCATAAAATATTTTTCTTTTTCATTACAGCATTTAATTGAGACATTTTGCTTGCAGAAATGTATAAAATTCTTAGTGTGAAATGTCTATTGTTCTTGTCCGATTTTAACCAAAATTGGAATGGGTGGAAAATGTTAGTGACACCCCCCAATATCTAATTTTGGCAAATCCATTCAGCGGTTTTCGAGTCACGTTCTTTCAGAAGGACAGACATAGCCGTTCAGATAGATGCTCTACAGAGATGCGAAAGCATCTTCAAGAACCCCATCTGTGTCTTCTTACATTAGAAGAACCACTTACCACATAGCTCAAGCGGTTAGTCTCTGACTTCCCACCGCGGCGGCCCGGGTTCGATTCCGGGTCTGGTCAAGTGGGATTTGTGGTGGAGAAGTGGCGCTGGGGCGGGTTTTCTCTGAGTACTTCGGTTTCCCTGCAAATCTTCATTCCACCAAATTCTCCATCATCATAATCACTCGGTGCAGGTACAATAGGCCAATCAGTGGCCGCCGTGCCGAGTGGACCCAATTGAACTCCACCCCCCACTAAGCGAATTTTTTAATTTTTACTGCTTCACATAATATCCATACATGTGCCACTCAAAAGTATCGCTTATCACGTTTATACATGTAACCATGTTTCGCTACTTACTCCTGTTTTAAATTATCTATCATATGAGCTAAACTTGCGACCTCCTACTCCCCATCTTGGCTTTTTACTTGGCTTGTTCTTCGTCCCTGAAAACAGAGATGATTTATTTCTTCGAAACGTCAGGTTCCCTGGGAACTGCCGTTACAACCGGAAATTACTGAAACCTATAAGGCGTGGTGCCGGTCACGGTAGCCGAGCGGTCTAAGGCATGCACTGTCTTCGCTCGCTCGGAAGCCGAGATTTTGGGTTCGAATCCCACTCAGGGCATAGATGTTTGTGTGCGTTTTTCTGTGTTTGTCTACAGGTAGAGGCCTTGCGACGAGCTGATCACTCGCCCAAGGAGTCCTACCGAATGTGTAAGATATAGAAAAACCGAAGTGAACGGAGTTCATGGAGGTAGGCCTAGGCCCACTGGGGCTGTAGTGCCAAGGAAAAAAAATAAGGCATGGTATCTCACAAGGCAATAATTTCCAGTCACCTCAATGAAACTTCAGATCACACATGCGTGTGCGCTTAATGTGAGTCGAGGGTTGATGAGTATTGGAAAACCTGAATCCCCCTAGAGGCAGATTTACTGCGTGTTTCCTTGGTACCCACAGTTGTTTACAGTGATTTCAGAACCTCTGACACCGCTGTAAAGGTTCGTTTTATGCAACTGGCTGTTATAATTTAACTGTGTTTCTAAAACTTCTTGTACAGTAAGTACGTGCTATATATATCAGCATGTTACAGAGCAGAGTTGGTTTCTAAGGACGTCCATTGGAACCTATCATTACAGTGAGTTCTTTCCAGTAATAAGAACGCATGACTATTGTTTTACTGAGTTTCAAAACAAGAAGAATAATCAATCAGATCAATTAATGATGTCCAAACTAAAAGGCATATTGAAGCTACTAGACTTCTATTCGGAAGGAATGGCCTTCGAATGTCGGTCGGTTTACAAATCTTAGTGAATATTTCGTGGGTGTTTCAGTCTCTTCAGGTGAATACTGTGATAGTAAGTCTTACTGTATTAGAGATTTACCACTCTTCTTGGCTCTAAAAGGTAAAGTTGTCCCTATGCTTAATTAATTAATCATTACGCCATGAACACGTATTGGGGCGTAGAGATATAGCTCAGCCTTTCTTGATTTCGGCACTAGATGGAGGTGAGTGGTTTGCTTCATACCCCTGCCGCTTTACACCCAACATCCGGAGGGAAGGACCCCCGATACCTTCTGAATAGGAGGCTGAGTGGATCTCAGATCTGGTCTTGATGCTGTGGAATACAACAAAATCTCCTGACACTGCCGGCAATCGAACCTCGGTCTTCCAAAATTTGGACCGTCGCTATCTGAGCTAATCCGAATCCTACGGAAGTGTATATTATATAAAAAATATATTTCATTTTTCATTTCGAAATAAAAAGTTCTGGGAAGAATTAACCGCCTGCATTCATTTGATTCGATAGGGACCGCATAGAAAATGTCGCGTTCAATAATTCCTCTGTTGTTGGGTGTGTATTCGTTGCCACAGTAACGTTTCTACCAAGCCTTTGTCTAGCAACGAAAAGGGGGTATACATACAGATACACAGACTGATTGGAGTGATTTATGAAGTACGCCATTGTGATGGAGTCAGGTGCCATGATATATATACCAAGTTTCATCAAGATTGGTTCAGCATGGTGATCGCATAAGCCTACTTTATTTTTAGCCTACTTTACTTATTTTGAAAACATAAACGTACGCTTATGCATTCACTTTGCTATTTGTGTGTCTGCATATCCACCCTTAACAACTTTAGAGTGGCTGAACCTGCCTTTATGAACCCATCTGGACAGTGTACTTTTAAATCCCTCCAATCGGTCTATGTGTCTATACGTGTATCCCCCTTAGCGTTACTAGGCAACGGCTCGGCAAACACATTTCCGCTGCAATGAATACACGCAACAGTAGAAGAACTGTTGGCGGCTTTGTTTCTGTACGATTCCTGTCGTATCAACGGAGAGTCTGTGGTTCTGTCTGTGTATCCAGAATTGTCATATACTCGTAGGTGCCGCAAAATCCGCGGTCTGATTCTTCCTAAAGCAGTCAGCCAGTAAAATGTGGTCAAGTGTCCCGTGGTACTCGGAAACAAGATCGCTATTCCGACGGCGGGGACTATCAAATTACTGGACTGGACTGTGGTATCCCGTGCTGTTGCTAGGCAACGGCTAGATAAACATGATCCCACGGCAACGAAGAATTGTTGGAGGTCCGTGTCGTATAAAAGGAAAGTAGGCTATTACTTCTTACCAGAAAAATTTCCTCGACATATTTTTGTTCAAAACAAATTTCTCTTCCGCAAATATTCGAGACGCACGAACCTTCAAGAAGAGTGGTGATTAGATCGTCACGATAACTTTCATAAAAATTTCCAATATTTTATTTCTTTATTGTTTATCCATTCTCAAATTCTTTTACCCACAGAGATGAAAAGCGGACCGAGCTTTTTAATCGGCGTTTCTCATGGAGGCAAACGCGTGTAAAATTGTTGAAACGTATTCGAATTCACAGATGTTGAGCTGTTCTTCTCTGAATGTACCTAATGCCAACGAACTAACATTCTGTCGGGAATGTGTGCAGAATGTGGGCCAGGAAAGGAAATTAGACCACAAGAAAGATTCTACAGGAAAACCGAGAGTGCCCGAAAATAACCGTTATAAAGCACCGCATCACCTGACACAGGGTGATCGTAATTAAGGTGACGATACTAAGAACATACCCAGATTGTATTCTTCTGAATCGTGTCACCGTACACTCTTGCTGGTGGATGTCGCTTGCCTACAACGTACCGTTTGTAAGAAACAGTGGGCTGGACATTTGGCTACGGATGTCAAGGTATTTTACAGTTCCCATCCTCCAAGATTATGGCCTACAATCTGTTCATTCATCCATGGAAACCACGTGAAATACTTATCCCCTTCTCCCGCCCAAGGAGAGTTGAGAAGGCGTCGAAGTATAGCCTACGTATTTTCCAAATGTGATTTTTCTGCGGTTTTGCCTACATAATTGTTAATGATGCGCTTCTCCGAGAAGAAGCAATATCATACGCATTATTGTCGGCTGTCAGTTCATTTCACGAATAAAAATTGTGCATTCCTATACTTTCACTGTCCATAAGCTATAGACACCCGGTGAAAGGCAGTGTGGTATAAATAGTAAGGAGAAGCAGAAGAAATTCCACGTACGAAATGGTTACAAGTAATATTATACTGAACAGTTATGACATACTTCCGTCGCACACAGAACGAAAGTAATATCTTTCCTAAATATGAATTATAACATGACCTGAATTTATATTGTTTATAATTATATAAAATTCGAATATGAACTACAGGTTTTAATTTCATCTAGTGGCTACACGGAAGATAATTGCGAAATTAATGTTGAATTGGTATTCAGGCAGTCGACTTATCCAGTTCATGTATGACTGTAACTAATCTCACTGAATAGAATCTTTCTAGAGAAATTAATAATTTATCATTTAGTCGATGGTTTTATGGAACACGAGATCCATTATAGTTTTCAAAAGAATCTGTTATGGGCCCGTATTCTGAACAAGATGAATTCAGTCCACATTCTCCTACTTTATTTCTTTAAGATTCACATTCATATCATCTACGCCAAGGTCTTCCAAATTACCTCTTTCCTTCACGTTTTCCTGCCAAATATATAAATTATATATTATTATAAATAATATAAAAAATGGAAATGTAACGTTTATTATTTTGGAATGGTGTTATTTGTGTGTTACTGTGTTTGGAGGAGGTGACCTTTGCTGTCAAACAGAAACCGTACCACAACAGGATGCTCCAAGGAAGCAAAATAAAACGAGCAGAAATATATTACATAATATATTTGTGTATTAAATTCTAACCTGTTTATAGGAAAAAACATAGTCCTGCAAATCCGTTACAGAACTAATCCAGAGTCTCTGCCCTCAAATATATGTTTTATGTTTTATTTCCACAATATGTAGTGGTTTCTTGTGCGCACGTCTCTTAGATATACTCAAATCCTAATGTTGCCGTATGAGAATCCGGAAACAGAGTGTGCCAATAGTGAGATGCCTGCATTGACTGCAGGTAGTGTGAAATCTTCCTGCACGTGAATATACCAGAAACAGTCTCTCTGTCGTCAACTATAGCCATTTTCATTAAAAAATATCGTTATTTCGGAAGAGATTGTTGAAAATCGTGTTTTGAATTTCTCAAAACAAGATGTTAAGATTTGATTGTGAATTTGCTAAGGGGATCCCCAAAATAGTTTTTAATAGAAAAGTTCAGGTTACTTTGTGAAGTATTAGAGAAACCGCATTATGTAGTTCATGAGAGTTTCTTATCTAGGTTTAAGTTAACGAGATTTAGCTATTCAGATTTTCTCACAGGGGCCTATTTCAATCAGACATTTTAATGTTTCTTGCGGAATGTAATATTCCGCAAACGTGAATTTGGAATAAGGACAAATAAGAAAAATTGCCCCTTTGCTTAATTCATTTGTTTAATACAATGAAGCAATAATGGGGGGTGGCAAGCAGGAAATTCTGACTGTCTGCTGCATTAACTTCATGTATATAAGGGCACACCAATTCTATTGCTTTATAACGTAACGTAAACACACATATTTTCACGTTGAAAATGAGCCTATTGAGGTCCTGCAAGAATGATAGGTATTTCAAATTCGGACCACCACGCAAAAATATTTCACCACCCTTATAGTAGTCCAAGGCGGCCAAGACTCTAGAAAGGGGATTGAAAAGGGGATATTCTAGAGGCCAGTGTTGGATGAGAAATTTAGCTGGTGACAAATTTCGGGCGTTGTCTTTTAGAGTTATGACAGTCTCAGTATTATCCTCCGGGAAGGAGATGGCACGGCAGTTACCGAGGTAGCCATATTGTCTTAGAAATATCAACACCACATTCGGATAGTTCTTACCGTCACAACTACGTAGGCCTATGCTGTGAAAGTCTTTGCCACTGAATTAAATGCAGAAAGATCATTTCTACTCACCGCATGCCTCACCATCTCTTCGTTGGAAGAGAGTAAGATACGGCATGTTACTGAATAGAAAGTTCGGCCGGCAGGCGTGTTCAGTGAATTAGGTTTGTGGGCTGCCAGGTTGCCACTGTCAAAAACGTGTCCTACTTCTCGTCGTCCGGTTTGTCGAATCGTTTCCGAGCTCGATTGCACAGATTTCGTATGTGTTTACAGCGAGAGCTAAGGCAGGACGAAGAAATTATTCTTTCGTGCTGAACAGGGATAAAAACCAAACAAGGCCCCACCTTTTCCTTAGAACCGAAATGTTTTCTTGGTTATCATATTTCAAAATTGGTTCCAGTTCTGGTCTAAAAGAGTGTTAAATTAAATAAAATCTTCTACACCGACAAGATAGGCTATGAGAGACTAAGAACATAGTTATCATGTACTATTTTGGGACACGCGGTAGCTTAATTGGTTGAGGCACTATGAATACAAACCGGAAGGTCACGGATTCTATTCCCGATGAGGTCAATTTTTCAATCGGCCTATTACTTCCAACCACAAAAAGCCCTGGGGTCGACTCAGCCTCTAACAGATATGAGTATCAGGAATCTTCCTGGGGGTAAAAGGCGGCCGGCTCGCAAGGCTGACAATCTCGCCATCCAATTGTCTAGACAAAATGTGAGAGCCTCGACGTCTCACAACCCTATGGGCCTGCTCGGCTTGCTACAGGGATAGCTTTACCTTACCTTTTTATGTACTATTTTTATGGATTTCTGTTGCTTGGATACAGGTTGAAATGTCGGCAAAGGCAGAAAATGAAACACACCGCAGGCAGCAATTCAAGTACAATGTTGTCAAGTCTGATGGGAGATTGTAAGTACATTTTGTTCTTGTAAGTTTCTGCCTAAGATGTAAGCTGGTACGGTCGATGAAATATCCAAGCAATTGTAGCTATCGCAACTGTCGTGAGATCGGTAACTGTACTCAATTAGAGATTATCAAGATAGTCTAAAATACAATATTTATAAGACTCATTAATAATCCGTCTAAAAGTAACACATATTTCTCAATGTAAGGTCTGAAATATAATTCTAATTCGTTGTTTTCAGGAAAGAAGTTATTCGTTTAGAAAAGCTGACAAGAAAACAGTGGGAAAGAAAATGGGGATTTTCAAGAAATATAATGAAGGTTATATGCACAATTTTTGTTTGATTAATAACTCAAAATAATAATAATAAGTTATACTAAAGCAGTTACTTTCCGCTAATGTTAAATATTTCCCTGCACATATGAAATTATTTACATGCATACATACACATATACAAGCTCATAGGATCTAAAGTTCCCCTTATTCAAGATCACTGTCTTCTGAGATATGACGCCGTGTATATTGCTAGATAAGTACGTACGTTTCGGAGGAACACACTGCCTACAATTCTAAGGTACCATGAAGATGAAAAGTCTTTCAAAATTACACATATATTAGTCTATAAAGCTGAAGCTGTTCCTGTGCGTAACTAATTAAGCACTACGCCATGAAGGCGTATTGGGGAGTGGACGTATAGATCTACATTTTCCTGACATCGGCCCTAGCTGGAGGTGAGTGGTCAGCTTCCCGCCTTGGCCGTTTACCACCCCCCCCCCGATTGAAGACTGCTATTTTTGCCTAAATTGTATACTACATTTTAAATTATATTAACTTATTATTCAGATGCTAATATTGTCACGTGTCCGAGGTTCCGTGACTAATAACAATGGGCTCTGGATTGGATGATTGGATTTATTGACACTTCTTTACAATTACAATCAATGACTGCCTAAGACTCGCTCCACTGGACTACGAGTGTCTTCTCTTCTGCGTGACTGACTTGGTTCTGATTTACGAATCGGTCACTTCTTCAGCGTCCGTTGTCCGCAGGTTAACACTTCACAGCTGAACACTCAATTTCTGAATTCTCTTACGAATGAATCATTAAACTAATTGAACAGTCTCTCCTGAACTAACTTCCAGGCGAACCGAATATAGATTACCATCTCTAACAATCCGTGTATTACTCCCTTTAATCTTGGCCACGAAATTTTCTTACCGAACCGTTGCCAAGCAGTGGATTATTCCGCGTCTATTCATTGTAGCGGGAACGTGTGTTTGGCGAGACGGTGGTTAGCAATGAACTTCAGCTCCGGCTCCACTATTCCAGCTTTCAAGCGAATGTCACAGTATGCTAGGTATGATGTACACTGGTCGCCGTACCCACTAAGAGATCACTGATACCGTCTGATGTGCCTTCTCTTTTAGATATACCATGACGATATCCAAGCGGAGGGCATCGAGCTGACAAATAAACGGCCTATTCCCTGGTGGGTTTCAGAAACGGAAGCAGAGATTTCTCCATCGCCTCCCGTTCCTATAACGAGCTCAGGTTCGTAAACGTTTAGAGGACTAATAACTAACTTCATTGAGCTGAGTCCTTCTTGAGAAGCCAGCAACTGCTCAGCTACTCAAGAATTTACCAACGTTTTATGGAACCCGAAAGTTCATAACTGATTTCACAAGAGCCTTCCACTGTTCACTATCCAGAGCCAGATCAATCCAGTCTATAGCACCCCATTCTCTCTAAGATCCATTTTAATATCATTCCCCATCTATATATGTCTTCATAATGATTTGTTTCCTTCTGGTTTCCCACCAAAATCCTACATCCATTTTTCTTCTCCCTCATTCGTGCTATACGTTTTAGAGCAGTGTTTCTCAACCGCCGGGCTTCGGTCCAGTACCGGACCCTAGTCTTGTAGAAAAAAGGATTTACCGGGCCGCGGTCTCACAAAGGTTGAGAATCACTGATTTAGAGGACTAATGTAATGTACAATTCATTGGCTGAAAATTCTCCATAAAAATACAAAGTACGTATTTGCAATGAGCATCAAATAAGTGAAGAGAGTTTCCCTGTATGAAATCCAGAGGCCGAAATGTAAAGCACATTTTTATGATTATGGTCTTCAGGGTTATGGTGCCTTATATTTTGTAACGACCTCCAGGAAAACTGAGGCGTAATCGATGGATTACAGCTCTTCAAGCCAACTTAGTACAATAGAATAATTATTGTACATGACAGCAAATTAGCTCATAGAATGCAAATTCAGATTGCTAATAAATGATAAATAAAAAAAAAATTGTAGAGAGAGACCAGTATTTCGAAGAATCATCAGGACGAAAGCACATTTTGTATGTCAAAAGCATTTGCCATACTCAGGCGATTACGCGTTGGTTTCTCAAAGCTGAAACTGGAGTTAAATCCCGGATGACTTCGTGTAATATTCGTAGTAAAAGGAGAAACACTAGACGAGGTCTTCTACGAGTTTCTGCCGACTTTCCTCCGATAGTCACTGTTCTACTCTAGCTCTCTATTTATTCACCACTAGTCCCTGAGTTGTGAGATGGCCATAACGAGACAATGAATTACTACTGTCACGTGTTTATGGCTCCGTGACCAATAACAACGGGTGCTGGATTGGATGATTGGATTTATTAACACATTCCTGTACAATCACTAGTAATCACAGTCAATTACAATAACTCGCAATCAATCTTCAGCCGGACCTTTCTTCCTTGACTGCCGAGGATTCGCTCAATTCTCGTTCTCATTCTACGGCTGACTTCTGAATTACGGCTGGACTACTTATATAGTCTCAAGGCGGACTCATAGAAAACATCCGTTGCCCAGCAATGGATATATGTGAACAACATAGAAAAGACCTCTTCCTCTACCGTTGTTTTACAGCGTGTTGCACAGTAACGGAAATTATTCGTCTGTAACCTGCTTATTCTTTGTCGCGGTAATGTGTTTACCGAGTCGTTGCCCAGTAACGGGTCTAAATGTCACAATATTAACATTAACAAGATTCAGAATCTTTAGTTGACTTGACATACAGCCCCGGTCTTCAGTTTTGGGGTTCATCATGTGGCAAGGCACTTGGCTGGTTTCAAACTGATGACTCAATTTCCTTTCGTACTATTCTCATAGGTCTGTTCTTTTTTCTATTCTTCATCTCTGTAGATTAAGCCCTCTTGTCTGTTTCAATACAGAATTAATTTATGAAATTCTCGACCTTCTACACATTCGGTAGGGCTGTGTGGCCTGGGGATGGCTCATAGCAAAGCCTCAGCCCAGACAGGTAAGGTAACGTAAATGTATCCGTTGGCTTAATTAATTGAGGACCAATTCATTAAGACATGTAAGAAATGTAAGTGAAACTCCACCATTCTTAACCTCGACACTAGATGGAGGTGAGCGGTCAGCTTCGCTTCATGCCTCCGTCGCTTTACCCAGAGCGAAAGAGAGCCCGCTACCCACTGAGAAGGTGGCTAGGTAGACCTCAGAGCCGGTCTGGAAGAAGAGCTTTGAGCTTTTCGTGTTTATTATGATGCTACTGACTTGGCAGTTATCACGCAGAGAGGAGCCCCTAGTTTCACACAGAAGCACGGTTCATGTCTTCACAAAGCGCTCGAAAGCGGTGCAATTACACGAATCATGTCCTCCTTTCGGTACTTTGAAAAGTCATTGTTGATGCCGTTAACCAAAGCAATTGAGAAAACGTCACTAAGATCGTATGCGCTTCTTAAGAGCCGGGATAGCTCAGTCGGTATAGCGATAGTCTGGACAGGCGGGGTTTGATCCCCGGCAGAGGAAAATATTTTTTTCTTCCCCATAATGTCCAGACCTGTTCTGGGGCCCACACAAACGGGTATCGGGGCTGTATTCTCAGGGGTAAAGCGGCAGGGGCGTGAAGCTGTTCACTAACTCACATCGACTATCAAGCTCAAGAATTCCTGAAGTTATAACTTCACTGTCCAATACGTCTTAGTAACGTGGTGATTAATTACTTAATTAAGCACAAGGACAAATTTGTTTTAATTTTTAGCCTAGTTTCCTAAAGTAGGCTTATGCGATATTCTTCCTGTCCGCGTGTCTGTGTCTCTCCCTTCCAATCCCCCAACTAGTTTTTATGAAACTTGTTCTATATATTGTTACGCAACGCCTCGGTAATAACGTTACCGCGACCACGAATACACACCAAACAGTACAATAATTGTTGAAGGCGTCTTTTCTATGCGGTCCGTGTCTTATCTAAGGAAAGTATGCGATTATTGTTCCCAAGAATTTCTTGTTTACCATATGCAATAATATTTTAACGTTACCTAAGCCTTATTCCTATTGGCCGATTTCTGTGCAGGTTTCATTGGCTGGCGCTCCGCTGACAGAAAGTTCTCATTGGAGAGGTTCGGGGTGCTATATGTATCTCCTAGACTGACTATGGAACCACCAGAAGAATATCCACAAAGAAAGCAAATCAATATATTCATAGGATAGTCGTCTGCATACAATAAATAACAATTTATATGTTGTTTTCTAATTATATTTTAATATTATAGCTCTACGGCCATTTGTTGGGCCCCGGACGCTTTTTCAGCTTCTTGCTCCTCTATAATGTCGGTA
Source organism: Cryptotermes secundus (assembly GCF_002891405.2). NCBI lineage: Eukaryota > Metazoa > Arthropoda > Insecta > Blattodea > Kalotermitidae > Cryptotermes > Cryptotermes secundus. Next base: position 1,294,479 of record NW_019737981.1, read on the forward strand.
GGAATCCTTGGACTGGGGATCAGCCCACAGAATAAAAGAACACCATACAGACATCCATGCCTTTAGCGGGATTCGAACCCACGATCCCAGGGTTGGAGCGAACGAAGACAGTTCATACCTCAGACTAGGCGGCCACTGTGATTGGCATCTAATTATATTTAATCTTTCATAACTCAATGATTATCATACATGCCACTTTCTGTAACACTGAAAAACCGTACGCTCTGTCAAAAGAACGTTTTTATCTAAGTCATATGATTCCCAGAATGAACAGCTGTTTTGCTCTAAACAGAATATCTGGCTGGCCTTTGTAATGGACATGCAGTGTGTTTTCGTGATATAAACTGAATTTTTAATATGATGATTTTTTTCTTTTGACCCTACAGCCCCAGTTTGGGCCTTGGCCTCCATGAAGCTTTCCGTTTCACTTCGGTTTACTAGATCTTAGAGTCTAAGACTTAGACATTCGGTAGGACTTCTTGGGCGGGTGATCAGCTCATCACAAGGCCTCGACCTGTACACAAACAGAGAAAAACACACACACAAACACTGAACAGTCATGCCCTGAGTGGGATTCCAAATCACGATCCTGGCTTCAGAGCGAGCGAAGAGAGTGCATCCCTTAGACCGCTCGGCTACCGTGACCAGCCATTAAGAGGATTAATTTCTTCCAAATAGGCCGCGCCATAGCTCAGGCGGTTAGTCGCTAACTTCCCAACGTGGCAGCCCGGGTTCGATCCCGGGTCTGGTCAAGTGGGATTTGTGGTGGACAAAGTGACGCTGGGGCAGGTTTTCTCCAAGTTCTTCGGTTTCCCCTGCCAATCACCCTCACCTATCATCTGGGGCTGGTACAATAGGCCAGAAGTGGCCGCAGTACAAGGGACTTAGTCTCACCCCACTAGCAATAAAAAAAATCTTCCAAATATTTGTTACTAATAAGAATTCTGGAGCAGTAATGGCAGTGTCGGTGATGCGACTAGGCTAAGGGCTGGGCGGTCTAGGAACCAGGTTCGATTCCCGACCAACTTATATGATCTATTTTTCAGGGTTATACTCGTACATGTTAGTGGTCCCATTTTCTGTGCTAAGTTGCATACAAGGATTGAACCTTAAATACCATTTGTCTGAAACCACATTCCCGTATGCTTATCATATATTTATTTTCAAGTCTTAATTTTAAATCAGAAACCAGAGCAAATAGTCTGCCAGTTTTACCATCTTAAAAAATTGTGTTTTCTGTGTATGTGTTTTCTGTGTTTGTGTACATGTAGAGACCTTGCAACGAGCTGATCACTCGCCCAAAGAGTCCTACCGAATGCCTAAGATCTAGTAAACCGAAGTGAAACGGAGAGTTTCATGGAGGCAGGCCAAGGCCCAAATTGGGGCTGTAGCGCCAAAAGAAAAGAAAATCCTGTTAATGACGTTCTTGTTTTATGAAAACATTGTGAACTTGATAATTTCTTCATGCAGTAATTAAAATAACATTATTTAATTTTCTACCAAGGTAGCTTTTATAATTATCTATAAACATCTCATTAAAAGTGTTTCTTCTCCAGTTTCTACGGACTGGACCCCCTGGCTTGTTACATATTCTTTTAGACACATACACGTAGTAGGACTCAGATGCACTCGGCTCATGAAAACACGAACGTAGAAGTACCGCGGTTAAGTTTTAACTTTCAATGTTAATGCATACTATAATAATAGTAAATATAGACTTATATATATTAATATTCAATTTAATATAATTTACTACAGCATATCTTGAGGAACGGTTTGTATTAGACGGGACTAGTAACAATGGATCCATTGTAAGCAGTCCAATGATGTATGTTGACAATATTTTTAATATTTTAACGCTTGACAACGACCATATATGGCGGAAACACGTAGCGAGTGAGCTTAGTGAATAAATATGGATTTCATCGATACTTCTCGTGTTCTCAGTTGCTCATTTATACTCTGTGTTGTGATGGACTGATACACATAGCAGTTTCCAGTTCATTAGCATCTGTCATGGTATAATCATTTCAGTTGTTCTGTTCAGTTTAGTTCAGTTCAGTTCAGTTCTTATTTATTTACGTGCAAAATTAAGAGCTCAGAGGACAATAATAAAGATAACTTTGTCCCTGTGCTTAACTAATTAAGCACTACGCCATGAAGACATGTGGGAGAGTGGATGTATAGATCCACATTTTTCTTGATCTCGGCATCAGTTGGATGTGAGTGTCAGTTTCACGGCCCAGCCATCTTACCCCCGGGAAAGTGCCCCCGGTACCCATTGTGTAGGAGGTTGGATGGGCTTCAGAGCCGGTCTGGACGATTGAAGAAGGGAAAATTCTTGATCCTACTAGGACTCTACCCCTTGATCATCTAGCCCCTAGCCAGTCGCTATACCGACTGTGCTATCCCATCTCCTATAATAGTANCTCGAACCCATTTCTCTTAGAGGTTGAGTCGACCCCAGGGCCATAGTGGGGTTGGAATGATAAGGTCAATGGAAAAATAAAATGACCTCATCGGAAATCGAACCCGCGACCTTTCGGCTTGTAGCATAGTGCCTCAACCAGCTACACTACCGCGTGCCTCTATGGTTATTCCAGTTATTCAATTCAATTCAATTCAATTCAATTCAATTCAAATAAATTCTCGTTTACTAACGTGCAAGCAGCCCAGAAGGCAGTGGTAGTAGTAAGCATTTGCTCTGACGCGTTGTCTCGGGTTTATTGCTAAGGTTATGAATGTTTTACCGATGTGCCGTAGTGCCGTATGATTCAGCAGATATGGATAAGGGTATCCCATGTTTTCTAGTGTCCCTAGACAATGCGTAAACCTGTTTTAAAATACGAGTATCATAACCCTGGGAGTGGATCGAGCATGTGACCTCAATCGGAGTGAGGCCTAAACCAAAGGTGCAATTACTGTTCACCGCTAGAATTCAATTTATTTGACCAAACCACTGCTCACACTTTAATGAAAAATATTTCCTTGTATTTTGAGTATTTAAATGAAAAGATACAGACGTAATCAAATTTATATTTCCTCACTCTTCCATATTGCATTTATTTTTCTTTCGATATTTCCGACTGGAATCCATTTCTGCAATCAATCCCACTCAATTAAGCCTGTCTAATATTGCAACGACATTTGGAATTCATAAAGAAAATTTCCTTCTTTGTTATATTTTCTAAATTCACTACATGCTTCATATTCTGAGTAAAACTTTGAGGGATATTTAAGTAGAATCTAGATGTCTCTGCATGCATATAATACCCCCAAGATCAGGTTAGCAGGCAGGGAATGAAGAAAGATGTCTCGCAAATTAGTTTCACTTTTCTGTCGCAGAATCCAATTACTGTGTGTCCTACCATCTCAACACAGTGTTACAATAAATTAATTTTGTGAGCAGAAATCTTCCTTGTGAAAAGAGAGGGTAAGCTACATTCAAGATGAAGGCAACAGGTTTCTCCGAAAAGCTGTTATCTACCAAAATACACACCCTCATATCCCATAATATTGTAATTTTAATATTCACCGCTGTGTTAATCCGGGCGTGTTTCAGCTGTAAAACCAAATATCCCTCAAGAAATATCTGAATTAAATAACTAACGAGTGATCGAATTGTGAGCGCTTCTGTTTGTATTCTGGGCGTATCCGACACTGCCTGAGGTTTCTCGTGGTTGTCTTCAATGGGCCTAAATCTTATTAAATATCAGCCCAAGGATCTTTAAATAGACAAACATGGTGAGGTCAGTTGTGAGTGGTTAATGTGGAGGAATGTTCAGAATAAATTACAGCCTATTTTCATGTACTGTAAATATTGAGAAATCCAGACGGCCCCTCAGCAGGAGACTGGTTTCTCCAACCAAAACGCGGGAGTGTCAATATCTTCAGCTTTATGTTTAGTTGCAGAATATAGGTACACAAGGTAAAAGGTAGATGTGATTGGTTTCCTGTCTCTAGGTGTAAAGTTGAGCCTGCGAATGGGACAAGTTGAGGCAAAGACTCGCGTTCCGCATGTTTCATTCCTAGGAAACTGAACAAGGTCGTTGAAGATGTATGTCTTTCAACTCATATTCAGGAGGTGCTCGATTCGAATCTCGGCTAAATCACCGATTACTGACTGAAGTTTCTTGTTTTTTTCTCAGTCCTTAGAGGAAAAATGCCTCAAATTAGGCCATAATCGTTTCTTCCCACATCCCTTTCAATTCTTTACTCTTCAGTCTTTCTACAATTCCAATCTGCACAGTCTGCGATGCTGATAGCGTTATTAAAAGGAACACAAGTAAATAAATAATAGTCTAAAGGCAGAGCCACCAGTTCGGTTCGGTTGAGCCCTACAACGGGCCTGCACATAGTAGGAAATATACATGTCAATTGCTACCTGTGTCCTTAAAAGATCCCAGTTATCCAGTCTGAATCGGTGGCGAACTGTTCATGTTAACTTTGTTAGCCTGGCTCATACTTTGAAAAATGAAATAAAAATGTTACTTTCGTAGTTCAGTGATACACTAGCAAGAGAAGCGGTCGGATCATCTACTACTTCCGTCAACCGAATCATAGGCTTGTTGTAAGATTTGAGGTTTTCACGGCTGTGACTATGAAGAAAGCAGACTGCTTGTACCGGTTCTCACGGTCTCTTCGCCTGCGGATTTCTTACATTTTTCTTTCTACCCTGAAGATGGAGGCGATACGTTTCTCCGAAACGTCGGTCAACACCACATATACACGGTGCCAAATCCCAGAAGACTGCTTTCTTCATAGGCTTGTTGTTCATTTCGTCGAGACTTCGTTGGCCCTTCCTGGACGCAGGCGCTGTCAGATTTGATACAATACAGTACAGGCTTCAGGAGAGGAGGAAGTGAATTGACATTCGAAGCTACAGCAAACTCCCTCTGTTAGCAAAACAGAAAATATTAACACACTCCATTCTCTTGACTCTTGCAGTTCACGAATGCAAGAGTGTGATGATGAAACGCATATTTCTACTTGAGGATATCATGATATTCTTCAAGACTTTGAACTTAATTTTTATTTGAAAAGTTTTCCAGGAGTACTAACGGAAGCCGAAAGAAAACTTTCAGACGTTATACAAATCAAAAGTAACTACATCAGCTGCCGTTTCAAGAGCTTGGGGCACATCAGCATCTTTTGTCAAAGAAAATTTGAAAATGTTCGGTCCAAAATGAGGGCGGGTAAAAATGATTGAAAAACTTCTTATCGCCCGCTGTACTGTGGAGTTCTCGGCATTAAAATGGGAGAGTTGACTGACAGATTCTCCAAAATTTTGAAATTGAAATTTCTTTCACCTCTAGAATTTCTAAACTTTGAACACTACCCTGAAAATTTTTCCAAATACTGCTCATTGGTCGTAATTGATAACACATGCACAGTAGTTTGATTATCCTCTTCTGAAAACTCAACTTTCCTTTATTTATTCGTCTGAAGAACTTCTGCGGAATGATATTTCAGACCTGAAATATTTTATAGCTTCAAAGGTGAGTTCGGAATTAACATAGGTCATACAATTATCTGATGCAACAAGCGGTTCACAGGTGTCCCATGCTGCAGAGGGAGTAACAGTAAATATGAATACGAAAGAATAATATTACCTGACTAATTAACCATTCAAAAAACCAAAGCGTCCATCAAGCGCACATTCACTGCTCTGACGAAGGTCCGTACTGAATCTGCGAAACACGTGGACTCAGGAGAGGCTCAGTAAGTTTCACGCTGAATTTTCATCAATGACAGTTAAGAAGAAAATTTAAGATACGCAAAATCATGTAGGACTGAAAGTTCTCATAGTTGTGGTTATATCTTCCAGGATATAATGCCACGTAGTCTGTTGAAACACGGCCGATGTTTCTGAAGAACATATTGCCTCCGAAACTTCCGTTGACTCTCAGTGGAATACACGGCGCTATATCCGAGACGAAAGAATTTTGCCTAGGAAAATTTCCGAACTTCTGTGAACCTGCAATAGAGAATTTCACTGAAAAAGAAAATGCACCAGTACCAGGTGCAATAAAAAAGGCAAACGTAGCAGTCGTAAACCATTTTCTGCTAATTTATAATTCCTTCTTCTTTCATCCTTAAATTAATTTATTCTTATACCAAGTTCGCACAGTTATCTGGTATGATGCATACCACGTATACTCAATTGCCAACTACTTCACGACTTCCTTCTGCCTTGGAATTTGCCCAGCACTTCGAAAAATTCACGCTTCAACACTGAACTGAATTACCCAAGATTAGGTTAAGTGCACGAGACATTAGATTTGATACTGTAAATATTTACAGATACGTGACGTGTGGCGTGACGAATAATTGTGAGTGATTTATATTTGTTATACAGTAGACTTGGTGATTCGATTTATTGGATGCTCACAAGTCGTAACTATAATTAATTATAACACTCTGAAGATTACTGTAACTATAACACACATAAGGAATTCTTCAACGTCTGCTTGCTAGTCTTTACTTAGTAACACTTCAACTATTGGATAATCTGTGAATGAATCTTGAAGATCTCTCGTCTCTCGAATTCTCTGTTTGGATGTATGAACCTTGGATTGAACTAACTTCATGAGGACCGAATATGAAACACACATTCGGACAGCAGACTGTCCTCTGTTATTCTGCTGCCATGAAAAGTGTGACAATCTCCGGGCAACGTTTTGATTTATACAAACGTATTCGTTGACGCGGAAACATGTGTCACAAAACCGTTGTCTAGCAACAGATGTCTCTGTTGTTTTCTGAATGCACTCTTCCGGCATTCAGGCGTCATGTCACAATACGTACATAAGGTTAATACTTACTACTCGTATACTGCCGTTTTACATAATCACCGTCATAACTGGCAGTAATTATGAATAGGAAGGAAGATGAGAGCCATACACCATAGAGGAACGTACCCTTCACTCGGCAACGCAATATCCAAATTCTCTTAAAAACCTTCACAGCGTACATCTAAAAAGCAGCTCCTCTTAATGTTTATTGTTGCTCTATGTGGTCAGTGTTCTAGTAAATGTATCTGTCCTTTCCGCAACTTTTCTACGTTTTTTTTTTATTTTGCTTAGTGGGGGGTGGAGTCCAACTGGGTACCCTCAAGGCAGCCACTGATTGTCCAATTGTAGCCTCCCCCGGGTGATTATGATGATGGAGAATTTGGTGGAATGAAGATTGGCAGGGGAAACCAAAGTACTCGGAGAAAACCCGCCCCAGCGCCACTTTGTCCACCACAAATCTCACTTGAGCAGACCCGGGATCGAACCCGGGCCGCCGCGGTGGGAAGCCAGCGACTGACCGCTTGAGCCATGGCACGGCCTTACTTTTCTACTTACTGTGGTTCAGGTATTTTTAACAAAATTTGTTAATAGAGTAATATTGCATACGCATAGAAATTGAATGCTGAAGATTCTATACTGAATTTGATAACCGTAACAATTTCAACAGGTTTCTATGAAGATTAAGCACACAACCTTTATTTGCTTGAACTTTATGAAGACCAAGGGCTACCAGGAGGGGTGTAAGGGGAAGATGTCAATCTTCAAGAAGAACAGCGTCGACTTGTGCTAATCCCTCGCTTGCGGCTTGCTGTCTTCATTACAAAGAGAGACCTTTAGAATTCAGACGGAGGATTCTAGGGGTTTAAACCTTGCACTATTGCGTCAGAGACACGATCGTAAAAAAAAAAAAACATTGACAACATTAACAGCACAGAGTTGTCTCCATTCGAGATTTATCCCACAAGTATTGTGTCTGTCCGAAAGTAAGGCAAATTCAATTTTTGAACTTCGAAATGAACGAAAGATTTTGGACCTCACATTTACCAAAGGTAAGGTGAGAATATGAATAGTGTGTTTGATAACAGGAATATTTGTGACCAAAGGAGGAGGAGGAGATAAGAGGAGGGCGAGAAAATTTCTTAAAGTGAAACGTCACAGTTTTCACCCTTCTTCACATGTTATGAAGTTCATCACATTAAGAATAATGAGATGAGGGTGAATTAATTTGCAAAGAAGGGGAGAGACATGCGTACAGAATTTTAATTGGAAAACCTGAATAGAAGACACCGCTTGGGAGACCGAAGCGTGGGAAATGGGCTCTCAAGAAATAGCTTATAAATATGTGGACATATTCATTCGGCTGATAACACGAATGTACTGCAGGGATCTTGTGAACACCACAATTAAACTTTTAATTCCATAGTAGATGGGAAATTTCTTGACCAGATGAAGGCCTGTTAGCATCTGAAGAGAGGCTGTACTCCATGGAGTTAGCTGGACGAAATACACAGAACCGTCCATAATACAGTCAACATCTACAAGTTCTCTTTCAAAATGTTATATTATAACAAAAATGTTAATCTCATAAGGATTAACGTCTATTGTATTATATTTCAGCTCCTGTTGCATTGATTTCAATTATTTTATCAATGTGCTTGTCACGGTAGCCGACCGGGCTAGAGCATGCACTGTCTTCGTTCGCTCGGAAACCGGGATTATTGGTTCGAATCCCACTCAGGGAATGGATGTTTAGTGTTTGTGTGTGCGCGTGCGCTTTTCTGTGTTTGTGTACAGGTAGAGGTTTTGCGACTAGCTGATCACCCGCCCAAGGACTCCTTCCTAATATCTAGGATATAGTGAACCGAAGTGAAACGGAAAGTTTCATAGAAGTAGGCCAAGACCCAAAATTGGGGCTGTAGGGCCAAGGAAAAAATCATATAAATATAGACATATTGTATATACATTCTGTATTGTGACAGAAATATACGTTGGCGAAATAACGGCTATTGTACGACTTTTGCTGAGAAAGCAGCTTACTGGTTTGATTTTAAAAATTTATGCCTTATTCGTGCTCTCCACTAATATACTACACAAAACGTTATCACTAAGCAGGCAGTTTTTATAAAACTGCATCTGTTCGTGTTTTTCTTTCAAGGTGTGCAATTAGCAGTCACAGACTTTCTTGTTTTTTATTTATAACTACACACAGGTGTAGAGACAAATAAGTAAGCATAAGTAAGAACCAGAAAGAAAACTTTTTTTAACAAATGTGCTTGGGTACAATCACTAGGCTACGATCACAAACGCTGACAAAGCAGGAACTTACATTTACTGATTTTTGTTTTTTCGAGTAACTCAGTAGTTTCTGCAGTTGCATATTTAATATACTAACGAAAATATCAATATTTTATAGTTATAAATAATTTTAATCTTAAAATACATATTCCCCTACCAATTTATATCCCTGTGATTCTTTCTTCACCTTAAGTTCCTTATTCTCAGGTCCTGTGATCATGCTGAAGCAGATATACTCGTATCAGAAATATTCCGACGTTTATATTTCAATTCGGTTTTATTAATTATGACGTCTCTAGTCCTGTAGTTTACTGTCTAAGAAGAATAGTTTCACCCAAAATAGAGAAAATAATAGGAGAAAATGTATGTGGGGAGCTCCATGATATAAGTCCTTCACCAATGTGATCAAGTAAAGGAGGCTGATATTGTTACGACATGAAGCACGGATGAAGAAGTAGGTTTTGGTCAGACAACGTGAAGGGATAGATCCTTTGCTACGTATAAATGATGAGGAAAAGATAATATTTTAATGACGCTGATGTAAATAGAACGTGTGCTGCTTTCATCTGGCTCAGGGTAGGCCCAGGCGATACTGACCCAACAGGATGGTCTAGCGGTAAATTTGTAATTTGTTTTCGAGAGATGCCAGCTATCCTGAGTGAAGTTTTTCTTGAAACTTCTCGATCTCGTTGGCCGAATTCCCACAGGCCACAATCATTTTCAAATAGTTTTAAACTCATCTTTCATGAGTCATACTACTAAAGTAAAAATCTGTCTATCTATGGATCTACATCCCCTTTTGTGGCCTTGGCCGCTTTTTCACTTTCTCGATCCTATACACAGCCGGTAGGACTCCTTATACAGGGGATTAGCCAGTTGCAAGGCCGCTGCCTGCAAACAGGACGGGACAAACACAGAATAAACGTACACAGACATCTACGCCTCAAGTGGGATTCGAACCCACGAGGCCAGTGTTCTGCTGGTTATATACTATCCTTCTGCTGGCTCTGTTTGTTCGAGTTCTAGCCATGGGGTTGACTGGGTGGCTCTTAAGGCGCGTCCACATTACTCGTGCTCGTGCTCGTGTGACTCGCTATGCTCGCTAGTAATGACAAGTCACGAGACAAGCAAATTTTAAATTTGTAATTTGAAAACTATAGCCAATAAATTTAAATACGACTACAGCCTATACACACTACGAGTAAATATACGGATCCTCACGCGCCGAAGCCTGGCGAGCAACTGAAGTAGTGTGGACGAAGATTTACGAGCACAAGTAAAAGCCAGACGAGTCTCCCGACGAGCACAAGCTTGGAGAGCACGAGCACGAGTAATGTGGACGCGCCTTTAGAAAGAGCGTTGAAAGCTAGTCAAATTGAACACGTAAGTATACAGAGGTTTCTCTCTTATAACCTGACATAAAATTTGTGTTATTATTGTTAGGGCCGTATGTGAAATATTATTTTTTAATTCTGAGAACTTAAGAATGATTGCTAAGCTAACATCCAAGCCAAGAGGCAATGCTGATTGAATGCCAGCAAGTAGAATTAAGGAAAGTATTGTTAATATTGATACACTCGGCTGAATTCAAAGAATTTAATTTTGTCAGAATAAATTACCTGGCAAAGCATAAATCCAAAAAGACACAATACACATCTTCAAGATTAGAGACTACTGAAATGTGGCATTATGATATATCACTTACCGCTGTGTATGCCTCATATATCAACTACAAAGTTTTCTGTGCCGTCTCACAACACGTGATATTTTGGCCGTTATATAATAAGTGATTGCATTGATTGTACCAGGAAGTCAATACGTCTATTATATGAAATTCACAACAGGATGCAAAGTATAAAAATAAATGTGCTGTGTATATGCTCTCAACATAAAGAATGCTTCCAGTAATTAAAACAGATATAGGCTGTCTCTTATTGATATAACAGCATCACACAACTGTTTCTGTACTTATTTTGGCTTGTTTTGGACTTCACCCATCGTCTGGTATGTAAGAGACAGAAGACCACGACGTTTCGGAGACTGGATCTGTCTCCGTCTTCAGGTGGGTGGGGAAGGATAAACCTACTCAGTTGGGCCCGTTAGAAAGAGCTAGTCTCAATCACTGGACCAACCTGAAGACGGAGACAGATCCAGACTCCGAAATGTCGTGGTCTTCTGCCTTTTACATACCAGACGATGGATGAAGTCCAAAACAAGCCAAAAGAAGTACAGTATACACCATCGTCAGAATCTTTTCAAGTCTATCAACTGTTTCTGATTGTCAGCACATTTAGCTTTGAATTAGAGGGCGGTTACTTGATTTATTTTTTCTAAGAATAAAATTTGGGTTTAGCCCCAAAGAACTTCACTAAAATTGATTATTTTATTTCTAAAGTCTGTGTGACTTCACTTGAAGGCAACCACGACATCTTCTTCTTCAACAGTTTCTGCTCAGTATTTCGACACAAAGATTAAAATTTGTGACATTCTTCTCTAGTTTTGTCTTAAGTATCCCAGACCGTTTAGTGTATTAGTAGTCGGTTTACTTTTTAATTTATAACTTCTCTTGCAAACACTGTAAAAATGAAATAATATTTTAGCAAAGATCTCAAAATGGTGTAATGTATTAACTTACCAAATTTCTGCTTTTGCACAGGCTTGGGTATAACTGAGATCTCACCACGGATCATGCAGTATAAACGTAATGTTCAGTCAGTACACAGTCATGGCAACCTCGGTTCGAAACCTCAGAAGCAGGTCTGCCAATCGATCCACGTCATTAGCGTTTGAAAGGGGGAGAGGAAGGAGGACGGGTCGGACTTATAGCGATATGAATTGTTTAGCTGTCATAACAATGAATTAGCACAGTATACAATAATAGAATTGTTACTGAAAGACTTCGTATGTTACAGAATCAATACTTTGATCCAGGCTCGGATATTATAATTTGCAAATCTTTTTATAGTTTATTCGGCTCTGTAAGTACAATGTCGTTACCTTTACGTTTCATTCACCATGTAAAATGAATTGTGATAATCCTGTCCGAATGTGATTATGAAAAAAAATGTTGCTTAACACTTGGCGGCCAATGCTGAGTTGTTCAAATAAAGCAAACTTAATATTAACGGTTAGTTTCCTGATGTACTTGAATATTCCACCTATTTATGAATTTGAGTGTTCCTTCCACCCTGTGTTGGCGATTGTTCTGCCGAGAGATCGCAGCAGTCTTCCAGTTCTTCAGGTTCCTGGCCCAGGGTGTAGTCCCTGATGTCTGTAGGGACCTCTGCAACCCAGATACATTGTAGTTATCGCTTCAGTTTCCTCAAGATTCAGAATAGGGCTAGTGTTTCTCTCTACCTGAGATTTAAGTGCAGTCCTTAATGGATCATTGACAAAGAGAGTGCATAATAATTAAATGTGCTTCAGAACTGGTATAACAGATTAGTGCCGGTCACGGTAGCTGAGCGGTCTAAGGCATGTACTGTCTTCGCTCGCTCGGAAGTCGGGAGCGTGGGTTCGAATCCCATACAGTGTATGGATGTTGGGTGTCTGTATGTGTTTATTCAGTGTTTATGTTGTCCTCTGTCTAGGTAGAGGCCTTGCGATGAGCTGATCACTCGTCCAAGGAATCCTACCGTTTGTAAAATGATCATGAAATAGAATATCAGAGGCCAGGGACCAAGGGAGCTGTCGGGCCGCGCCACAGCTCAAGCCGTTAGTCGCTGGTTTCCCACCGCGGCGGCCCGGGTTCCTTCCCGGGTCTGGTCAAGTGGGATTTGTGGTGGAGAAAGTGGCACTGGGGCAGGTTTTCTCCGAGTACTTCGGTTTCCCCTGCAAATCTTCATTCCATCAATTGCTCCACAATCACCCTCACCTATCATCTGGGGCTGATACAATAGGCTAGAAGTGGCCGCAGCAGTACAAGGGACTTAGTCCCACCACACTAGCAATAATAAAAAAGGGGGCTGTAGAGGCAGTGAAAGAAGAAGAAAAAAAATATAGGGAGCTCAGATGTATAAAATAAAATCGACTTCATTGTCATGAAATTCACTTCAAGTTAGGCGAAACTCTGACCACTGGTTAAATTTCATTACGCGGGACAAACACAGGCATGTATATCTCTACTTGAAGTAGCTTAAAATGGTTAAGAAAAATCGAAAATTTTGTAGGGAGAGAACATAAGTACCTCTGACCGTAAAAACGGTCCAGGGGACATCGATACTGCGCTTGCTGCGTTTGCCCAGTCGGGGTCCGAACCACATACCCGCTGGCTCTTCTCTGCCATCTCCACCCCTCTTCACCGGCACGCTCACCAGAGCACCGTCCTCATCAAGAAGAGCCTCTGTAGCGAAAACAAGCGATGAGCCGTCAATACAGGACCAAACAGAATAATTTATGTGCAGATGAGGGTCAGTGAATCACTTGGCATTGATTATTTGCTACCAATTTCTCAGCATTTGAGCGTCTATAGACATTAAAGCTTTGTTCAATTCTAATCGCTTTTTGCATTGCATAAGGGCACACAGAGGAAACGTTGGCCTTTATTTTTTTCTGCAGATAAGAAATAAACAATACTGTACATGAAACTCAAATATAGCTTAATAGAACATCTACGAAAAGGCGTGTCGTAGAGAAAATACAAGGACCTCTCTGAATTCTGTGACACTTAGTTCCCAATACAAATATTTAATCGAATAAACAAAGCAATATCTGAATACGGAGTAGCGGAACCCAATCTGTGATGTGGCTAACCTTAAAACAACAGACTTGTATATATTGTGACATGTAGGAGTTTTTAGGAAACAACTCGGTATAAAACAAGTTTCCATGGAGGTCGATTCCTAGAGACAACCACTGTACGTGCAAAACACGATTCCGTGTAAACGCAAGTTCAACAAACACTTCTTAAGGCGCGTCCACATTACTCGTGCTCGTGTGACTTGCTATGCTCGCTAGTAATGACAAGTCACGAGACAAGCAAATTTAAAATTTTTAATTTGAAAACTATAGCCAATAGATTAAAATACGACTACAGCCTATACACACTACGAGTAAATATACGGATCCTCACGCGCCGAAGCCTGGCGAGCAACTGAAGTAGTGTGGACGAAGATTTACGAGCAGAAATAAAAGCCAGACGAGTTTCCCGACGAGCACAAGCCTGGCGAGCACGAGCACGGGCACGAGTAATGTGGACGCGCCTTTAGGTTACGCACAAGCAACAAACATTTTCTATGGACATCGCTAGGTTACAAAAGGGGCCGTTCAAATAAGACCGCACGGAGTAGTACATGAGGATTCAAGTCAATCATGTAAAATATTGTAACGTGTACAACTAGGCAACGGCGCGATAGACACCCGCTTAAGGTCAAGCAACAATAGGACGAATGTTTATAGAAAGTCGCTGGGTAACAGTCAGTGCACAAATGGACTGGAGAGAGATATACCACGTGATTTGTTTCCTCTGTGGCCTGCGCCATGCAACAATAGAGGGGTTGTTTTCTGTGCGTGGTCCGTGCCGAGAGAATATGAGAGAATGCGGGAATAGAAATTGACTTCACTTGAGTTCCGAAGGTCCAAGGGAAGAGCAGTTTGGCCAGAACAAGAATTAGAAGACAGTGTGTGACGTTACATGTGCTATAGTTACAGTAATCTTGAAGAGTGTAAGAAGTAATTGTAGTTACGACTAGTGAAGATCCAATAAACCGATTGAACAATCCAAGCCCGCGCCTTACTCACTGAAACACGTGACAATATCTAGGTGTAATATCCGATAAGATCTTCGGTCGCTCAGAAGCCATGATCGTGGGTTCGAATCCCACACAAGGCATGGATGTTTGGTATGTGTATGAGTTTATTCTATGTTTGTGTTGTCCTGTGGTTAGGTAGACGCCTTACGACGAGCTGATGACTCGTCCAGGGAGTTCTACCGTCTGTAAAATGATCATGAAACAGAAAATCAGAGGCCAAGGCCCAAGGGGGCTGTAGAGTCAATGAAAAGAAAAATCTCCGATAAGAGGATTATATAGAGACTGCACATAGAAATGACTTAAGCCAAGGCCTTCAGAAAATTTATCAGAATCTACTTCCTGTTCAAAAGCGAGCGTGTAAGCGCCAAAATTAAAATATCCCTCCATAAGGCATTGATCAGATCAGTAATGACTTATGGGAATTAGCGGCAGACACATCTTAAAACAGCAGCGCCTACAAAACAAGGTTCTGCGCACTCTGATGAGAAGTCATTCGCAGCAGAAGACAGACAGAAGAGAAGACAGAAGAGAAGACAGTCGTAGTCCGGCCAGAATGGAGCGACTCTTAGTCAGTCATTCATTGTGAGCTGTTGTAAACTGATTGTGATTAAGAATGATTGTAAAAGAAGGTATCAGCAAATCCAATCATCCAATCCTAAACCCGTTACAATTAGTCATGCAGCCATGACCTCTATGTTGTAGGCCCTAAATTTCATGGCCCTCGGTGTTATTTTTTTTCCTTGGCACTACAGCCCCAGTGGGTCTAGGCCTACCTCCATGAACTTCTCCGTTCACCGGTGTTAATTTATTATATAATATTATAATAAATTAACATCGATGTGCATGAAATTTAGGGCCTACAACATAGAAAAATATATGTACTCTGTTGGAACACACTGAGAAATCTGAGGGACCACTTGGACCGAATATAATCCAGTCCATGTCCACGTAAGATATTTGTTAAAATAAACATTCGTTTTTCTTTTTATGGGCCACTTAACGAACTTCAGTAAGTATATTAGCGTCAGATAATGAGATGACGAATGATGCATTGAACAGACTCTGGAAGGAAGCGAAACACTATTGCAGCACTTTCGTGGAGGAACTGAGGAAGACCATGAAGGGCCTCAGTCAGGATACCCGGCGTACCGGTCGAGATTCGAACAGAGAACTATCAGAACCTCTATCCCAGTCTGTGCGGCAAAACTCATGCCAACACAAGCGGGACGCATTCTACTCACGAACCCAGTTGTTTACAGCCCTGTGCACACCAATACTAACCTGGTAAGGGCCATTTAAGGCCCGACCTCCCTACCCTCGGCATAGGAATGAGGCCGGATGATCCGCGTTTGTCCTTCAGGTATTGATCTGCGTGCACTCCTGCAACATGGAAGTGGTATTCATATATTATTAAGATTTATAGACTCTGCATTTCTGTTGGTTTATAATATTTCGCGGATTTGGGAATGACGGTAAAATTGAGATTTATTATTATGCGCAACAGTCCGTCAGCGCACCTTGTCCTAGGCCAGTTCAATGTGGTAAAATTCTTATGTCCTATTTTCTTAGAGTCACTTTAATATTATCTCTCAAATGGTGGAATAGTTGAACTTGATGGAAAACCATGAAGACGGAACATCTGTTACTAAAACTGAAGTTGAAAACAAAGTTGTGAGTAAGATACAGTTTTCATTTGTAGGAAGTCCCAGGTTAGATTCTCGGCTTGAAATCCAACCACGATGACTACGGTTTCTCGTAGTTTTTTTTTCAGTGTTTGTAAGAAAATATTATGAAGATTTTCTCCTATATACTTAGCTTTTCACCATTCATAATCATCCTGGCATTTCTTATCCGGCACTGTATGACGTATGTACGTGATGTATCATCATTAAGTAGCCCATATAACCAGATCCGATACTGAAATTTCAACAGTCGTACCTCTACGGCATCAATTGTTAATTCATTTCAATGAGCTAAACCGTTCATTTATTTTTCCTTGTGTTGTTTAACGACGCTTTCGCCATCGAGACTACATGAAGTCTGGCGGTATGATGACTCATGAATTGGAAAGGATTTGGAAGGTGGTGATCATAGCCTGATCGAGATACTGTCCTAACATTTCCTTGTAGGGTCTGAAGGAAAACACAAAAAGCCTGAGTCAGGATAGCCTGTGTCCCGGTAAATATTCGAACCAGACACCTGCTTAATACAAGTCTAGACTGTCATCTGTAGGTTAACCAGTTCGTTGTTCCCGTAATACCAATTGATTTTTAACTCCATGGTGCACTAGAAAATGTACAACAATTTTCATACCGATGCTGTGTCAGTAGGAAGCTGCTGGCTGGACGACCGAGGGGTCGGAGTTCGAGTCCCGGTAGGATCAAGAATTCTCTTCTCCACGTCGTCCAGACTGGCTCTGGGGTCCGCCAAGCCTTCTATCAAATGGGTACCCGGAGTTTCTTCCCTGGGGATAAAGCGGCCCGGGCGTGAAGTTGACCACTCACCTCCAACTAGTGCCGAGGTCAAGAATTCGTGGATTTATATATCCACTCCCCCAAACGTCTTCAAGGCGTAGTGCTTAATTATTTAGCACAGGGACAACTTCATCTTTACTTTATTGTGCCAGTAGATGTACAAGTTTCTGAGACTTGAACTGGAACAGTAAAGGACCAGAACAGAGACTAGGAATGTTATTGGAACTGGAAATAGAATTTCATCTAAGACGAGGACTTGAATTGGAACTATGATCAGAGAACGAGCTGGAACTGGGTCTGAGGATGGCATCTGACAAGTTGGGGGCCACACGCTGTTCAGCTGACACCTTCTGCTACGTACCGACAGTTATGTCTGCGTACAAACCAGAACTTTGAACATGGTGAGAAGAGAGACTCTCACGTTCTCTTGTGGGCGTGGAGTATATGAAAGTTGTTCCCCTGACTCAGTACAGTCATCCCCCTATTAATCAATATTAATCAGTTCCTTCAAAGGTCATCGATTAACGATTCGTTGGTTAACGAACCCAGTTTTAGTAATTTTCCTTGTTTTTAGTTGTAGGGCCCATAATTTCACTATTTTTATTCAGAAATTTGCAAAATATGATGAAAACAGCATTGACAAGAATGTACTGACACACTCCCAGAATTGCTGGCCGACGTGACTGAGCTGGTAAACACACTCCCAGAATTGCTGGCCCACGTGACTGAGCTGGTAAACACACTCCCAGAATTGCTGGTCGACGTGACTGAGCTGGTAAACATCGCCAATGAGCGGGCATTAGCGACTGTCGCTTGATTGCGAAACGACCATTGTTTGGGTATTTGGACAAGTTGTAGTATCGATGGATCGAATCGTCAGTTAGCGGGGAATGACGGTATGAAACTATATGAAACTATATTAATAATATTGTACTCTTCTCCTATTCAAGCTTAGCTCTTCCAACTGACTTCTTGACTGTAAGTGCATATTCACAGAACAATTTCATGTATAAATGCAATTATATGCCGGCAGTACATAGACTATTTTCAACGTGCATACTGTAACACTGGAAGTCACCCTGCTTCTGCACTGACCTGGGGTCACCGCTAGGAATGCGCGACCCACTCTGGGCATGCTGATTAAACCGGACGGTCCTCTGTTGCTCTTCCTGTTCGCTGGAACAATGTCACCTACAAAAAACACCAAATAAATATGACTCACAGCGGTGGTTATGAAGAGTTCTATCCTCTGGGATATAAGGTAGGGCAGTCCATTGAAAGTCAATCTGCGTTTCGAAGGAACATGTCGCCTCCATTGCAACTCAGGTAGCAAGCAGGCTTCTGTTTGTTACCTGCTTCATGCTGGTTTTCTTTCTTCCACCTTAAAAATGGAGGTGGGATATTCCTCCGAAACGCCCGTTCACTTTCAGGGGGTTACATGGCGTTATAACCGCCTCTGTGATCTAATGGTCAAGAGTTCCTGCCTACAGATCCAGAGGTCCGGGTTCGATTCCTGGCGCTACCAGATTTTCTGAGAAGTAGCGGGTCTGGAACGGGGTCCACTCAGCCTCGTGATGATAATTGAGGAGCTATTTCAAGGAAATAGCGGCTCCGGTCTAGAAAACCGAGATTAACGGCCGTGGGGATTCGCTGCGCTGCCACGCGACACCCTCTATCCGCAAAAGTTGGCGCTAACTTCGCCAACAAGTGGCGGTCACTCGGTTGGTATAGTTCGCTTGTGGACTCGAACCACGGAGTTTTCTTTAACATGGCTCTATATCCCAGGAGATAAAATTCTTCACAAGAAAATAGCGCAATTTTTAGATTAGTTTATAAATGGAAAATGAGATCTATACAACATACAACTCAAACAACGTAAGGAAGAGGATTAAGGTTTTCCAGGCTGCGTGGCCTCACATTCTTGAAGGCTCTGATCTGAGTAATCTCTACAGAGAAGATCTCATACCCCATTACTTAAGAAATATTCATCTCCATTAGACTGTGAAGAACGGAACGCAGATTAGAAAGATGGAGTTTTATAATTCTTAATTTGGTTCACACTAAAAGGTCGAAGGTGCGAAATTCTGAACTGAAAGCAACAAACCGCCATGAAAAGACTTTAATTTTTTATTTTGCATTTGGTTGGGAAAAAAGTTATCCCAGTAACAGGCCGTAAAGGCCAATAGGGTTGTGACGCTTCCACATTTTCTAGACAATCGGGTCACAGATGGAGGTGAGGTCAGCTTTTCGCGCCGGCCGTCCTTTACACCCCAAGAATGGGGCTGAGTCGACCCCAAGGCCATATTGTGGCTGGAAGGATTAGGTAAATTGAAAAAGTCCACCTCATTGGGACTCGAACCCGCCACCTTCCAGATTATAGCATATTACTTCAACTATGCTACTGCGCCCCTGCATTTTGTTCGTACGAATACAAACAAGAAGCAAATGTTAGTACATACCATGAAATATGTACAAAAATATATTCTCTGAATTTTATTCGAAATGGTTTCCATTTACTACAGTAAACTAACAAGGAAACCTAATGTACGCATATAAGAAGCACACTGTTAGGTTGCTTCCCAACAATACGTCTGTACCCGCAACAAATGAACATTCAGACCACAGATATATGCGTAATTACAAAAAACGCGTACAGAAAAGATTTCAAGCTACTCGGAAATGTAATATTTTTTTCCCATTCGCTCCTCTCAAGGACTGAAAAGCTTTAATCAACTGTAAAGCTAAAGCAGTGATTTTGATATTTCATGGGGGGGGGGGACATGAATCATAAATTTCTCATAACGTTCCGAAGTTTGCTGTTGGATATGTCATCACTCCATATCGACACTTCATTTGGTAGGGCACGTCTTCATTCCGATAATTAAAGTCAGTTTTTTGTTACATATTGCCATGTAGTCTGGAAAATCACCCAACATATTGGAGGAACATTTCGCCTCCATCTTCAGGGAAGATATGAGCTACCTAAGATAGGAGCATTAGACTTGAACTCTCTGCTCAGAGGACGGCGCAACTTCAGCTTGAGGACGGATAGGAGGTTGAGATAAACTTGTCCCTACGCTTAGTTAATTAAGCACCACGCCATGAAGAATTATGGGGTGTGGAGATATAGCTCCACCGTTCTTGAACTGGGGATTATATGGAGCTGAGCAACCAGTTTCATGCTCCGAGTGCTTTACACCCAGGGATAGAATCCCCGGTACCCATTGGATAGGTCTGAACAGGGTGGAGAAGAGAAGAAATTCGCCCCTACTGGGAAACGAACCCCAGCTATTCAGTTCGCAGCCCAGTCACTATATCAACCGAGATACCCCGGCTCAAGATAAGGAGAGTACCTACAACTATGTTGAGTTAGAAGCCGCGGACAGCCGACAAGGGGTTTGAAACCGGTATGAATATGAGATATTTGTTAACCTGTCAATATTTCATATGTTCCAAATGATGAGTTTTTGTGAGCATGATCATGAACCTTTGGATTCTGTGAAGAAGGAAATTCCTTTAAAAATTGTGATTCTTAAACATATACAGTACAACCTTCACGTCCTACAGCGGAATACATCAGTAAGTGCATCAAGACATACCTTGTGACTGAAAGGCCCAGGTCAGGTCCGAACGGCCGATCCGTGGCATGGATATCAGGCCAGAAGAACCTCTTCTGCTGTTCGTGTTGGTCGAAACGCTGTCAGACTCTTCCCCTGAAACCAAAGAAATATCACAATCGTTAGTTTTGCATATGAAATGGCAGACGGCGTTACGCACCATTCTCACGCACTAGAACCAAACATTTCCTGCCTCAGAATCGTTAACTATCATCTTACCAGTGCCTGTCAAACTCATTCGACTTCATTTCAAATAAAGGTCATATTGCAACGTATGTTTTTCTTTTCGTAAATAGTAACAGGCGAAAGTTGCCCCTCTGTAATTCATCACCGCGTTATTAGGACTTATGGAGAGTGGAGGTATAGCTCCACGCATTCTTAACCTCGGCACAAGATGGAGGTGAGTAAGCAGACTCAGGCCGCGGTCGCTTTACCTCATAGGAAGGAACAATTGGTACCCCTTGGACGAGGGACTGTGGGCGGGGGATAGATCCGGTCTGGACGCTGTGAAGTAGAGAAATATCTCTAGTTCCTCCCGCGTATCCAACTCCATTTTTTTTAGTTCCTTCGTGTGGGTTGAACTGAGTCCACTTGGTACGACGGCCACTGTTTGGACTATTTACAAGTTCCGGATGATAGATTAGTGAGGTGCATTTGGTGGAACGAGAATCGGCAATGGAAGCCGAAATACCAGGAGAAAATCTACCCCCAGTGTCACCATGTCCACCACAAATCCCACATGACCTGACCTGAGCTCGAACCCGGGCCACTGCGGTGGAAAGCCGGCGGCTAGTATATTTGTTAAGGATTTGTCTGGACGGACTGACTCAAGATGTATGAGGCTCCGTTGAGATCTCAACCTGTCCCTTCAGGTACATTACAGTCGAACCGACCCGTTTAGGCCCGCTAGAGGCCGTAGTACCAACGGGTTTTGTCCCATCGCACTCCTTCAAGTAAATAAATAATGTTTTTAAAATGTATGGTGAAGAGATGTTACCGAAGGAATTATACTAGTAGAGGAAACAGCTAAGATTACGATAGTGTTCTAGTGTAAAAAAATAAAAATTAGATTCACTGTTGAGGAATAAGTATTCAAATTGGCAAGAAGTTGGAATTATAGATCTATATTGAATGAATGAAAACTGATGCCGGAAGCAGCGTCATCAGCGGCGACTTGAAGCACAGAGCAAATGATGCTCGAGATGGTTCAAGTTCGTATAGCAACAGGCGTGACCAGAGTGGTTTGAACGGCTGCTGTACTGCGATGTGGAAAGCAAATGGAAAAACTACCTGGATAGTCTCTTTCCAAAAACAGAAGATCGCATTAAGTGGAGAAACTGTTTTGGAAGAGGCTGTGGACCTGTCATCTGACAGATTACTGATGAATGAATGAATTGAATGAATAATCAGTGAATACTAAAACTTCACTGTTGACTGACGTTACACGATGAAACAGAATGAAATAGGCCCCACATGTAATTCTTCAAAAACGTACGGCAAGAGGACACTGTATTAAAAGGATAAGACAAATGTTATTTCATCACAGTCTAAAAGAACTAAAGATAGTTCAGTCGGCGTAGCGACGGGCCACGGACTGGATGGCCAGTGTTCGATTCTCGGTAGGAGAGAGAGATTTTTCTCCACTCCACAGCGTCGAGATCGACTCCAGGGCATGCTTCCTATGTATTAGGTAGAGGATGGTTTTTTCACTGGGCGTAAAGTGGCCGAGGCATGAAGCTACCACTCCTCTCCATCTAGTGCCGAGGTCTGTGCCGAGTGGAGCTGTACCTCCACTCCCCTAAAGTCTTGGTGATTTAGTGCTTAATTAATTAAGCGTATGGATGATTTTACCTTTTTTTTTTAAATTCGCATAGTGGGGGAGTGGAGTCCAGTTGGGTCCACTCGGCACGGCGGCCACTGATTAACCTATTGTAGCCTGCCCGGGTGATTACGATGATGGAGAATTTGGTGGAATGAAGATTGGCAGGGGAAGCCGAAGTACTCGGAGAAAACCCATCCCAGCGCCACTTTGTCCACCACAAATCCCACTTGACAGACCCGGGATCGAACCCGGGCCGCCGCGGTGGGAAGCCAGCGACTAACCGCTTGATCTATGGCGCGGCCTCAACGATTTTACCTTACTTCTCTTTTATATTTCTTAATTTCGATTGCGTTCAGAAGATCCTTATTTATAAGCGTGATTCATTTTCTTTTCAATTATATTGAAATCCGTACGACATAAGGGAAAAATTGCACAGGATATGAAATGTGTTTTATTTTTCTGTTCGAAATATTTTACTCTTCGTTAAATGTTTAGCAAGTTGCGATCAGGGTTTGCGCAGAGACGCATGTTGGTCTACATGTGAAGTGGTCGTTAAAATTCCTAGGTCTAAATTAAACTTAAGATATCCTGAAAATATTTCGTAAAATTCTGCAATACCAAATTACATGAAAATCCATCTTTATATTTAGAGGCATACAGACAGATGGACGGACGGATGTACTAAGGAAACTTCAGTTAAAAAATAATTCGCATGCTTGAGGACGCGCCTAAAAAACTGTTTAATAGAGATGGGGCATGTGCCTTGTACCCATAATGCACCAGTTATACTTTATGTTAACGGTTTTGGAGTCTCGTATCTGGTGGATCTTCTTCTGCCGACTGTGAATATACTTGGCGCTATTTCAAAATTTATGGAAGACTGGCAGAGATATTTACATGGAATTCAACACTGAAAAGAAATCAGACAGCACAGAAAAGTTACAAAATTGTGTAAAGATATGATTACCCCATAGCTGATATAACTATATAGAGCATGGTCTCCTGTTGAAAATCTGATAGTCACTCAATCTGTCGATATGTCGGTGCCTTTGGTGGAAACCTAACTTTAACTATTGAGTTCACCAGAGCCGACCACCGGACTCTATCCTGAGCTAGTTATATCTAGTCCATAAACTAATTTCTCTAGGTACAATATTGAGGCGTGCTGCCTGAAAGCTGGGCTAAAATATGTCCATCGCTAGTCAACGGCTAGTAATTCCTAGGCAGCGATGCCAAGGAAATAAAAGTCTAACAGTGGGGTTTCTACCGTTACAAACGAATTGTTTGAAGCAGACACGTATTCCCGCGTTCGCTGCATAGCAGCGGGCGAAATTAATCCTTCGACAAGGTTCCCTATTGAGTTCAAGTTCAATATATAACAGTTCGTATTCGGCAAGAGACCAGCAGAGTTTTTAGACTTTAGCAGGAGTGAGTTCGTATTCGACAAAGGACCAAGGACAGTTGAGCTCCGAGCAGAGCAGAAGACACTTCACCAAAATCAGCGGTGCAAGTAACTGTAATAGAGAAGAGGAAACATCTGACGATGTTATAAGTCGAGAATAATTGTACTTGTGAGTGTAAAGAGTGATTGGCCAATAAACATATTCGTTAAAATCCGAACCCACACAATTTCTTGTCGCGTTGCCTAACAAACACGTGACATTATTGTTATCTTCTCATCTATCCCATTATCTCCTAAGCAGTCATCTTTATTCTACTTTTTCGACTGAATTGTGTACTACATGTCTCACCCATGTCACCACTGAAATGGGTAATCAACCGTATTACTATTTTGTGAAAAATAATTATTATGAGACTTCTCGCAGTATAATTTTTCCAGTCTCTCCTTGTTTCACCTCTCTTCTCTCAGCACCCAGTTCTCAATCTGCTTTTTGCCTTTGGACTCAGAAACCAGAGTTCAAATCCACAGGAACACGTTTATCGATACTCATGTAAAGTAAAGTAAAGGTATCCCTGTAACAAGCCGTGGAGGCCCATAGGGTTGTGAGATGTTGAAGTTCCCACATTTTCTAGACAATCGGCTCATAGATGGCGGCAAGGCTGTCAGCCCTACGCGCCGGCCGCGCTTTACCTCCAAGAATATTCCGGGTACTCATTTCTATTAGGGGCTGAGTCGACCCCAGGGCCATAGTGCGGCTGGAAGGATTAGGTCAATTGAAAAAAGAAATCCAATGACCTCGTCGGGACTTGAACCCGCGACCTTCCGGCTTGTAGCATAGTGCCTCAACCAACTACGTTACCGCGTGCCCCCGATACACATGAAACGATATAAAAATTTACTTCTTGGTAAATGTTGAGGTATGAACATGTATAAGAGTAATTTATAATCGCAGTAGTAGTTCTCCTTAATGGACAAACATTGTAATGAATGCATAAGAATTAGGCTGTACACTATATGTATACTACAAACATATTACGGGATAGTACAGCACCAAAGCTGCCTTGTAAATCTGAAGTTCAAGTTCGAATTTAACAGATAAGACAACTGAGACTTGTGTCGAATTGTACGACTGATTCTAATGTGTACTGTCTACAAATACAAGCTAATTTTGATATCTATTTTGCATTCGAATCTACAGGAAAACTGAAATACGAATTACATACAGATTATGCGTAATTTTTAAAATTAAATATTCCGCAGAGTAACACCACTTATTGTATTAAAGAATTCAATTCGTGTCCACAAAATTTTCGGTAAGAATTAGTCCTTTAACGTTCCCGCAGGTTATACAAGTACACAAAGAGACGGAACTATTCTTAGAGGATTTTAGGAACATGTAAGAAGATTTAGGAATTCTATAAAAGATTATTAAAGCCGCCCAGTGTTATTGTTGAATCTTGTTTTTAATAACACAGCGCGGCCCGAACAACTGAACGACGCTAAAGCGTCCTATTCGTCAAAGAGCAGAATAACGACGCGGTATACACCCACCTCCTTTAAAGACAAAAGGTATAAAGGACACGAACCAATTGGTTCCAGGTTTTAACAAATATATTTTAAACCATACTTATAAATAGACTAATTATAATGATATACAAATCTTGCACATCGTAGTAATTGTTTAGGGCTAATATTTTATAAGCATGACATTGTAATAATAGTTACCGTACGGATTGATATGTCCTTCTGAAGATGTTCGCTCCGACCGAAACACGTGAAGGATGAAAGATTAAAGAACACAACATTTTTCAATCACACTAGACGGCGTTAATAATCTTTTATACTGTTCCTAGTGTGACGGACCAGGATGAACCAAATCAAATTTAGGAATTTCCTACACCTCCACTAGTCGTACACAGTTACTAACACTCGAATGGATGAATTATTCCAACACGCGTGCTAAAGCATTCAGCAGAGGGAAAGGTGTCTACCAAAATGAAGTATCAATATATCATACATCGCATTGAAATTTGTCTCCGTTTATTGTAAATGTAAATATAATGTGGAGAACTGGTCACACTCCAACATTTAAATACTCTTATCCATTTAATTTCATTTAATATAGATCACACCGAAAAAATATTTGAAATAAGAACACATAGATCTTAATGAGATTTATACTTTATTCTCTGTTCCAAATTTATATAAGGGTAGGCGATCTTTGAGAAGATTTAATTAACTTTATATGAGTTTCGCGTAAAGAAGAGATTAATATGGGCTTTAATGATCGCAAATATTGTAGCGAAATTATTTTTTTTAGACTTCCAATAATAAATTTCGTTGAAATCCGGCGAGTAGTTTCTGAGAACATATACCGAGACATAGAGACACAACCATCCCAGCTTGGGATAATTTTAGATGCTTCGTGCAATGAACGCATACAAATTAGCGGGATTTGGTACGTACCGTCACACCGAACTGACGAAGCAAGTAGAATTAGTTGAATCATCGCATAGCAAATGAAAACGTGTCTCATGTTGGGGCCTCCGTCTGCCTTACTCCTCCAGTTTCTGCAGCTGACCCAGGGATGTCGCTTGATGAAGAGTCAGTGGTTGAGACAGGCACCATCTTTTATAAGGCTCTCAACACCAGGGGCTGTAGCACCCTGGCGGACCTGCGTGATGTTAGTAACAGTGCCACTCCCTCCTCAGCCTTTTTTTATTTTGCAATTACCTGCTGGACGGCGATGTTTCTGTAACACCCGTCCACCTCTTCAACCCCTCCAACCCTCCATTCTTACACACGTCTTCTTTACTCCCATGTTCGCTTCCCAAATTAAATTTGTTAAACTCTGTCCTGAGGCAAGTAGCTGAAACAAGTCATCAGTGTGGAAATAGAGTGTGGGCATAACGACACCCCCACCCCACCCCCATATTGCTAATCTGCCTGGAACAGAGGCTCAGTGGCGAACTATGCATTGAACAGACAATTAAGAAACTGTCTCTGTGCTTAATTAAGCATGACGTTGTATCGTATGAGGGAATGGAGGTACGTTTCCACGCATTCTTTATCTGGGCACTAGAATTTGAATGAAAGAGTTTCACATCCCGGCCGCTTTGTCCCCTAGGAAAGATCTCGGTACCGACTAGACGGAGAGAGTTTTTTTTTTTTTCAATTCAGTTTCGTCTGCATCAGCTTTCACGAATGACTCTCGACTCAGGTTCTACAGACCAAACTGAAAGAATTCCGAGATCAATGAAGACTTTAGAAAAGACGGAGCGAAAATGTGAAATAGAAAGACGGTTGATTGCCAATGCCGGCCTTTCGCAAAAATAAGAAACATAGCCCCCGGGAAAAATCGGCTAATGAGAAACTGAAGAATTAATTTTAATTTTAATGGGCTATATTAAATTACAAATTTATAATTTCTTAGACAAAGTACTTCATATATAGTATTTCATTATTGTTTATTAGTCATTTTTATTTCCATTAAAATAATTATACACATTATACACATGTATAAGATGTTATGACATATCTGTAGATTTGGTGGGTAAAGGGGTTAAAGCGTTTTAATTCGCAAGGGAGTCTCAGATAAAAAACAGGTTAAGAAAACAGTGTCCTATTCTATAAAGTGGAGAAGAAGATTTTCTTGTTTCTCCTTTTCATTATTATTCTGAGAACAACGAATGCCTTAAATACGTGATAGAACTCTTTGGACAGTAGATCGGCACAACGTAAGGCCACTTCCTGTACTGGACATCAGAGCAGAGAAAAACACGGAAATACACCCACGCCATGAGATATATATCGAATCATAATATTACGGTAATCGCCATGCAAATAAATGATTGTATGAAATAAATAAGCACTCTGTAAGTTATTTATATAAGTCATAGCTGCACATTCTGCAGAGGTCAGGCAACCTGTAGCCCGCGTGCCATTCTTGGTCACCAGGGTTCCCAATGTGACTTGCCGATCATTATCACGAACGAAATATTTAAAATATTAATATTCTCCATTCTACATATTTAAATTAATGTTTCTATGATTTTCTACATTACATTAGAAATTGTATTTGTATAAATATATTATCGGGAAACTAATGTGACACTGTGCTTAGATATATTAATTTTTTATTTTTCAATAAATCAAAAACAATTAAAATAATTTATAAATCTATATAAGGGTTACATGTTAAGTTTAAATTACTTAGGTACCAAATTCTGAGTGAAGAACCATTTATTACTAAATTAGTTTCAATATGTGTTAAATCCAGAGGTCCGGGTTCGATTCCTGGAGCCACCAGATTTTTTCTGAAATGTAGTCCACTCAGCCTCGT
Source organism: Cryptotermes secundus (assembly GCF_002891405.2). Classification (NCBI taxonomy): domain Eukaryota; kingdom Metazoa; phylum Arthropoda; class Insecta; order Blattodea; family Kalotermitidae; genus Cryptotermes; species Cryptotermes secundus. Next base: position 1,322,975 of record NW_019737981.1, read on the forward strand.
GAAGATAATTGAGAAGCTATTTTAAGGAAATAGCGGCTCCGATCTAGAAAACCGAAATTAACGGCCATGGGGATCGGTTGCGCGGACCACGCGACACCCCTCTATACGCAAAAGTTGGCACTAAACTTCGCCGACAAGTGGCGGTCGCTCGGTCTGTATAGTTCGCTTGCGGACTACATGTGTTCCATGTATATAAACTTCATGCCGCTACGCTGCGGAAAAGCATTAACAAAAAAGTACTGACATGACGACTGAGAGCCTAAATAGTGGAACCAGAATAGCACCGTCGCTATGTAGCAGCTAGGTAAACAAGTTCCTACTGCAAGGGATAATAACACAACAGAGGAAATGATGGAAGAGGCGTTTTTACGCGGTTCATGCCGAGGCTTCTTTCCAGCATGGAAGTAGAAGAAGTCGCGTGTGGAGGCAGGGTCGAATGTTTCCACCGCAGCCTGCGAGTCGTAGGAGGCAATGAAAATGGAACCCAGTGCCTGGGGATATAGCCGGGCCACCCTGTTCCTCGGGGATATAAATACGGAGATTTGGCCCTCCAGGTTGGGGAATCTCCTATCTGAGAGAGTGAAATGTAGTCACGAGTCCCGAAGGACTCGGACCTGAGAACGACTGCGCTGGCGAGGACCAGCAGCAATTGTAAACGACAGACCTATCCTCTCTTCAGAGAGGATGTTGCATGAAGACTATAGCAGCAAGTGTTCAGCTGGAAAATAAAATTACTGGTCGTGATTCTCAAGGGGCTTGTCGCTAAGACGAACTGAATGGAGGTAAACCGCCAGTTGTAAAGTAACTCTGACTCTTACTCTGAGAAATCGAAACCACGGAGGCGTAGAGGCCGACGAAAAGCAATGATATTTGGAGTTCCCAGGGACAACGGTCGCCAACGAGCGAGTACAGTAGTACTGAACATCCCGTCTGCTGGTAGTGCGGGGACGTCGAACAACTCAGGAGAAACTACAGACGGGGATAACCCCAGAGACAAGGAAAGGAGAGGAAGAAACGAAGAGGCGTAGACTCCATCACTCGCGCCTCATAGTTACACAATCTGCGTGTTAGCAAGGCAGGGCCATGACAGTTTGATCGCAGATGGACGGATTGGGGATACAGGAGTATCAGTGTCGATTGCAAGACCGTCAGTCGCAATGTGACTTGGACTTGGACTTAGGGGTGGCAGGGTCGAATACCTCCACCGTGACCCTGCGAGTCGTAGGAAGTGACGAAAAGGGAAGTCTCAAATCTGAGACAGTCGTGAGTAGTCGTGAGTACCAAGGGACTTGAACCCGAGAAAGACTGAGCTAGCAAGGGCCAGCAGTATATACAAAAGACAGACCCGTCCTCTCGTCAGAGAGGGCGCTCCACAAAAAACAAGACCGTAACTGTCAAACAGTAATAAATACCTTATCATGAGCCCCAGATGAGGATCGACATCAAGACTTACTGAGTGACTGACTGACTGACTGACAGTCAGTTGCAATTTGTTTTTGACTTTTTGAGAATCGACAGTCAAGTTCCGGAGTTCCAAGTGAGTAGTTATTCGAGAGTTGAGCTCTGCAGTGGAGGCTGAGAAGATGGCTTTAAGACTTGTATATGTAATAATACAAATTCCGTCGTGAATGCAACAATTTATTTGGTTGCAATTCTTTGTCTTTTCTTCCTCTACATTGTATGTTTCGGCCGTAATTGGCCATCATCAGGTGTTTTTTCACTACGTAGCTGTCACACTGCACATAGTCCAAAATCTAAAACATCAGCCTGTGGGCAAAAGTATTAAAGATGAGCAGTGACACACACACAAGGAGCCTGCACAGAATAATACATGAACGGTGCTGAAAAGAAGAAACAGCCGCTGCAGCACATGTAGACAAGAGCCGGTGTCCCTGGTATTTAAAACTTTAAATTTTAGAAATTTTAAATTTTAAACTGTAATTCTAAAATCAAATTGATGATCGTGTGTTGGCGAGATTTTAAAACAAAACNGTGGGGAGCGCTAAACAGCGGGCAACGGCGTGACCACGGAAGCTGAAGAATCTCTACTCTGTTAAATACGCTGCCAAGAAACGGCTAGTGGAGGGTGTAATAGGATGAGAAGAGTAGTCTCTGTGTGTCACTGAATTGTGAAATGTAGTTCCGAGTGTTGTATACAAGTGGTCAATACATCCANAAATACATCCAATTCACCAGTCCATACCCCGTCTATAGTCACACATACACTCGTGGCATTATGGTGTCAGGCATAGGGGTGACTTATACGACGGGATTTTGGATAGGATAGCTTGATTTATTGGATTGAAGACTGCAGTGGTTGGTTGTATAGTCAGCCTACACGATGGAACAAATTATGGAACGCCTATTGGCCAAGACTGGCGCCACCCAAGCAATGCTGGCAAAGATGAAAGCCAAGCTGAAGACCTGGCGAGAAGAGAGGACGGCCTGCCAAGCAGTAACGTAAGGCATGTCTGGAAAGTAGGGTCCGAAGCGGAGCACGAGGAAATATCTAAGGAAGAGGCTGCAGTGAAACCTGTCGAAGCACTGAAAAAGCGGCATAGGGGCCGGCATCTAGCCGCAGGGCACCGCGGGAAGCCGAAGGCACAGCTTCATGGCCAGGTTGGGTCCGGAAGAAACTGGCTGCCGGCAGCAAAGGGATGACCTGCCGCGCAGGAGTGGAACGGCGTAAGGGACGAGCAGCCTTAAGGAGGGAGCAATGGTAGCGGGTGGAGAATGAACACCGCGGAAAAAACGAGCAACTTGATGGAAGGTGACACGTCACAGGCAGAGAACTCGGAAAGGAAGGAACGGTGACACACCGCTAGGCTACTTGGGACGACACATCTATAAATTGCTAGGCAACGACTGGGTGAAAAGACCAGTAAAAATACGTGACCAACAATAGAGTACACCCATTGCTAGGCAGAGACTCGCTAAACACAATCCCGCAGAAGCAAACAAGCGGAACAAACAAACGTCTATTGCTATGCAATGGAGCTGTAAACACGCTCTTTAACAATACAAGACAGTGTTTTCCGCCTCGAGGCTATACAACGAGCATCTCAATTAACTAGAATTATAATTGGGTTCAGTTCTGAAGATGGCAGTCGAAGGTGACTGAGAGGAAATGGCAAGGAAGGAATTAGACTGTGCCAAGAAGAAGTGAAGAAGTTGAAGTGATAGTGAGACAGTGATAAATCCGTTGCCAGGATACGATCAGTGAAAACTGCGCAACGTTGAACTGAAAGTGTATAGAATAGCGATAGCGCTATAGTTTCCTATAGTCCCGAACTCTTTATATGTATAAGGTGCAATAATCCAATCATGCAATCCAAAACCCTGCCTCATAAGTCACCCATACGCGTGACAATATATATAGTATAGAAATAGAGATAGAGAGATAAGATCCTATACGTGGAATGCCCTCCCAATATTGAATACTATTGCAGTAGGTAAGAAAGCGTAAGAACATTGCAATAAACCACTATGCAGACGCTTGAGTCAAGAGAACTTGAAGCCCAACAGTGATCCTCAGATCAGTTTTGTTCTTTGTTCTTGGTGGGCGACAGATGAAATACATTGTATGCAGTGGAACCATAGAGAAATTTCAGATTCAGAAAATTTAAAAAATTGTTTGCTTGTTAATTCTGCAAGTAGCGCGATTTTAGAACGATTCTTGCTTTCATAAAAGGACGACTTAAATATTTTTTTTTGTTTATAGTATTTGTATTCCCTATCAGACACCACATTGTTCCACTGACGAAATCTGTGAATCTCAAATAATTACTGTCTAAAGAAAAACCTACCTTATATTTCACATTTCAAACATTGTAATTAGATTGTGCGCGTCTCATAGTATACCATGGCATTTTTTAAATTAAATTTCCACAAAGAAGTGCTTACTGTTCTATGATATACTGTGCAATTAGTATTCCATACATGGCATCTTTACTCGTGTAGTTCATATATACAAATATAGACCGTGTACACACATATGTTGATCTGATCTGTATTCTAGAAAAAAACATGCGTTGAGTGGTCTGGCGTGTGAGCCTACACCCGACCGTCAGAGGAAATGAAAATACGACCAGAACATCAGTGCGAGTTTCAGCTGGTCCGACAGTGAGGAATGTCCTTCCGTTCTAAGCATCGCTGTTTGTGGTTCAGGAGCAAATTAAATTAAATGAATTTATGAGTTGCACACACAACTTGTGCATGAAGTTTAACGAAATAAAGAAATGCAATTTAAAGAGATCGACATGTTTATGCATAAAGGTACCAATATTCACGTCTTGCTTGGAGGTACGTGTGTCGTGCAATAAATTTCAGAGCCTGACGTTACTTTGCACCATATAACCGCACCATTGTTCCTCTATATGATGCCCCAAATCCGCAACTCCCACCCCCCTTCCCCCAAACACTGTGTGACTTTCATGAACCCAAATGCAGACAGGTTTCTTGGAATTTCAATAACATATGACAAATAATACCATTGGATCTTCCTATTGTCTGCAAAATTCTGGTCTCCTGTCACCGCTTCAATGGTCCAAGTGGCTGGAATTCGTTCTGACCTACGTTTAGACTATAAAGAAGTGTTTCCAGTTCAGTTCCCACAAGAAACTTTCATTATAGCACAGTATTGTTATTAAATAACAGATTTACAGATGTACTCCTTATTCGTACCTGAAATCACTGATCTTCTCGCTATAATACAAGATGCATTAGTTAAAAACTTAAAAGAGAATAAAATTCAAATGCTTCATTCACTGTTAATTAATGCTTGGTAATCATCAGGGCCCGGATTTTGATGACATGTCATCTTTTTTTCCTTGTATCCTATGCGATGCTCTTAAATATATAAATCTCGGATCTGAGCTGCTGGTTACAGAAATGTAAATTTTATAGGCAATTTTTTTTTTGTCATTTTTTGACATTTTTAGGTTTAAGGTCATTTTTTCATTTTGGGGGTAATTTATTGGTAAATTTTTGGACTTCTAAGGGTAGTTCTTGTCATGTAACCATGGAAGTTGTTATGCCATTATGACCTAACGAAGGAAGATTTGAAACTCCGGGACTCCAAGGCGCCCCCTCGAACTCCCGCAAACATAAAGTTGGTAAACAAACACAGCTTGCCCGACATGTGGCAAGGCAGAACCAGCATTAGCGACAGTTGCAGTATTTCTTACAGTTTATTAGTACGAGCGCTACGCAGCATAACACAACAGGCAGAACAATACGCCACTTCGAATATACATGTGGACAGAAGGGACCGCATAGTAACGATTAACAACCACGACATGGAAGCACAGCAGTTTCCTCATTCATAATTTTAAAACGCCTGATAATGACCTTATAGGTCGAAACATGTAGTAAATAACTTTTAATAAGTTAAAATCTATATGACGTGTAAAACTTTTAAAATGAATAATTTTAGTAAGTTTTGTAGAAAGACGTGAGACTGTGAAACCCCTTGATATTTATTTAAGGTATGATGAAATGTTGACTCGCAGAAGTGTTCCAACCAAGCTATCCATAGAAACCAGACTTCTGCTACATAAGTTTATAATAAAACCCATATGGACATATGTTATACAGCTGTGGGGCTGTATAAAACCCTCAAACAAGAAATTAATTCAAAGACTTCAATCCAAATTCTTGCGCTCAGTAACTAAAGCACCTTGGTATGATTCCAACTTTACTATCCACAATGATCTGCAAATCCCATTTGTCATAGAAGAAATACATAGATTGTCAACATCCTACCATGAAAGCATACTCGGACACAATAATAGACTAGTTGTAGAAATTAGCAATCGATCAAATGTAAGAAGAAGACTGAAGAGACAGTGACCGTCTGACCTACCACAACCCGCAAATGACGAAAATTAAACCCGTCATCATACCTCTACAGGGCCTCTCAGAATATCATCAGTGGATGACTTCTCTACTCAAGACACTTACAACAAATTTACTTATTACTCCATATTATCGACAGTAGATTGTAAGTATGTCATTAATTAAAAAAATATATAATCCTTAGGTAGGTGACTAAGGGCAGTCTAATATAAAAAAGTTTTACCAGTTGCTAGGGTAGGCTATGCACGATAGCCTACCAAAGCCGTAACTATTGCCCCGCCGAAGGAAGCCTCACCAAGAGGCTCATGGGACATGGACTGAACCACTCATCGTCTCACTGCTCCATAACCAAAGCAAGTGAATCCACGTCGTGTTGCTGACGGCCAGAGAGATGCTTATGGCGCACCGATCCAAGGCTGGATACATATGGAATTATGTAACTTAGTTCAACCACAAGGCTATTCCATAGCTCAGGTTGTTAGTTACCGGCGGTCCGTGTTCGAGCCCAGGACAGGTCATGGGGGATTCGTGGAGGACAAAGTGGCACTGGGGCACGCTTTCTCCGAGTACTTCGGTTTCCCCTGCCAATTCTCATGCCACCGACTGCTCCACATTCATCATCTCTCATTCGGGGCTGGTACAATAGGCCAAAGAGTGGCTGACGTACCAAGTGGACGCAGTCTCACCCCCCCCCCCAAAAAAAAGAACCTAGCTCAAGAGGAAATATATATGTTGTTAGTGTAAACAAATATAGGCAACAGCGGACACTCCAGTGTTACAAGTTTACTCCCTATAACCCCAGCCACCGCAGAACAGGAAACGCTACCGAGAGGAATATATGGAGCTAAATGTCTATGTATCGCAGTCCGTCAATAATGCAACAACAAATATTCACTATTTAACACTTAACACAACATGTTTCGGCCATACATGGCCATCTTCAGGTGTTTCAATGCGTCCAAATTGCTACACTGCTTTGACGCGCGCTAAAATCGCTAGTTGCAGTCCACTTAAATTAACATAAATAATTACTTAAGATCTATTAAAATCTTTCGTAAAATCCTATTCCACACTTGTTTAGAACTATGTGATATTCCAGAATGTTTGTTTCTGCAGCTTGTTTTTGTTCGTTAGCCCGTTGTTTTGCTATGTCTACAGTCTTTATATGCCACTTGCTTGTGTGTTGTTCCCTCTAGGAGCGTGTGTGTTGTCTTCAGTAGTGCAGATGATGCGATGTGTTTCTTCCCGTATTTATATGCCCTGGTTGTGAGGAGTGTGGGAGGGTATAGTGTTATGTTGTGTAATTTTGTATAATATTTCCAATGTAGGATTGTGTATGTCGATATTAGTGTCCTTCATATGTAGATTTTCTTTACTGGTTTTGTAAATATATTTCTCAAATGTATTCAAATATTTTCCTTTCCTCCCCTTTGTTATAATTTCCACAGTATCTGTTAGTGCGACGTATGTGTGTCTCGTGTTCAATATGTGACTTGAATATCCGGAGTTACTACTGTTGCTTTCTGTCATGGATGTGTTCTTTGTATCTGCTTTTGAATGTTCCTCCTGTTTGTCCGACGTACTTTAATGGGCAATCTAGGCACTTCATTTGATAAATTCCACGTCTACTATATTTATCTCGGGGCACGCGGTAGCGTAGTTGGTTGAGGCACTATGCTATAAGGCGGAAGGTCGCGGGAACAAATCCCGATGAGTCACTGGATTTCTTTCAGTTGACCTAATCCTTCCAGCCGCACTATGGCCCTGGGGTCAACTCAGCCTCCAACAGAAATGAGTGGCTGTATAGCTCTACGTTTTCCTGACCTCGGCACTAGTTGGAGGTGAGTGGTCAGCTTCACGCCCCAGCCGCTTTACCCCCGAGGAAAGAGCCCCCGGTACCCATTGTATAGGAAGTTGGATGGACCCTATAGCTGGTCTGGACGACGTGGAGAAGCGAAAGTTCTTGCCCCAACGGGACTCGAACTCCGACTCCTCCGTTTTCCAGCCCGTAGCCAGTCGCTTTACCGGCTGAGCTATGCCAATATGTCCAAATATCTTCTACTTTTTCTTGGCATTATCCGTCCGTGTCTACCGTCCTAAATTTTCTCAGTAATCTGTTATCACAGCCTCCACCTTCAAATCTCTGCCATAATAAATTTAATATATATTTCGCCTGCATATACATCAGACCTCTCGCTTCGTCTTCCTTGTAGTCACCAGATGTAACACGTTTTCGTAATCTTAGTCGCTCAACATGGCCACACCACCTCAGTTCTCCGTTATCTAGACTTGTTTTCACTGCATAATATCCAGTTCTTCCCACAATGTCTTATTTCCTACCGTATTTTCCCTTGTAACCTGAAGACGCCTTAAATAATCACATTCAACGGTTCATATCCCAAAATTGAAGCTCTAAATACTTTGTAAGCACTCTGTGTACCTACTTATATTGTGGGACCAAACGATTATTTCCGCATATGAAACAAAATTAGAACATTAAGCCATAATTGTACGAGTAAACAGATCATTTTTTTTTTCCTTGGCACTACAGCCCCGGTGGGCCTAGGCCTACCTCCATGAACTTCTCCGTTCACTTCGGTTTTTCTAGATCTTACACATTCGGTAGGACTCCTTGGGCGGGTGATCAGCTCGTCGCAAGGCCTCTACCTGTACACAAACACTGAACATCCATGTCCTGAGTGGGATTCGAACCCACGATCCCGGTTTCCAAGTGAGCGAAGACAGTAAATGCCTTAGACCGCTCGGCTACCGTGACCGGCAAACAGATCAAATAGCATACGTAATTACACTGTGAACTGTACTGCAACTAAAACTAATAATTAAAAAGAACATGGAGAATCTAACTTAATCCAGTGTTAGAAGACATATGGCACACACACCCTAATCAAAAGGAAAACTGTAACGAGGGTGTGAGGACTCCCCCCCCCCAATGAACACACCACCCACAGTGACTGTTACAGTAAATCTGTCTTTGCGTAATGAAAATCACGTACGGAGCCACACGTAGGTAGACCGTTGCAGAAAATTAACGCGCGTGTTGATTGGAATACGCCGCATTATTCTTCGTTAAAATTACCTCCGATTTAAAAATAAGTCTCAACGTCTCCTTCCACCGTTTAAGTTCGCTTATGGCCTGAATTAGCTCCCGTGTTACTGAAATTGCTATAGCTATTCATAAACGTCAGACGGTGTGTAATTTGATTGTGGGAAGTGAGGGCGTCCTCTCACAAGGACAGGTGGGACGGGGGTCAAAGTATTCTCTTTCTCGGAGGCGGAAGCTCTATTAGATCAGTGGCAACCAGCCTGACGTCTGGTGGATCTCACAACATGGCCCGCATTGTCAAGGATATAGTTGAAAATAAATTCAATGATGAATATTTTATACCTTCCTCAGAATTTCTGTTTGTCAGTTACTGAGAACTTCGTGCAAGGAATAAGTGACTCTATAATTGGGGCATTTCATCGTAAAACTTGTGAATTCGTTTTTTTTTTTCGTAGTTTAATTTTCCGAATGATTAATCCCTGCATACAGGTAATAAACAATCCCTTTTGCTCGAAGACAAACTTCAAAACCTCCAAAACGTGTTGGGGACATTGCTGTGACAACAATAAAAGTAAAAATTTTTCAACAAAATCTTACATTAGCTCTAAATCGATAAAATTCATTAGCATAAACGTAATGAAAAATACAGATATATTTCTTTAGTATTTACAGTTCCATTATTAACCTTTATGAGCCAAAGGACACCGTATGGGGACCTTCAATGACAGAAAAATTTCAAATGAAAATCTTTCCACAGTTGCTTTGCCACCAAATTCTCAATAAAGAGTACTATCTTTGGGATGTAACGTTGTGTAGTCCGTTGAAAGTCAGCCGACGTTTCGTAGAAAGATATTGCCTCCATCTTCAGGGCCAAAAAATAAGCCACGCCAGATACCAGGGTGAAAACAGGTGGCAAGTAGAGCCATGCTGGTATCTTGCTTGGCTTATTCTTCGACCCTGGGGTTGGAGGTGATATGTTCTTACGAAACGTCGGCTGACTTTCAACGGACTACAGAGCGTCATATCCCAGAAGACAGTACTCTTCATGAGCACCGGTGTGAGAACATCAAATTCTACGATGCGTAAAAGTTCTCAATAGCCGTACGCATGTGAGAGGAGGCAGACTGGAAGCTGCCTCCTGATCTGTCATCATCAAGTCACTTTCAAGGTTCATTCTTGACCACTTTAATCTTTAAAAGAATTGTTCCGTTTTCAAAAAGGCTTGCCACTCACCTCGCAAGCTTACTAAGCACTACAAGGGCTGTGACATAGCGCAGGTGGTTTGTCGCTGGATTCTCGCCACGGCTGCCTAGGTCAGGTCATGTGGGATTTGTGATGAATAAAGTGGCAATGGGGAAGGTTTTCTTAGAGTACTTGGGTTTCCCCCATCATAGGCCAAACAGTGGCCAACATATCAATTAGACTCAATCTCACCCCACCCCAAGGAAAAGAAAAACACTGCAAGTCTATCAGAATGCAAAGAGATTTCGAAAAATTCAAGTCGAACTTATTGACATATACATGTCTCTGTATCACACTGCAAATCTACCGCCTCCATCTGAAATTGGGCCCAATAATTTTAATACGACATTGTGAAAATACACGTAACTTGAATGTGGCCTCACTCTTGTACTTCCATATTTCTTGGAAACAGCAGTTGAAGTCTTGCTGATGAAGCTGAATTTCTTCTACACATTTCTTAGCGTCATTGGACCTTTTCTGTCCTCAGAAGTGACAGATGTGTAGTTTTATCGCAGTTGCAGTTCCCAAGATCTAAGTTTCCTCTCAAAAGCTGTTATTTTACAGACATTTCATTGGCAATGTAGTTCACTCTTTATAAACTGATGTTGAGGGCTGATCGTCTGACAAAGAAGTCCTACCATATATTGGCTCAAGAAACTGAAAAAGTGGCCAAGGCCCAACTAAGGTCTGTATATCCATAATATCAATAAATATGAAAGTTTTTCATTTGCAGGAACTTCCAGGAGTAGGGAGAGTTCTGGTTTAACCATTTGCAAAGATCCGCTAAAAATCTTTTCTTGTCCTATTGCTTTTATTCCACCTGAAAAGAATCCTACTACAGCAACAACAATCTCTATCTTCCAAGCAGGTACTGAGGCATTTCGAGCACCATCAATGTCAGGGAGTCAATTCAATAGACACATGCTGAAACTTTGCACCTGCAATCTCCACAACTTTGCTCTAGTACCTCAAAAACACCATTTCTCATAAGCACTTCTCCCCTAAACAGTCTAAAAAAATAAAAATATATTTGTTTTAGATAAAAAAAGTTTTACCATAAAAACTTACACGAGCCTTACCCAACAAAAGCATGCAGTCACTGCTTCATGAAATGCAGTGATACGTGATTGAATTAGGGATTTAGATTAACCTACCGTAAAACTGAAACGGACAAGAATGGACAGTCATTAACTTTTAACCTACTTTCCTTATTTTGAAAAAATAAAAGTAGATTTATGAGATCACCTTGCTGTGTATCTCCCCCCCATCAACTTTCAAAATGTCTGAACCAGTTTTTATGAAACTTGGTATGTAAATCTCAATGAAGTACTTCATAAATCCATGTGTCCCTATGTGCATCCCCCTATTGTTAACATGGAACAGCTTGATAAACACTTTCCCATGACAATGAATACAGGCAACAATGGAAGAAATGTTGCAGGTGTAGTTTTCTATGCAGTCTTTGTCATATCAAAGGAAAGTAGGCGAGTAGTTCTTATCAGAACTTCTTGTTATATTGTACTGTTCACTTTTAAAAGTACAATAAACCCTCATTATAACGGACTAATGAGGGGGACAAGATCTCCATTATAATCGATGTCTGCTACAACTGACTGAAGGGATATGTAGTACACCATACTATGCATAGCCAATATACACAATAAACATAGAAACACAATGTAATTACATGAAGGATTTTATATTGGAGTTCTTTTTTATTTTAAATTGTTTTCTGATTACAAAATCTGCTTAGTGCCTCAACATCTCTAAAAATTCACAATTTTTCAAAGCCAGATTTTGTCCGTTATATACAATATACGTCACGACCATGTCCATTATAACGAGGGTTTACTGTATTTAAAGCCATAAGAATCAAAAACAGAAGCTAATGGATCAAAATTTGGAACCCAAGTGAAATACCGTCTTCTTGGATGTGGCGCTGTGTAAATCTTTTGTGAACCGACGTTTCGGAGGTATGTACCGCCTCCATCTTCAGGGAAAAAAATCTGCAAGCGAGGAACCAGTGTGAGCAGGTGGATGCAGCCTGCTACTAGCTTATAAAAAATGACAAGTGGATATTGCCAGCTGCTAGACAAAAGTTCTCTTTGAAAATGCTTTATCCTACATTACACTTCTTATTTTGAGGGCAGCACCAAAGGAAAAGGGCGACTACATGCAAACTGCATATTGATTATCACAGCATTAAGCCTTCAAAGCACAGTCCCACTGCTTTAACATTCAGAACTGTGCAATCATATATAATGCTCAGAATAAACAGACATTTCTCTACAGATCGATAACAAGTTGCTTTGAAGGAAATGCTGTATTCTGAGACATGAACTTAATTTTTAATTACTGTTTAGGTCAACTTTGGGCTTCAAAGGTTAACACACTGATTAAGTGTGTTGCTGAAATTATATGACATGTATCTACTCCAGGGCAGCCTGTCCTTCAGTACAGGCAGACTCCAGCAACAATTCTTCTGTTACTTTTCCCTCTTATATCTGAATATTCTCCTCAGAACTCTGTTCTCAAACATCCTTACTCTGTGATCTTCCCTGTTATTTCACCAATATTATCCTTAAATATGGATGTAGTTTCTCCTAGCACATAACTGTAGGTAACAGTGGAAAACAAATTCTCACAAGATATGCCAAGTTTGGTAAGAAAGAGCCAAGCATTTTCATAAAATCTGTTATCTATTTACAGAGACAGGGGAAAAGTATGAAGCTGTACAATAACTCTTTTTATAGCCTGAAATTCTTTCTCATAACCACGTACTTTAGTCCTTGGCAGTCTTGGCTGCCCATTATGAAAGTGAATCTTCGCAGTCCTAAAAGTTAGGACACATAACTGATTTTCAATGAAGCATATAACATTGTTATGAGTTGTTTGTGTGATTCTGTGGGGTCTAAATTATTTTTACATTTCAAGAATATAATCCATGTTTAAAATTTATACAGACTTCATGTTCATTACTATGACATACCACAAACCCACGACTGCTATAATACATGCTGGAAGTTCAAATTTCTTCAACTTATGTACAGGCTAAAATGTGACTGATAACCACATAAGTCCATCCCAATTGAAATCCACTACTTCAAGAGATGTAAGTACCATAAACTGTCTCTTCATGAAAGAAAAGCAGCACATCTCTGAACAGAGGGGGCGGTGAAATCAACCAATGGGAAATGCTGTGAATCGAAGTCTCAGCTGCTTTACATCAACCTAAAAATTAATTGGCTTTCCGAAGGCTGCTGCAACGTTTGCTTCTCTGAATGCTTCTGAACACGTCTGGGGGAGGAAAAAAGAAAAATTATTCTTACACAATAAAACCTTATTCAAGTGATACAAAAAGCCAAGAGAAACAGGAACTAGAACACCAAAATCTGCTAACACATTACATACCTTTACATTTTGTTGTTGCGGGTTATTACATACCTTTATATATGTGGCACAAGTAAAAATGAGTACTTATGTCACACATATCTCTATAATCTTCTTAGAAAATTTTACAGTTATGTTGAACTTGAGGTTTTATTACCAACTTCATAAAACTGGGTACAGTACTGATCCAGTTTAATCCAGGCCATCTCTTCATACCTTATTACTCTAAGACCTACTTCAAATTTTTAAAATTATCTTCCCAATACATAACTAAATTTCTTAATCAGTTCATTTTCTTGAGGTTCTTTAACCAAAATTTCATTCAAATTCAAAATCTCAAATCTTCCACCAATTTATGGAACATCAAAGTTCACTTCCATGTTTACAAAAATCTGCCACTGGATCGTATTTCAATGTACAAGTCTACACCCTCACACCCTATTTCCTTGAAGCCCAAAATGAATACTATCCCCATCTGCACTCTAGACTTCCAACTGCTCTCTTCATTTCAGGTCTTCTGACAGAAATACTGTATGCATTATTCATCGCTCCTAGTTATGTTACATGTCCCAATCATTCCATCCTTAATGAGTTCATCATCCTGATTACATCCAGAGAAGAGTACAGACTATAAGGCTCATTACATAACCCTTTCAACCCTCTTGTTGCTTCCTCTCTCCTAGGCCAAGTACTTTCCAAAGCAGTGTCCTCAAATACAAACTACAGGTGTTAGTTTTTTTTTTTTTTAATTTCTTAGGGTGAGGTGACACTGAGTCCACTTAGTACGTCGGCCACTAATGGTCCTACTGTACCAGCCCCAGATTATAGATGATGAATGTGGAGCAGTCAGTGGAATGAGAACTGGCAGGGGAAACCGAAGTACTCAGAGAAAACCTGCCACAGTGTCACTTTGTCCACCACAATTCCCATATGACCTGACCTGGGCTCAAACATGGGCCACCTCAGTGGGAAGCTAGCAGTTAACTGCCTGAGCTATGGCATGCGCCTCAGGTGCCAGGTTATCACTGTGCCTAGAATTCTTTTTCCTTTTCCTAAGTCATTATTTGTGCATGACTGATCCTTTCCTTAATTCATTTTTTAACTTTATCTCCTCCCCTCCTCCCTTACTGCATTCTTGTTCACTTTGAGTGTCCATCCTACAGTCATTTCTCTTCTCCTTCACATTAAGATTTCCACTACATATGCTTCTGTTCTTCTATCCCTTTTGTGCAACTATCACTTTCTTTTCCTTTTTGTGTATTCCATTTCAATTTCTATTATTTGCACACTCTGACATCACTCACCCATATCTGCACTGGGTTTTCCCTGAGCATGAAAAGGATGGGTTATCATTTGTATGTGGATGTTTCAGTTGTCCTTTCTTTAATAAAAATTACCAATTTCTCACATGACGTATTTTGTTTCAATGCTCTGGGTCCTAGTTATTGGAAGTGGTCCTTATATTTTTTAAGAAATTGTGAAGGCCCAACACCCTCAATATGTGTTCTATCCTTAGGGTGAGAGGTTTCACACCAATCCACAAGAAATGGTGAAAATATAGCTTTATACACTGCTGCTCAATCTTAAACAATGAAACCTATAAATCAGCTTACTGGATGTGCATGGCAGGTCCTTGCAATGTCTTCACACGAAGCACCATACTCCATGGCTAACACAGCTTCAGCTATCAGCTCACCAGCCGACTGAAAAATGAGGTAAGAAATATGAGTGCAAACTTTGTGTTTAAAGATATTACTGCCTACTCCACATGATAAAACTTCATTTAATGCTTTTATCTGTACTTCAATACAAGCAAAGGTAAAACTGTCTCTGTACTTAATTAATTAAGCACTATGCCATTCAGACATACGGGGGAATGGAGTTATAGCTCCACCATTCTTGACCCCAGCACCAGATGGTTGTGAGTGGTCAGCTCCATGCGCCAGTGCTCTGCCTGGGGAAATCTCCCCCCCTCACAGTACTCACTGGATGGGAGGCTGGGTAAACCCCAGAGCTGCTCTGGAAGCTAGGGAGAACAGAAAAAATTTTTCCCAGCCGGGAACTGAACCTCGGCTCTCCAGCCTATAGCCCATCACTACACTGACTCCTCCTGTACTTATACAGGTGTCTTATACTGATTCCCTACTGCCTCCAAACAGGATCAGATGATATTTCCAGCTGAGATGTTCTATCCAACATTATAACAGACTACTGCATCAATGACCACAAAAGGATTAAACTTATGCACCATCCGAAAAGCTGGCTCTCTCACATGTGAGTGGGGATACAAATGCAGCAGTCTAGCTTTACAGGTGTTACTGTCAAATTAACTTACAGGTCCAATGATGTGTACACCCAGTAGTCTGTCAGTCACTTTATCTCCAAGGACCTTCACAAATCCATCGGTATCATTGTTGGTCTTGGCTCTGCTGTTTGCAGCAAAAGGGAATTTGCCAACCTTGTATTCAACACCCTAAAAATCAAAAACAAATTTAAATACAGAACAGCAACCTCCTGGAGTTTATCTTGACAGATATGACAAAACAAGAAGAACAATAATGATATAATTCATACTAATTCTACCTAATATAAATTATCAACATTCAGGAAATACTCATTCATTCATGACCTTCTACAGGGTCTAATTTTATATAACATGGCAAAATATGGTAATCTGAAATAGCAAAGCTTCAAGACATTCATAAGTATGATTGCATAATTTTACTTTTCCTGTCATAGGATTGTACACCTCTGTAAGTGCTTCTGTTCATTCACAAGTTCAGCCAGATGTATATACTCGTACAACTCTGTATTTAAATTTCTTTCTCTGTGGCCTTTAGTCCTCAAGTGAACTATATCGACCAAGCGAGCGCCGCTTGTCAGCGAAGTTAGTGCCAACTTTAGCGAACACAGGGTGTCGCATTGTCAGCACAATGGATTCCCATGGCCATTAATCTTGGTTTTCTAGACCGGAGCCACCACTTTTCCATTCAAGTAGCTCAATTATCCTCACAAGGCTGAGTGGACCCCACTCCAGACCCACTACTTCTCAGAAAATCTGATAGCACCAGGAATCGACCTGGGACCTCTGGATCTGTACCCAGGAATGGTGAGCACTAGACCACAGAGGTGGCCGTATTTAGATTTTAGGGAAAGAAATGGTGAGGATGTTATCTGGACTAAAGTAGCTGAACACTGAATTCACTATCTAGTGACAGCAATACTGAACTTCTCAATTCCATTATCAGTAAATTTGGTTCTCTTAACCACACCATATACTACAGCCTTCAACACCTCTCCAGATACAGGAAAGTCCACCAGTTCTACCACTATCCTGCACGAGCCCACACACTATGCAACTGTAAGTCATAAACTTATACCTGGCAGATTGCTTATGGGCTTTCTGGATTTAACTGTTCTACGCTATGGCTGTATTGTTTTGTGTTCAAAATGTTGAAAGTTAACATAAAGCAACTGGCAGCAAATGTGCCTCCATCACCAATGTGTCACATATTATTGTTGCCATCACACGTACACTGGCTGAGACCACATACAGGCCAATATACCCATAACCAAGAATCACGTATGCCAAAAAAGCAAATTCATATGATTCTCCTTGTTCCAATTTTACATGTATATTCTTTAAAACAGCCAGTTTTGTCCCATTCACTAGCAGTCTTACTCCTGCTGACTTACCTGTTTCCAGAAACCTGTTGAATGAGAACATAGCATATGGTAGGCTTCAGACTTACATCAGTTTTCAGATCTTCCTCTGAGCGGCCTACCCAGGCAACCTCTGGGTGCGTGTAGATAACTGATGGGACACAATTATAGTCAATGTGCACTGGACCTCCACCAATACCTTCCATGCAAACAATGCCCTCATCTTCTGCTTTGTGAGCCAACATTGGTCCATGAATACAGTCTCCAATAGCATAGATACTGCAAGAACATGAACATGGTGTTATCATTTAAAGCTCAGGTGTCTGTGGCATGCAAACAGGATGGAACAATATGACAAGGAAGACAGCCCGTAGGGAGAAACAGACACATTTGAGAATAGGATTTTCAGAACACACTTGGAAGAAGAGACATAGGATAGAAAGTGGAAGATACTCTTGGAAGTGAGATCCAGACAAACCTGAGAAGAGGGTATTCTAAATATATTAAGGGGAAAGAAACAAGATCAATACTACAGACTCGCTAAATATGACACTCAAGACACCCAGCAGAAGACCTAAACGGAGTCCCAGACAAACCCAGAAAATACTGAGAGAAAAAGAAGGATCAAAAATGAATGATGCCCCAAAACTAAAATGATCCCCCACTATAGAACATGTCTGCATATACAAAGTGATTTTGTGTCATCTCACAGTTATTATAAACAAACACGTGAAAGATATTAACAACATTACACTTTTTAAGCCTGTTTCTCCTTTCTCAAATTCACTGTCTTCACCATTCCCACTTAATTACCGTCACTGTGATATCTCTTTTGTGGGAAATTGTTAACTTCTGGTTCATAGCACTGTTGGCACTTCAGTCAAACTCAGGGTAGCTCATGGCTTCTCCTGCTCTCCTACTGCTTTTGGTGATTTTTTCAACAATTTTGTCACAGCTAGTTGTGCCACATTTCAGCCTTTCTCATGCTGTACTGACAGCATGAGACAGTGTGAATGTTAGCATATACTACAGCTTAAAATCAACCCATTAAAACGTTTAAAAATAATTAACATGCATATATCCTCTACACTGAAATTCAAGACAACATTCTGTTTCATAATTCTGATAGTAAAGAAAAATGCGTCTTCCATTCAGGCAAATATAGTTTCATGGGGAAGGCAACACAAACAATGGCCTTAAGAGAGACCCAGGAGGCATACAGAATATACTAAGAGGAAGAAAAAAAAAAAGCCCAAAACACAAGCACCAGATGAGCTCTTTCCAGCATATCTAGATATTACACAGAAGAGGATAGACACTATTCAGAGCACATGTTCATTTAGTTGCTTACATTAATAAGCGATATATCTGATTAGTTACATTTGTGTATCAAAAAGGAAAGAAAATGCATACTTGGGAATTACTGTTTGGAATCGAGAATTCACAGGAATGCGACCTTTTTCATCACGCTCAATGCCCAGTTCTTCAAGTCCGAGGTTTATAGTATATGGTCGTCGACCCACGCATACCAGCAACACATCACAGTCCAACTGGAACAGAACAAAATATATTCAGTCACAATTCCAAACATGATCTAGATGATGACTAGACCCTTCAACTGCTTCACAAACAGAAACATGTATAAAATGTACAAATCTCAAGGTATACTAACTCTTCACTTTATGAATTTGATCTTAAGGTACTTGGATGGTGCTGTGAGGATGCAGTCTAAGTGAAACATTAATTAAACATACACTTTAGCATTCACACCACAGAACCAATGCAAGACATCCTGGAATTAAAACAATGGTATAACTCCAGTCTTCTCACCTCCTCTTTCTTTGATGGGTCTTTGGCATTTTCTATGCTTACTCTGATGTTAGCCCCTTCTTGCTGTGCACCTGTCACCTTGTGGCCAAGCTTAAATTTTATTCCTTGCTTTCCTAGAGTTCGCTGGAAAGTCTTGGATACTTCGCCATCAATACCAATTCCACCAATAGAATTCAGAAATTCAACCGCTGTAACTTCTGCTCCCAAACGGCCCCACACTGAGCCCTGCAACATATGATAATCTTCAACCATGCTCTTAATATGTGTGATGATTATAAAGCAACAGGACAACATGGGCAGTAATGAGGTAACAGAATGAGGAAATGATTACACTATAAACAGAAAAAGCACACAAACAATCTCACCAATTCAAGACCTATAACACCGGCCCCAATAACAACAAGTTTCTTGGGTACAGCTGACAAGGAAAGTGCACCAGTAGATGACACTACAGTCTTCTCATCGATCTGTGAAAGACAGACAGAAGAAAATCAGATGGCATTCCAAATTAAATTCTTCTTTTGTCGAGTGACCTTAGTCCACAACACCAACTCCTATGAGACAGTAAAATGCTTTCATAACTTGGAAATAATTTCTATGAGGTAATAATAATTCAATTCAATTCTTTATTATTTATGTGCTGAGACAACAGCCACAAGGCTAATTACAGACACAGCACAGTGTAGATACAAGCGATTACATTATGGACAATCACAACATAAATTCAAAGACAAATTATAGGCAAACACTGGAAGAAAAACACGTTAATGCAGACAAGTAAACAAACGATAATAATAATACAAGGAGACGGAAAAGCTCAGTAGATACAGTCTCCAGTGTCCAGTCTGCCTCTGGAGCCCAGCCTCCTATAAAATGAGTACCATGGGCTATTTTCCTGGAGTTAAGAGGCTGGGGAATGAAGGACCACTCACCTCCATATAGTGCTGAAGTTCATGGTGAAGCTATACCTCCACTACCTCATATATCTTCATTCAATGGTGCTTAATTAACTAAACTCAGGGATAACTTTACCCTTATCTTAATCACTTTACTAGTTGTCAGTTGAGCTCAGTTTTACTGCAGTACAGTATACATGATGCTGTGTGCCAAAATCTTATTAGATGATCAGCTGTGTTAATGGTGAGTTTTTTTAATGCTAGTGAGGTGGGACTAAGTCCCTTGTATTGTGGCCACTTCTGGCCTATTGTACCATAATGCTGAGTTAAAAACCAATGTTTCACAGACCTTCTCTGTCTCCAACATTGGTCTTTAACTTAATACTACATGGCTGATTGCCCAAAAGGATTCTAGCACATTTATTCACCATGAAACCTTAAAATCTAACTTACATGATTCTGTATTTGTGGTCTTACTGTGTGGATTCTATATATTTCCAAAATTAACCATAAGCCTCTGCCATCTTTTGAAAATAGTGTGAACTATGTCAGTTTATATTTTGGCCAGTTCATATCATACGAACATGCACTTGCATTTACAAACTGTTATTTACACAATGCCAGCCATTAAACACGTTATTTCTTCTATATGAAAATGTATTAGAATCAACCGATAAAACAGATAAAGAATGCAGTTTTAAGGGTTGAAAGTGAAACGATCACTGAAAATAAATTCATAATTTGTCAGAATCCTGAGCAAGATCTGCAGAGAAGGTGTGCAACAAATTATTTTCATAACTGATATATTGATGCATTGTCTTATAATGTACTATTACTTTCTGTTAAGTTATAAAGACATAATGATGTTACCATGATATATTTAACATGAAAGGTCATGCTGGAAGAAGATATCAAACTACTGGGCATTACAGTGTCAGAATTTATTATGTCAGAAGTAAAAAAAGATCATTATGCACGATGGTCAGATGGTCAAACTGATTTCCCACATGACACACCCACTGCTCCTGACAAATACATACAATTCCCTAGTGGTGTCACCGGTAAAACAATTTTATTTGGATCTGGCAACAAAACTGATGAACATTTGCTCACTTTTACTGCTTGTATTATGGGTTAGGTGGGAGAGAAAACAGTACTGAAATGCTGAACTTAAAATATCCACTCTCGTTCACCTCTATTCCTGGGAATGGAGTAACTTCTGATCCAGTCGCAATTACGATATTTTTTGTTTTAACCACCTCACTTGATCCATCTTCTTTCAAAGCTGTAACTTCGTTGGCTCCTGTGATCTTTCCATGGCCTTTTATAAGTGTAACCTGTTAAAAAAGCAACATACAATTGCACAGACATTTAAATGCTGAGTTACATACACATGATCTATGAAGTGATGTAATTTGCTATCCTCCGAATAAATGTCATTGAAACAGAAGATAAAAGTACCGAGTCATTCTGAACTATAGTAACTCCCTGATATGTTGGGATTTTGGACTTTATCCATCGTCCTGGTTTTTAAGATAACAAATAAAAACACGACGTTTCGGAAACTGGATCTGTTTCCGTCCTCAGGTGAAGGAAAACACCTATTCAGTTGGGTCCGTTAGAAAGAGCTAGCCTCAATCAGTTTCAATCCAGTTTCCGAAACGTCGTGTTTTTATTTGTTATCTTAAAAACCAGGACGATGGATAAAGTCCAAAATCCCAACATATCAGTGTGTTATACACCATCGTCAGAATCCTATAGTAACTACTTATAGTAACTCCACTGAAAAGACGAGGGTGCCACAAATTTTAACAAACACTTCCTTTGTGCTTCATAGTTTACACCAACTTGCTTGCCAGAAGAAATTATAATTACAGGGTGCTGGCCCTAAATGTCAGTAAAATATAGTATTAAACAGGGTTATTCAAAAAGAATGAACCGATTTCATGACGCATTGCTTCAGTTCTCAAGCATCATCATGAAATGAGTCAGTGACCATTTGAAAGAGGAGTTATCTAAGTTGTGAACGGCTGCCACAGGGGCACTGAAGTCACGTCGTTCTTCCAGGAACGTTCAGTTGTTCGTTTACCCTTGGAATGGAGAGTCCTCAGCAAAAGGCATTCTGAGTTCTCGTGTTTGTGAAAACAAATTCGGTTGTCACAGTGCAGCATGCTTTTCGAAGGTAATTCAGCATTAATCTGCCCTGTCCTAGAACATTCGACGGTGGTTTCGACAGTTTCAAGAGAGTGGGTGTCTGTGTAAAGGAAAAAATCCAGGACCACGAGTCTTGGAGGAACAAGTGGCGAGAATCCGTGCTGTGTTTGAGAGGAGCCCGCGGAATTCAACAAATCAAGCTAGCCATGAGCTCGCGATCCCTCAATCCACTGTCTGGCATGTTCTAACAGTACGTCTACATTTGAAACCACACAGACTGCAGGTCGTTCAGGCACTTACCAATGACAACAAAGGGAAGCATATGGAATTTTGCGATTCAATGCTGGAGATGATGGAAGATGAAACCTTCATTTCACGTTTAATTTTTAGTGATGAAGCGACTTTTCACTTGAGCGGCAGTCAATCGTCACAATGTGCGTATTTGGGGAACAGAGCACCCACATGAAACAGTTGAGAATGAAAGAGATTCCCCTAAGGTGAACATCTTCTGTGCTGTATCTCAGGACAAGGTTTATGGTCCCTTTTTCTTTGAAGGAAACACCGTTACAGGACAAACCTATCTCGATATGCTCCAAAACTGGCTCTTCACTTCACTGCAAGCAGATTCGCATGACTTCATTTTTTAACAAGCTGGAGCACCGCCCCATTGGCACCTGATGGTCTGGGCTTTTTTAAATGAAAAAGTGCCCTGTGATGGATGGGTCGGAAGGGGGCCAAAGACCTTGCTCTTTGTGCTTGGCCTGCAAGATCCCCAGACCTCACCGTGCGTGATTTCTTCTTGTGGGGATATGTACAAGATCACGTTTGTGTTCCACCGCTACCCTGACTTGGCTGGAGTTTTGTATTACTTTCCTTTAATAAAATATGGCGTAATAAAATCGGTTCATTCTTTTTTAATAATATATTATATATAATTTTTTATATATATATTTTTTATAATATATTATATATTGTACATAATTTTATTATTTATCTTTTTGATAGTGTGTTAATATTTTCATCATGATTAACAATGGTAAGAGTGATTATTTATTGTTAACAAATTCTAACCCTTTAGGCCTTTGGGCAAAAGGATTTCAGGAATGATGTATTTAATGATGTGACTTGTTCAAGTGTTACTGTTGTAGCAATTATGAATGCCAAATAAAATGAATGAATGAATTTAGTGACCACAGTCACATAATACTTTATTTTACTGACACTTTTGGCTGGACACACTAAATTTAAACTTAAATCTTCCAATGATATTCAAAACACACTTCACTTCTCTTATGTTTTTTGTGGGCTTCCTCAGTTCCTCCAGGTAAGTGATACAACAGTACCTTAATATTAGGCCATGACTGCTTCCTTCCACATTACTTCCAGTTCATTATTCATTATCATTCAATCATTCAACATGATACAGTCTGAGTTTCTGACAATATTAATAAACTACAACTAAATAATTATTAATTTATAACCTGCAATATGAAGACATGATATTTACCTTATTCTGCTTAAACAAATGCACAATGCCTCCTGTCAGGGCTTTTACAGCTGCTAATTTGGCACCCATGAACTTCTCCAGATTCAATGAAACCTGGGCAACTTAAAATTGGAAGTCAATTAGTTACTTAAAGCATGACACAAATTAGATCCTAAGGTTACATTTTTAAGATGCAACAAGTTTACCTTCAATTCCTCTGTTCTTGAAATCTTCAGAATGGGCCATGTGATAGTAGTGTGAATTGTTTAATAAAGCTTTGGAAGGTATGCAACCAACATTAAGGCAGGTACCACCAAGCGTAGCTTCCTTTTCAATGCACACGGTCTGAAACATTCACATATATGAAGCTTATACGGTTTCTGTACTTCTGTAAAGGCATGTTTTACTGAACGGAAGGCCTTACAACTCTTGCTTCATGATTATTATGTACATCGGGGGTACCTGGAACACATTACTACATGGATCCTAATCTATATACCACCTACAGCCCAGTGCACTACTAGAGGGGTAGCAGTGTCGTGAGTCTGGAGACTACATTACTGTTAGTTACATCATGGACTGCAAAGTTTGTGACTGGGAAATGTGAGAAACATCAATAGGTGCAGGAAGTTAGTACAAGTACTATTATTTATGTTCCCAAAACATATCCATTACCTGCCAACCCTGCTCAACTCTCCCCAGCCATGATCACCAAAATCTACAGTTCAATTTCTAATTTAACATCAACCTGCTGATGACAACCATTGTGTCAGTTTTGCATGGATTTTTTGAACTCTGATTTTACTCTGATTTTGTGTGTCATAATATGTTCATTATAAGTTTAATTCTGATGTTAACAAATGCATGTGGTCATCAAAAGCTCTGATAGGCCAGTGGCCAAAGTAATATTGTTATGGTGTATGATTATTTCATTGTATGGCTTCAAGATGCAGTATTTCATAATGCAGCTAGAAGTACAAATTTCCAATAATGTAATAACTTCATTAGCCAGTTCCTACAATTGTATACACATGACCACTGTTACAACAGACTTCTCTGGTGACATGCTTCAAGAGTGATGTGGGGAAAATTCTGTCAAAATTATATCCAGGCAGTGTGATGGCCAATGCCCCTTATCACAGCAATAAAATTCACTGACACATCAAGACATAGCACAACCTATGATCGTAGGACTGAGTTCATACTGTGGACCAACATGAGAAGGATAACTGCCATCTTGTCACTGCAACTTGAACCCTATCAAGCTGGTGTGGAGTCAACTGAAGGGATATGTCGATGCCACAACAAAACCTTCAAACTGTGGAAGATTCACCTGCTGGTAGATGCAAAGCTAGAAGAGGTCAACACTGAGAGATGGCAAGATGCTATTCATCATGTCATTCAGGAGAAGCTAAGCATGTGGGAATTGGTTGGTCTTACTTTTAACACAGTGGAATTAACCTGCTGTAAATGCCAGAGATGATGAAACTTCCAGTGACCTATTTGATCCAAACTCCGACTTAAGAGGGAATAAATCCACTTCCTAACAGTGACTAACTGTTCCTTCAAATCCTCGTTATTAATAATAATTACACATTATTATATCATATAAAATGTGGATTTCATGCCCTTATAGTAAGAAAAGGTGTCCAATGATAAGTGACTGTTATAAAATGTACTGGTACTGACTCAAAATACAGATGACAGTGGGCACAGTTTCATAATGTGCAAAAGCTGCGAAAAACATGCCAATCATGGCAACTTCAGGAGGAAGGATATTCATCTCTATATTTACACAAGGATAACGCTTAGAGTGAACATAGTTTAGTTATATAGAGTGCCATCATCTTAGACCTGCTAAGGCAGAAAGAGATGAATGTTCCTCTCAACTAGTTGGGAAGCAGAGATCCAGACAGCTAGCATAAGTGACAAACCTGGCCCAACACATTACAAATAAAACATAACCAGATTACAGCATATTCTGAAAATGTGTTGCTATACATGCATTCCTGGCACATCCATAAAAAGATTACATTCAACTGTCATACATCCTTTTCTTTTTAAATACAGTTTACTTCAAGTGATTCTCAAGAACATTCAAGCAGTTTTACCTGATATGTCTTCAATGAGCATTCAGCATTAAAATTACAATATACTGAATATAATGAAGTGTACAGTGTGGGATTTGTTCGCTTGACTACTGATCATATCACAAAACCAAACCTGTCACACATTACTGTTCTGTGCCTATTGAAACCTATGAAATATAGTCTCCACCTTGGATGGAGAAGCAGACAGAAGTATGAGATAATGCCACTCATCAAATAACTGTAACTACAGGTCTACTTACATTCATTCCAAGTTGTGCTGCTTTAATAGCAGCAACATACCCACCAGGACCTGATCCAATGACTACAACATCTGCTTCTTGGCCACTTGAATATAATCTGCTCTGCAGGGCTGAGAGAGATGGTGTCACCCTTTGGCAATGTTGCATGCATGTTGGCTATAAAAAAATTGGTTCAGGTTATGAGATATGCACAATACCCACAGCCTGATCTACATTAGTATTAAAGACCCAAGACGTATAAACCGAATAAACTTGTATAATACCAAGATATTTTACACTACAAAATACAAAAATTTGCAACAACTGACACATGGAAAGTATCAGTTTTTTAATAATATTTAGGTAATCTTTGGAACTGGTGCTACATGGGGGCTATGGTATTCAAAATTCCCCCCACATCAGCAAAATCACAACACTTTCTAAGGCCTCATCAAAACTATTCTAGCATATTTAGCCTCGCAATTTGTTAATAAACTAAAATCGTCCTCAGTTACTAGAAAAGGAACCACTTCAATTTGTTTGTTCTGTATAGTGGTGGTTACACCACATAGAAAACACATCGAGCAAAACGAAACTAAAACTACTATTATACACCGGCACAAGAAACAAAATCTACACACTTAGAAAAATAACCTCAAACCTACTCAAAATAGAATTTTTCACGCTTCCATCTGAAATCGTTTTAATTTGCTGCAAATAATTCAAAATCACATGGAAGTTCGAAGGAGTGCATTAAGTACTAATCCAATGCATGAACTATAGTAATACATTCTCCATGAGTTAGTACACCTTTGTAAGTCCTAGGGCATTATTAAAACAATCAACATTACAATTATAATAAGCACTCAATTTCACTCACTTTCAACGTAGAACAAACTCGACCTAAAACCTTAGACTGCATAATTTCGACCTTTCTTTTCTGCAACACCAAAAAGGTTTACCGCATGGTTACCAATATTCAGTTAAAAAGGTATTTCAACTAAAGCGAATTCGCAACGGGGAAGTATTCGAAATGTGACCACTATCATTCACTTGGTAAACTTTTGCATTGTACAAGCAAGGCCGTGGGCACACCAAGAAAACTACAACCGCAACGCAACCGCGATTGCCGAGAAATGTCGCTGAATTAAAGCAGGCAACTGATTTCCAGATTAGCAGGCACAAAGCACAAACTAAGACTTACTTACGTTCGATTACTTGTTTACATCATCTCAAGTGGGTGTGTTTGCCCGTCAATTGTCTGAGGTGTTTGCATTATGTTAGCAGATATATTCTGTATTTTGATCCTATTCTAAGCTTTGGATATAACATATACATATATATATACATATAACATATATATATATACACACATACTAGACCTACTAGACTTATCTCATGAGAAAATTTTTTCCTAAGCCAAATCTATTTTGTTCCATCTACCATAATCTGGGTGGCGTTTGTCATATATGCCAGGCTCTTGCTCAATTAACTGCACAAAAACAAAATTAGCAACTTCGTCAACTTTTCGTGCCTCTTAACAAACAAATCACAAATGAATAACTGAAGCCCGTTAGAGATCCGCTGATACTTGGAAACCACGCGGCAACACAATTGTGAGAAGACTGGCATGCTCCGTTGCCTGGAAGTTGAGTGTCTCAGTCTCCCCGCAAGTTGCGTTGCCGTTTCCTCAATTAGCGCTGCTCCATTCATTCACTGATTCTATACAGGAGATACATTTTATTCGTAGTCTTGGCAGCTCTGCAAACTCGGACGTCAAAAATTGGTACTAGGAACACGAAGAAATTGTTTATTGTACATAGCAGATTAATACACGTGATCCTAAAGAATCATTCGGGATCCGTGACCAATGCAAATACATGTAGGCTAAAACAAATTTAGCAAGATTTAAAGAGCAATAATTACTTCAAGAAATTTTATTATTATTGATAAATATTTTAATACATCAAAACATTTTAACTTATATTTGTATGTATATGTATTTATATTCACTGTTTTGAATTTACATGGCAAGACAGTAGCAACAGATTTAACGAACAATGACACATTTTATTGTTTATTGTTATTAAATAACTCCACAAATCCTGTACAGGGCTTTAGCACCCATAGGATATAGAGCTAGTCAAACTTATATAAAGCATGATGATCGTCAAAAGCCCGGAACATGTAGAATAGTAACACTTCAGTAAACGCCAGTTAATGAAAAGAAAAGTTATGATTGATGGATATGGCACATACTAGTGACATAGACAAAAAGAACATACGAATGAAGAAAGTTCTGAAATTGTGAAGCACCGTTTTTCACACATTTTTTGCCCAATACTTTGAACAAGATCGTCACTACGGATGACAGACCACTTTGCTCTTCATCTTGAATATTCTACAACATTGTCTTAAGCGATCTTAAGTTCTTTCACTCCTTACGTTCTTGCCGTAACCTGCCTAGCAGAATTCATAATTGTTTCTGCAACACTCATATTTTTAGCTTGAAGAAAGTGGATTTGCATTTACATTTACATTTATTTTCACTTCATGGAGCCAATCATCTCCCCATAGAGCTGGATATAAAACGTCACACATTACAAATTCATGATGACTACACATCATATGCCCTTTGTCCAATAAAATATATTCAGGCCTCACGCAGACAGCACAAGTTGTCAAGACCACACACCTAGGCCGTGGAAAAACCACTGTCAAATTCACACCTTGCCATTCCATACACACTGGCCAGCCATATCATCAATACAGATTCATTATAACATATAAAAACAAATACTTTCACAGCTGGAGGGATTACCAGTCACAGGGCACATCATAACTCACTGTAGAGATAAGAAGAAACACTATGTGACAAGTTATGTGATCGTTTACAAGGAAATGAGTCATGTGATGCTACAGCATGAGCAAGCTCTCCCCTGCTCCTACATTAGTTGTTTAAAATAAATGGAGTTTACTTTCCGGTATATATAAAGAACTGATTGTCAAAATGTCATCATAAACAAAATGTTTGTATACAAAGCTGCTGCTTTAACAAGTAAACAGTGATATCTGGAAGTGCCCACAGAAATGTATATACAGAAAAATAGTGGCTACATTGGACCCATGCAAATTTAGCTACCAACAAGCAGTATGCTTTTACTGACGTCATTTTTCGTTTCATAGTTATTAGACAGTAAAATAAAAATCAAAATCTGTATTGAATCACTGCAATAAGGAATAGCCTAATTTCAAACAAATTTTGATTCTTAGTCCCCCTGGAATTGACACTGGGCACTTAGATAAATAACACTGTAATAATTATTTATCTTAAGGGGATGTATGCAAAGGTATGAAGTCTGGTACCTCAGCATTGCTTCTGAGCTAGTAACTGTGGAGAAGTGAAATTTAGTTTAAAGAAGCTTCTTATGTACTAAATTAATAACTTGGTGTCATCACATCAACATGGCTGGAGCCCGTATTTCTGAAATAAATTTAAACCACTCAGAAATGGAGTGATTCTTTACATATTGAATGTTTGATAATTTAGTGTTGCAGAATTATTAAAAGACTTACCAAAAATTAAAAGGACCTTGGAAAATGAATGACAAAAGAGAAGAAAGCAGTAGTTAAAAGAAGTGTTTACTTCCAGCTGCCAAAAGTGAAAATCAGTCAAATGTCAGCCAGGCTCTCATGACCATAGACAGTCACTTATATGAAATATTCAAGTTCATAAGGTTGACAAAAAGAAATGTAAATTGCATTCTGCTTGAGAAGTTTTCTTATGGAACTTTCTTTATTACATAATTTTTCATAATAATATATCCATAATACATCTGGTTATAACTGCATTAGCAAATTCATCTTCTGTCCCCTTATATCAGTGAAATCTATATATCAAGCACATTTCCTTAGTAGTATATCAAAATATTTGCTCATATGATACAGATCTGATTATATCACTTGAGATGTTTTATTCATTTCTGCTTAGTACATCTTGTATGCTTCATCTATACTATGATTCAAGCATGATGGTGCGTGAATTGTGGTTTGCTGCACTAATGAGCCACAAGGCTGCAATGCTGTGAGATCTTTTACTTATACTGGACTACACTAAGCCTGACATCACATGTTCAGGAGCACACTCGTATGATGTCAACATCATGCCATAGGCTCATAATTCTCGTCCTTTCTTAAAAGAGTCAAACACCTTAAAGACTCTAGCATGTTTATACAAAATTTGATATTTGAATTCTCAGTCTTCCATTTTTAAAGACAACAAAATGTTATGCTAAAACAAGACAGATATCTAAGACACTTTAACTTTACATATACACGCAACTTAAACTGTGAAAAGAACAAGAGAAAGCAGGTGATATGAGTAGCAAAGACTGAAGGATGGTAACAACATTACTTTACCAGCTACTGCACAACTAACAGCCACCCACCATCTTGTTTGAATCCTATACAACAATACAAACTCTGGTGGAGAAATGAGAAGTTATCACTGTATGGCATGAAGATACACAGTTAAACTACAGCACTGAAAATAACATCCATTCCTCTAATAATAGGACAGATGAGACAAACCAGAGTTGTCAGAGGATATCATGAAACAAGTAAGAAATGTTTAAATGGCAGACTAGACTTTGAAGTATTAGTATAATTATGATTCCACTTCAGCAGTTTACAACTAAAATTGTCAATTTGGGGTGAGAATACAGGAATTGGTACAGTATTTTAGGTTTTAAGGCCTCTATGTGGCAGAGGGAAGGACACAGGGAACCAATCAAAGAGTATCAAAACTGCTATGACATGTGGTCTTCAATCAGCGTGGTTTATAAGCTGTTTGATAACATTTCAATTGCAGAAATTGCATGGTGTCTGTTAAGATGAGATGACACGTATGTATGGTCAAAGCCCTTATCACGGCCTATGACGATACACCATAACTGCAAAAAAAACTGTTTCTAAACAGGAGAAATGTTGGAAGATAAAATAGTAATAAACTTTCTACTTCCACTTATGTTCATTGGTATATTTTTGTCAAATGCTTAAAATGTATCCCCCCTTTTGGCACCATTTTCTTGTAATAATAATAATAATAATAATAATAATAATTTATTCTTATATTCAAGTAGATCCAATTACAGGGCAAGAAACGGGTTGCCACACCATTGGATATAGAATGCGTAAAAAAACACAGCATGGGGCAAGTCTGATAGGCTAGGAAGGAAATGGTTATGGCCTCTGAAGGTACTATTTACTGACAAAGAATCTCAGCAAGTAGCTGGTTTTATGGATGAAAGTCAAATCAGATATCTTATGAATACAAGTCACCCTGCTTACTGTTCATGGTGTCTTTAATTAAGATGCCTGAAGTCAAAACAGAAATGGAAGGAGAAAGAGTTATTTCCTTCTTGAAGGTATACTCTCAGCATTTGAATGAACACAAAAACTCCCACAGTAGATGGTATCTGTCTGGATATCTCCAATTATGTATCAGATTAAGTGTTTCTCCAATTATTAATCTAACTGATGCCATGTTGCAGGGTCTTCATTTAGCACTGTTATTTAACTGGCTGTCTGGAACCCAAAGACCATCTATTATCATATAAGACAAGAGCCAGTTCTATCAAGTTCAGATCTAACAATGTGGCAGCAGACAGAGATATTGGGTTTTCGGACTTTATCCATCATCCTGGTTTTTAAGATAACTAAGAAAAAACACGACATTTCACAACCTGGATCTGTTTCCATCCTCAGGTGAGGTAAAACACCTATTCTGTTGGGTCCCTTAGAAAGAGCTAGCCTCAATCACTGTCCAGGTGTTTTCCCTCACCTGAGGACAGAAACAGATCCAGTTTCCGAAACATCATGTTTTTTCTTAGTTATTTTAAAAACCAGGATGATGGATAAAGTCTGAAAACCCAGTATCTCTGTGTGTTATACACCATCGTCAGAATCCTATAGTAACTAAATGTGGCAGCAGAACTCTGAGTTTCATCACTGCTAATATCAATGTTTGCCATTGGATATGATCCTGAGTCAGTTCAACCCACCTCCTTCCTCACAAACTGTATCCTTAAGATCTACTTTAACATTATCTTATCATTCCCTTTTTGAAGGCCATTTTCCAAGATGTTTCCCATAAAATTTCTGAATGTATTAGCCTCTCCCACCTGGCCGTATGCCCAGCCCACTGTTTCTAGATTTCACTACTCTGACAGTACTAGGTGACCTGTACAAATTACATGGAACCTCTTTATCTAATATCCTAAACTGCCCATTTACTTCACACTGTATTTCTCAAAGACATTCAAAATGTAGATAATGAAAATTGAGTTTGAAGGCTGAAGAGAGACATATGAAAGACAGAACAAAAGATAATATTTGGTGTTTACAGAGTTAGGCAATGAGGGTCTCGGGGATTGACAAAAAATGCCACATTTTGTGTGAGAGAGAGAACGAGCCTTTGCACGCGAAATGTTATAGAATATAGTAAAATGAAACATCTCCTGACATAAAGGGCATTTAAATTAAGTATCTGAAAGCATTAGGATGAGGGAATTTAGTGACTCAGCACAGCAGTATCACTGGAATAGGCCCAAGAGAAAAAATAGGCAAGTTATATAAGAATCATGTAAAAAATTAAAATTTCAGGTTCAGAAATTGGAATGAACTAGTTCTTGGTTTAAGTGATGTGATTATATGATAAGCATGGTTTCAGATCATGTTTGGGATAGAAAGTTTTGCTGATGAGCAAAGAGAGAGGGTCCATGCCATCAGAAGAAATACTACCAGCCATGCTGGGGGCGGGAGGCACACGATGATACAAAATCAGAATGGGAAGATAAAAGGAAGCAGAACAAAGAGAACTAGAAAAAGTTAAACTAGTATAAATGACCAAGACGGACAAGGATAATGACAGATGATTTCATGACAATGTATCATCTGCAGAGATCATGCAATGCTAAATGAGATATGGGAATTACAGTGCAGTGGGTAGTGGGGGAAAGGCTGAATGAACGTATTTACCTGGAAAGACAGATGAAAACGTCAGGCAGAATTAAAACTGGCCACCACCAAAATACAAGTCACATGCATTACCACTGAGCTGACACATTAGATGCATTAAAAGAACTATTCAATTACAAGGAAAGACAGATGATATACGCTGTGCTATTCTTTATGATGATTTGTTCATAATGTGGTGCTCAATGGTTCATTAAACGCCATTTTATCAACACAAATTCATCTCTTATGATACATTTTATGATTAAATCATCCTATAAGCAATAAAAATATCAATACTCATATCAAAAGTTGGACATTACAAAAAGTTATGTAAGATATTAACACTAGAACACTGCCCACTATTGGTTAATATTCAGAATGTACTATATAGAATGCCTAGGCTATACAGAGAACATGGTCAGTTGCATGTCATAAACTAAGCTTTGTCTCTCTCCAGTAGCAGTGGCTATAATGTGAGAAAAATTCCTTCTGACAATATTTTAACCTTTTAGCATGCAAAAATATCCATGTAATATCTGTGATAAAAATTCAACTCTTAAAAATTCTTATGACATGGGGCTGAAGTATTATTTTGAGTTTCATACAAACCTCTAGTTTATTTTCAGTACGTATATGAAAATCTCCTAGAGCTACTTACACGTATTATTGATTGTTGTGTTGTGACGGTTTTCAGTAAGAAATAATATATGAAAATCTGTGTTTAGGAATGGCTCCTTTACAGCTATTGATTACAGTTCACTGATTTCATGGGTTTAAAGCTGAATGAAATTCAATTTTCATTTGCAACTTTAAATAACTAAAAAATTAAACCAAAATCTTTCCCTAAATCTCATAGTGGCTCTTTTTGGAACAGTTTGCTTTGTGATCAGTCTAACAGGACTTAACACCACACTTCTACATTTATGCAGTATGTCTGCAGCCAATAGTTCCCAAGTCCCAATTTTGCAGCTCTGAGATTTCAGAAAGGTAGCATGACGTTATTGTCAACCCTGGGCACACATGCTCTGGCAACATATATATCATGAATTTACTTTGCTGAAATATATAAAAGATCAAAACAGGCTGCTATATAAGTACATCTATTTTGATATCAGAAAACTTAGTGAGTTTTGGTTGCCAGATGATATAGTATCTATAAAAGGACACTATAGAAATGTGGTAGAACATTACACTCACATATCACTTCATTCACAACTAGAATACAAATGAAATATTGTTGGTTATCAGGTACATTTCTGTTGAACAGTCCACAGTTACTTGATACAGGAGTCTCCATCTTATTCTCTATATTTGCCTCTGCATATTTTACACTAATAATGTGTCCTATATTAAAATATAACAGGGAAGAATATGAATTATGAGTAAGGATATCTGAAAGTCAAATCTCTTTAAATATACCGTACAAGAATTTGCCATTATAAGCTATTAGAACCATATCAAGGATTCCCTTCATTTTCTTTGTTTTGTTTCATGTATGGTCTTCTGGAATTTTTCAGTCCATTTACAAGGTATGATTCTGTTTATTCTAACATGGCTATCAAAGTAGCCATACAGGCCACTGTTTCTCAACCAGAGATCCACGGACAGCTGCTCATTCAAATTTCTAGTTAGTATTACATAATATTTATTTCACCAGAGCTGAAAAAGGGATATTAGACTAGTGAACTTTTTAATTTCTTTTCAGCATCTGAATAGCCAGTGTTGAATATTACTGTTACCTTCCCTCTCTCCTTTTGTTTTTAACATGGTGCTTGATGGACTGGCGAGAAAGAGGACACGGAGTTTTGGGGTTGGTCACTGCAAATCTTAAAGTGACGAGGTAGAGTCATGGTACAAACATCAGTTACTGAGAACATAGGTAATGACTGGTATCACCCACCTAATTATTTTCCTAACCACAGGGTTCCTTCCCAATGTACAGCACCACAATCCACACCCCCACACTTACTTTCACTGCAAAATGTAACATATCAGGGCACAGTCCCTTTCCATTGAATAAACCATGCTCCACACCTACACCTTTAATTCCAATGTGAGATCTACATATTGGGCTGCATACTCTTTTATTTTTCACTCTGAAGAAGACAACTGCAATACATGCTGAAATATTGGAACAACTTCAACACAAAGCAGCTGAACCCAGAAAGCCAAAAGTATATACTAAATAATAGGTCACAAAAACCTAATGATGAGAAACAAACACTGATACAGTCTGGCAAATAGATGCAACCCCTTCCAAAAAATTAAGTGAATACTCCGCTTCCATCCCTGATTTCAGGAAGTGTCCCATCTCTCTTTCTTAAGCTACTTCCCACTTATAGTCTTCTGCTGACCAACAATCTGCAATTATTCTGTTGTTTAAATGGATATACACTATGCTAGTCCTTAAAAACACTAAGCTCTAGAGGTGTTTTCTCATAATTTCCTGTTTACCATTCCTAAAATAGGGCTCATTTGCTTAGTCTCTCTGCTTCTTATGTGGTTCTGAATGACCATTATCAATGACACCCTACTTATATAATCTGGGCACATCCTCACCCTAGTCTTGTTAACTCTGAAGATAGAGCACTAAGCTCCTCAAAAATGCTGACAAATCCTATTCACTTACAATACTATAAAGTATCATAGAGCAGAAGATTATATCTGAAGTAAATAAATTAGTTTAAACACGATAGTGATAATTGCATTTGTAAACTACTATTTGTACTGAACAGTGTACTGGTCCTTGGAAAACTTGCCACACTTTTAACAGTCCATGAATCGTACAAGGTTGAGAACCACTGGTTCAGATTACATTGAATTGAACATTCTCATATAGATACGTTTGCATTGTCCTAAATACAATTATTTGACCACCTCTAACAATTATTGTCAGCTTATGATAGCTTTCATTCATGAATTTTCACACATCTAGACTCTGCTAAGATCTGATGTTTTACACATATCAAAGAAACCAGTCAGTTTTCTATTATGAAATGTTCAAGTATTTAGCAGGAGGTATAATAATTCTTACTGTTTATTTTTTGCAACTATCCTACATGACCAAATATTCAGTGCAGAATCTAGTTCAATACTGAATTCTGCAATAACTGAAGAGAAAACAATATATTTAAATCATCAATATGGAAACATATAAATTACAATAATACATCAGTCTTCTTCAAAACTCTTGTTTCATCTCATTCATTTGATAACAACACAATCAGGAGCCTTATCAGTGTTTAATATGTGAAGAGGCCTGCCAGGATTGTGAACCCACATGGGCACATCATTTTGCAGTATAAACCTGAAGCCACTTTTCTAACTCATAAAATTTTACTGTATACACAGAAGGTCATACATACCCAGCGGGGTTAAATGGACAATTTTAAAAATTTGCAGGAAGTCAGTCTTACAAAAATAATCCAAAGGCCCAGCTATAATTTATCTCACAAACTAATTACTGAGCTTTAAAACTTTACATTGTATAATTAATGGTACTCTACGCTACAATAACTCTAAATACACAACTCTTTTCTGCTAGTTCCTCTCTACCACCAAGTGACATGAATAACAAATTAAAAGGTTAAATACAGAGATACAGCAAATGACATATATTGTCACTGTCATAGTAATGGAACACAAATAGAACATAAATGTGATTGCATCAGGTGCAGAAATGAAAGAAAAGTCACTCTCCTCAGTTCATCGGAGTTGATTTCCCTTGCTTAATGTTTAACTGCATTTCTAATTGAAAATACCTAAAAATTCAAAACTCCAGGAGAGAAATATTTGAAACAACAACTAACACTTGCAGCACACATTTTACTCTTGTTGCTGTATTTAATTTTATTTTTAAATTTAAAAGCTTTTGGAATGAAGTCATTAAATTATTAATATGTTTCAGGACAAGGCAAACTATTAACAGCAGTCTTGAATTAGTTTCTCTTTGTGCAACAGTAGTTCTAGTTCTGCTACAGACAGAACTCAGCTATTGTTAATGATGAAGTTAAAAAGAAAAAAAACAGCAGCCAACTAAAGCAAAAGAGTTTTTAATAATCTGAAAATGCATCAACTTCC
>NW_019737981.1:1360261-1384941 GCF_002891405.2 Cryptotermes secundus
TGCCCTATGAAGATGACATTTATTATACTTCTTTTGGCTTATTTTGGACTTCATCCATTGTCTGGTATGTAGAAGACAAAAGACCACGACGTTTCGGAGACTGGATCTGTCTCCGTCTTCAGGTGGGTCCAGTGATTGAGACTAGCTCTTTCTAATGGGCCCAACTGAGTACGTTTATCCTTCCCTACCCATCTGAAGACAGAGACAGATCCAGTCTCCGAAACGTCGTGGTCTTTTGTCTTTTATATACCAGATGATGGATGAAGACCAAAATAAGCCAAAAGAAGTACAGTATACACCATTGTCAGAATATTTTCAAGACATTTATTATGCTTAAAACTGAAGCCCAAAGTTTAATTTCTTGCTTGTTGTTTCTGTTGTCTTCTTCTTCAATGGCAATGTGTTAACAGTGAAATTCAGTGTAGTGTAGTGTAGTGCAGTGGAGCTTATCTGACAACTACAGGCCACATCACTTAACCCTTCAAGCACACCAGTAACTATACATATCACCTCCTTCAACATTTAAGAACTATGCATTCTGCCTATTTATCACATTTATAGGTCCACTTAACTCTCAAAATAAACAGAAGTTATTTCTCTGAGCAACATTAACCAGCTGGTCCTTGTAATTGGGAGGTAACATGTTTTCTGGAGGTAGGCACAACATTTTTAAATATTTTAAAAATACTCTTCAAGGTCAGAAGAGTTAAATTGCCTAATCATCCTATGTATACTACATTCATGTCAGAGAATCTATGCATACATTCATGTGTCTTTTGTTCACACTTCCTGGAGAAGGAATGGTAATAACAAAAGCATTTCTTTTGGCAATGGAAAGTACTGGTATTCTAACTTTCAGAAATTCAATACAGATCACATCCATTTTATTGAATGGCTTCCCTCTTGCCACTTCTCGAAAAAAATTCCAAAAATATTTTTTTTAGAGAAATCGTCAGTAATTTGAAGTTAAAAATTTCATTTGACTTGAAGATATGCATACAGCTTGTCTGTATTTACCTATACTTATCCTAACCTGAAAGGGAAATCAAAACACACACTGTCTATAAACTGCATATAATTACATAACTATCTTATACTGACTAGACATGCTATATGAAATACTGGCTCCAAGGTAATAATTGAAAATATTTATTTTGACCATAAGATCTATGAAATTTTGATGGTTTAAGAAAAGAAAAGTTTTATTTACAAAATTATTGAGAGCATAAATATGTAACTATCTCAATATTATTTTATGGCAAAAGTTATTTTATTTTTAAGAGTACTAAATGAAACATTTAAATTCTTTAAGTTCCTCTTTTACTAAGCTTTCCATTTCCATTTTAATTAATCTCTCTTAGATATAAATATTCCTTTTACTAACTTGTTTTCAAACATCTATAATGTATACAATTATATTAAATGATACTAAAAGTCACAATTTTTTAGATGTATTACAAAATATCAATACACTCAGCATATTGATCTAGAGAGAATATAAAAAGCAACAAACATTAACATTTTAACTAACAAAGAGTTTCGAAATTAATTAATTTTTATTCATAATATTCAATTTTTGTATGTGTAATAATACTTTAAAAGAAGCTTCATGGGCATTATGTTCTCTAGTGACATGTCTATCAACTGTAGATACTGGTAAAAACTAAACTTAATATGACGACTTAATTTATTCTAAAGCCACATAAACTATGGTGGGTATAAAAAATATCTGCGCATCCCATTATCTTCAAATAACTTTATGTGTACAATAAAAAATGAAAATCACTTTATTACATTATTTTATCATAAACCAAAACATGACTGTAATGAACGTTTTAATAAAGTAATGACAAAACTACTATAAAAATTAAAACCCAAGTGCATGCACACACATGCACACACATTTCATGTTCAGGAATATGAGAAAACAAGTCAACGGCAATGTATCCGCTTTACAGCAGATCCTATATAGGAGTTTTCAATATTTTGTTAGCATACTTTTAGCATGTAAGATTTGAGGCTTTCACGGCGGTGACTATGAAGAAAGCAGTCTTCTGGGATTTGGCACCGTGTATATGTGGTGGTAACAGACAGATTTCTTATACTTTTTCTTCTACCCTGAAGATGGGGGCGATACGTTCCTCCGAAACGTCGGTTAACACCACATATACACGGTGCCAAATCCCAGAAGACTGCTTTCTTCATACTTTTAGCATTATTACAGTTTCTCGGCACTGACCTTACCAAATTTTGAGTGGTTTCCATATAACACCAGTGATGATAAAATGCATGACTATATAATATCACTGCTTCAAAAAAATACCATACAGACGCACAGTATACCTCCAGATTGGCGAATATATAACCGGGAAATGACATTTTCAAACACAGCACTACACATGTTCAACAAGTACCAGATTAAACAAAGAGGGCAAAATCATTATTTGAGTGGGAAAACAGAAGGAAATTTCTTTTTTAAATTAAAGAATTACCTGAAATGGCCTTATATAAAACGAGAATGATAAGAAGAATAATGGGTGAGATCGTATTTCAAACGTAATAAAGCCAAAGTCTGCCTGCAAATTTTAAAGAAAGAAAATAGCATAAATAACACAAAAACCTAACAATACAGATGTACCGAAGCATAAGAAATAATGAAGGTTTGTGCTCTGTAACTCAGGCACACTGACCATGTAATTTAACTGTTAACAAATCATGTTGTAGGGTTTAGGAATATCTCCACCCCACCCCACTCCCAAAACAAATCTGGCAAGAAAAGCAGTTAGATTTTATTTTGAAACTGTATCTTGATGATTAACGTTTGAAGTTAAATCTTCATAATGAAACATAACATGCTGATGAACTAATTCTCTGATAGCAGAACCTGAACATTCAACACTGCTAATATCAAATCCTGCACAGCATATAATTCTTACCCTGTTCTATCAATATATCCTATATTCCTAAGATACAATTTATTGTTATCCTACTTTCCTCCTCTGTCTTCCAAGTAGCAACTGTCCAAGATGTTTCCCAAACAAAATTTTCTAACTATTATTTGTTTCCCCTTCCTAGCTACTGACCATCTTATCACAGGCTCCTAAATTTCACTATTCTAGCAGTACTGGTGACTTGGAATACATCATGATATTCCTTCTTTGTGATAACATATAATGAGCAGCTTCATGATTTATGTAGGTCATACAGTACTGTTAGACATATGATAACTAATACCAAATCTTTTTGCCCAAAAAATTATAGTCTGATACTATAATTTACAATTTGCTACCTCTTCCATATACCAGCAGCCTTCATACAAAAGAAATCGCACACTACAGCACAATACTAAAAAAGTAAAAAAGTTGTCCCTGTGCTTAACTAATTGAGCACTACACCATAAAGACATATGGGGGAGCAGATATATAGAGCCACATTTTCTTGACCTTGACACTAGTTGGAGGTGAGTGGTCACCTTGCCCCTGCTGCTTTACCACTGGGAAAGAGCCCCCAGTACCCATTGTAGAGGAGGTTGGGTGGACCCCAGAGCAGGTCTG
Source organism: Cryptotermes secundus (assembly GCF_002891405.2). Lineage (NCBI taxonomy): Eukaryota > Metazoa > Arthropoda > Insecta > Blattodea > Kalotermitidae > Cryptotermes > Cryptotermes secundus. The sequence goes on from NW_019737981.1 coordinate 1,363,816, forward strand.
GACGGCATGGAGGAGTGAAAATTCTTGAGCCTACAGGGACTCGAGCTCTGACCCCTTGGTCGTCCAGCCCATAACCACTCACTATACAGACTGAGCTATCGTGGCTCTACAGCGCGATAATATATTTATAAAAATTTGACTCATGAAATAACTGATCTATTGTGAAAAAATGATTTTCAGATAATAGTTTGAATATGACACTAATCTGTCACATGGAACCTATTCAGAAGTAAACAAATGGTTTAAATCATTGTGTATGGAATTCAAATTGACAGAGAAGAACATAAAACAAACTTGCACTTCAAGTTCATTCACAACTAAATAACAATGAGACTTGGTTCTCCATAAGCAGCATTATTTCTTACTATGTATCAAAATACCACAATTCAAAATCAGAGTGTGTTGTAGTGAGACTCACAAAAAGAAGCTGCACAAATCCTTCCAAACACTGATCCATCACAAGGTTGTGTTAGCTCAGATTTTTTATCTGGGTGAACTGACTTCTCTAACAATCCACTAACAGATGTAGACATAATTCGTTACAGCACTTAATGCAAAGTCTGTTTTATTATTCTCCAACATACATTCTGCCAGGTTCATCTATTCTGTCATGAATTCGAATAACAGGAAGAATGACAAGTGAAGAAGAGCACCTTGCAAGATTGTGAAGGACGTTGCATTCCTTAGCAACTCGAGTCCCCAAAGTAATTCTGACACGAGTTGACTGGACATTAAATTAGCATTAAATTAGATGCAACCAGTACAGAAGCAGCATATTTTGGTAAGGATGTCAATGCAAAGGAACTTCTTGGCGAACAGAGTTCTGAATTGTCAGGGTTACACAGCAAGGGAACTTTGATTCGTGTGAGATATGTAAAAACCCATTTTCTCATAGAAATAATTTATCGGGACGTACAAGTGTAAGTAGTAGAGAAACAATGTCTCATTGTGAGCTGTGTGTCACACTGTTCACTGAGAAGCATAGTGCAATGTGACAATTCAGAAGTTCAGAACAAATGCAGTTATAGTATAAATACACTGAATAACCATACAAAACATTCTAATATTTTAAAACTGGATTTAAAATTTTGATTAAATTTTGATCTACTGAACTGATGAACTGAATTGGATTTCAGAATAGGATAACTACAAAAGACAAAACAGAATAAAATGTGCACAGGAAAGAAAGGGGGCGGGACTCCACTAATTACCAATATACACTGTGCACAAAAAGGTAATTATATTTCAGAATTCAGATTTCAATCATAAAATTGGAAAAAAAAAGTGTTATGACAGCATATAAAGTACATCAGTTTCCCTAAAACAATTTTAACACATCTGATGATGGCTGTATATGCAAAACATGACAAATAAAGTGGAAGAATTAAGAATTTTAAAAATTAAAAATATTGAATATTGAATTCTAAACTTCTAGTACAAGTTGCACAGCAAATGGAAAAGGACATGTGTAAAGAATAGAGTGCAACAGGATGCTAAAACACGATATCAGGATTACCGGCACAGTTTCAGAAGCATGCAATTAGGTCAGACAGGTTTCTCTGGAATGCTAAATATCTTCCTTAGCTTCCTCCACAAGGACTGAGTGCTTGAATACTGTTTTGAGGTACAGCAGTTAAAGTGGTCTTTCCATCTGTTCCTACGTCTTATATATTGTTTTATTCCGGGAGCATGTGTATAAGATATTTCAGGGATTGTGTTCTTGCATTCTGTCTACATGTTGTCTCCAATTTACCTGATAATTTGGGCATCATGACCTATTTTTCTGGTTTAAAACCTGGTTCTTACGTTTACATTATGTAATCTGTATCATTAAAGTTACTCTCAGAAGTGATACAAGAAACTTCATGTGTGTAGGTTCTACTCTTATTTCAGAACTCTTTCTTATTGCTCATGTCTCACTTCCAAAACATTAACTATACATTTGTTTTACTAGATTACATTAGATCTCACATGTTCTTGAGTAAAGAATGCTTTTAAAAATCATGCCTGTCTCCAGTCAATTACATTCCACTTTCAACACAATCTAAAAAATAATATATCACTAATACAACCCTCAAATAGTTTTTATACAAGATACTGCACTTATTCCTTTGGACAGACAGACAAACTAACCTGTATACGTACATAGTATTCTTTCACATATATGACGACTGATATAAATAAGCAGTTCTCCCAACCTTACAAGGAATGTTCAGTCAGTATTGTTTAATAAATTTATATAACTTGTGATAACTGGGAATATCTGCTTATCACCTAAACCATGGCCTGAAATTTTCTTCTCAGGGATTAGTCATATACCACATTGGTTCCTTTAAGTTGTTTTATTTCTGTTACTCTGATAGATTGCTAGCAGCAATGAAGCAAAAATGCTTCAAGTCTCTGTATGTATTCATCAATGCAGCAACAACACTTGATCAGCAAAACAAGTGCATGGGCTAGTTAACGTATGTTACCCTCAAGTTTAAGAATAAATGTGGATGTTTCAACATACATTCAAAGTATGAGACATTATCAGTAAAATTCCTGTCATTCAAGACAACTCATACCATGTATAACCAAGTGCTGTAAATAACCTGTACTCAGTCAACTGCTTTGCTTTAGTAGAGATTCCACTCCCTCCATCAGCTTGGATAATCGGCAAATGACTGATTTATTTCTGCAGGCTCAGCTGTCTTCAGTATCCAGATGTCATCTGGTCAATTGGTATTTGGTCTGGGCATGATATTATATAAAGAAATTCTGGGCTTGCCTTTTGATTATTTCACACAGAACCACTGGAATCTCCAGGAAATACAAGCACATTCTCTGCTCCATAGGATGGTGATGGTGAACATCGTGCATCAAATGATGCACGACTTGCAGAGCTGAAACTGCTGGAACTAAGGTCTTCATAACTGGCCAAGGACTGGCTCCCACCTAACAGAAATAAAGTCAATTTTTAGCCCACATAATTGACAAAACATATTTTGAGGCCTGTGCAGTGAATGCCAGCACAATGAAAGCATGAAAATTAAAATCCAAAATTCTGTTGGAAAAAATAACCACACTTTTGGGTTTCAACAAAGTTTGCATTAACACAGTATGCCATCTTACAATTGTTTTGTGAGGCTTACGATCATGTTTAAAATATTAATACTGTATATAAGCAACTGTTTGCTTAGTATTAGGAGTAAATAAATAGCATGGTAATTTTGTTCAAGATTTCACGTAGAGTTGTGACATATTTTCTGAGTTAGTTATTTTCAAATATATCTAAGAGTTCATGAAGATGACAAAATAGGGAGAGAAAGTATATGTACCATGTCACCTTGCTTGCAGTAAACACCAATGTATCAAAGGCCATGTGTTCACAGACAAGCAGGACAACTGTATAAAATTTGTCCATAGCTAATGAATGCATGTTTCAAGTAAATGACAAGGAGTTCTGCAGAGAAATCTCTGATATTCACATATTAAAACTACCTTATAAGTGAATAATTCATGTTTCTTTGTGGACAAAACCGTTTTTCATATCGTATATAGAAATAATAAAAATAATCAACAAATGTCACAGAAATATAATCAGGTGATCCATTTCTGTAACATAATTCATTCTTTGAAATCCCATCATAATTTGGACCTTGTAAAAAATATTAACCTATTACAAGTGGTACCAACATGTTAGAAATCATTTAGCAATCATTTACCTAGTCTGTTTTTCTTTCATTTACTACAGTACCATATTTGTCCTTAAACGCTGTGCACTCCATTCCCTCCAAATACCTCTTGGTAAAATGACTGCTCCTTACATTCACAAACATGTTTCTCTCAGGTATTTTATTAGAAGATACCACTCAGACTGTGCATGAATATAATGCACAATCAGCCTTCCAGCAGAAAAGAACTTTAAGTTATATTTGAGCAAATATGGTATTTATTTACTCAATTTGATACAACCAAGCTTATGTGTCGTCAAGTGTTAGGCAATAACAGAATATGAACTGGGAAGGAAGAGACCATGGCTATAGAATTTAACTGATGAAAATACTAGAGGGAAGATGAAGAGGGTCACATAAATTAAACAAAAACCTGTAATGGAAACTTTAATCCACTCTGTTCGAGATTTCAGAAAGGCATATGTACAAACCACACAAATATATCTTCTGAATGTTTTTAAAACCTGTGTCATGTTCAGCCTTGCACTTATAACTATTATAACAACACAGCACAGAGACCTAATTATGGGTATTTATAACACGGATGAATAAGTTATACACAAAAAATAAATATATATAAAGTTGAAGAAAGCAGTCTTCTGGGATTTGGCACCGTGTATATGTGGTGTTAACCGACGTTTCGGAGNTAAAGTTGTTATATCTCATTTAATATTTAGTTTTACATTGCAGTGTCAGTCCAATGGCACCTTTGTGGGAGGGTGAAAAGAACAGTAAGCAAACAGTTATAGAGAGTTCTGAATACACAGTGCCACTTTTGTTAAAAGTTCACAAATGCAAAACCAGACGAAAAATAACTCCAGTCCTATCATTACCACTTTAAAATACACACTGGATGCCCAGGGTTAAATCATAAGAGGGGAGGGGAGATTAAGAAATACAATTGATGGATCATTTCATTTTCATGCTAGAATACCAGTATTTCACAAGACAGGATAGGTTTTAAACTGGTATATTTTTTAAAACATATCTATGGCTTCTTTTGCAACACTGTCAATAGAGCGAATTATATATCACTGAATAGTACAATGATAACTAAATGATTTGGAAAGGCTGTGGAAGGAAGCAGTTATGGCCTATTTCAGGGTAGTATCCTACTATCCACCTAGAAGGACAGAGAAAACTACACTTAACTATGTTTCAAATGGTTGCCAGACTGTTTCTAATAATCTTATATAAACCTTGTCCAATCAGTATAATTTCTTCAGTGCATCATCTTCTTACTAGACAAAAACGTTTCTCTCTGCAGAAATGACATAACATAACTATACCTAATAATAAGTTATAACAATAAATTAAAAGTTTTTCTGAATTTTGGATTGTAGTTGAGAGAAAAAATTATGAACTTCAAATTCAATTTTCTCTGCAACTACCAGAGAGATATCTGACTATAAATATGATTTTTTAATTAAATTTATTTATGTGAGGTCACATTATGAATGAACTAGAAACCAGTTATGAAACTGCGGTAGGATTTTGATCAATGGATGCTCTAAATGAGTGCTCCCAAAATTTTGACATGATCTCCACCCCCTCCCCCACCAATTATTTTACTGAAATAAACATAACCCTCTGCACTAAAGGCTGTACCACAGCTCAAGCGGTTAGTCGCTGACTTCCCACTGTGACAGCCCAGGTTCGATCCAGGGTCTGGTCAAGTGGGATTTGTGGTGGACAAAGTGGCATTGGGGCAGGTTTTCTCCGAGTACTTCAGTTTCCCCTGCCGATCTTCATTCCACCAATTGCTCCACAATCTCCCTCACCTATCATCTGGGGTTGGCACAATAGGCCAGAAGTGGCCACAGTACAAGGGACTTAGTCCCACCCCACTAGCAATAAAAAAAAACCTTCTGCACTCACATTCCTATTGCTTATGATCAACTAACTTCTAAAGTAATACCATATACAAGCTGCGAGTAAAAAATTAAACATTTTAAAATGAAAATGTTGCACAGTATTAATTTTACACAAGTACCACATAATGTCAATAAATGTTGATATTTTTAATACCTGGATTAACAATTCTGACAGGTACTTATTGGAGAGATAATTATATGCTGCTAAAAAGAATCTTCTTAACTGAACTGACATAAGTTATTTTTATTCATGGCCTCATTCCCACCCTGCAATTTAGGAGCCACAGCTCTAAATGGAATGTTGCCAGCATATGCAAGGTGACTAATGGAGATTATCTCCTTTTTAATAACTTAAATGTGTTCCTGTCATTCCTATTTACAATTCATTTATTCACTGTTTACTGTATAAATAAGACTATTTTTGGTCACACTAACCCTACTTTCGCATTATGTTTATATCAACTTTTATCTATAATCTCAAAAACAAGCCACTGAACAAAAAAAATACAGGTTTCACTGACCTCTAAAACTTTTAATTAAAAACACCGTTCAATATGGACATTTGACAAAATACAAGGAAAAATAATTATGGTTCAATACAATGAGTAGCTCTGCAGCAGTGCATTTGTATCTGCAGTAAATAAACAACTATGGCTGACAAGGTATGCACAATCACAAAGAACACAAGTTGATAATATGTGCAATTCAAGCTGTAATATACTTCTTCAAATGGTTATGAAAGTACTTGATTGTGGTAGTGACCATTTTAAGACATTATCCCATAACTGTCCTGGAAGGACTCATGAAAGCCACATAATACCTCAGTTCACCTGGTCTTCAGTCCAAGATTGAAACCTATGACCCATCAAATATAAAGTTTCTATGTTGCCACAGTTGAGGTACATTACAGAATGTGCATAATAAGTATGTGACAGGTCTGGATATACATTCTGGACCGTAACAATACAGGGAACCAGAAACCTGTATTGATAGCTGAGAGGGAACGAAACAAGTAGCAAACGACATGTTGTTAGCGCAACTCAGGAACACAATACACATTTCAAAATTCAAGTACTTTAATCTATTAAATGTGTCTTTAGATATTATGGTTTCAATAGAAATAAAACTAAAATTCTAACAGGCTGCTACCATGGAAATTGTAACAATAACAACCCAACGCAACTATTCGAAGACGTGCAGTACACAACTGTATCTGTATGGGTTAACCACATCAAGAGTGATTATTTATTATTTACTTATTTATTGGTGACAAATTCTAATCCTTTAGGCATTTGGGCAAAAGGATTTCTAAGAATGATGTACTTAATGATGTGACTTGTTTAAGTGTTACTGTTGTAGCAATTATGAATGACAAATAAAATGAATGAATGAACAGATCTAATGAAGGTTTGAAGTAACAACAAAAACTAAGTTATATCCAATGCACCTGTATAATATTCATAAGAAGGTTACACTTTCAAACACCCATTGTTACTGCCCAGACACAAGGATAGAAAGATGCACTCCAGTGGATTACACGTATTTTCCAAATGCATTTTTTACTTTGAATATCTCATTGATCTTGATGTCATTTATTTCAGATATTAATCTAATGCTGCAAAAGTAATTACACCATACATAACACATTCTAGGCTATTGTCAGAATTATTTTTCTATTTCATGAAATATTCACCACATAAGAAACACACTGAATAAAAACTGTAGATTTTCATATCTATATTTTGTGTCATCTGTAACTTTTTTTGGACAATGAGACTTGAAAAATCTGTTAAAAGTTTGATTTGGTGCTTCAAGTGGGGTTTATAACATGCCAGTGCACAACAAAATTAAATTCACAAGACAAATTTTGGTGTAGAACCCCCTCTCATAACACATAAATTTCATCTAAATCTGTTGAGCAGTTCTGAAGACAAAACATATGGATAAATTTGACCTCTCTGTTATGTATCGATTTTATTAACTTTATGCAATGAGGGACTGAAATAAATTTATGCACATGACTGTACATACTATGTACACACATTCACAGCAACTACTGGCTTCACACAACACACTTTTTTCTTTTAACAAAGAGTACTTGGCTGATTACACAGATACAGTTTTCAGCTTGGGAAAAAGATTTGAGATGCTAGACTTCCACCACATCACAGAACAAAATTATGACTTCCACTGATTGTCTACTAGGATTAAAGTGCAGATCAGGAAAATGAGGGGTGAAAGAGCTACACAGTAAATGGAGTACTATTCTAAACCAATCACGTTCCAAAATCTACAGGGTTACACCTACTCAACCTGGGGTATAGGATCTTAATTAAAAAGTTTATATTTATTCATATGGTCAAGAAATGTCACATTTTTGTGGAACCCAAAAACTTGTCTGTGTTCACAAAAGACACTTGCACATTAACCCAAATAAGTTGAATCTGGTCCACATTTTCACATTCCACTTCACTGGAATCCATTTTAATATATATTTCTATGTACAATTGAGTTCTCCAACTGATCAATTCAATAACATTTTTCCGGCAAAACCCTGCACCCATCTCATTTCTACCATGAATGCCTCGTGTTCTGACCAGCACATCATCTTGATTTAATGAAACTAATCAACCAAATATATGAAGCCAACAGTCGCTCAACTACTAAAAAATTTTCCAACATGTTATGACACCCAGTGGTTCATTACCACATTCACAAGAGCCGTCCTCTAGTCCCTATCCTGTGTCAGATCAATCAGTTCATACTACCCCATTCTATTTCTTTAAGATCCATTTTAATAGTATCCTCCCACCTACATCTAGGTCTTTCTAGTGGTCTCTTCCTGCTCGTTTTCTCACCAAAATCATATATGCATTCCTCTTCTCCCCATGTGCGCTACATGCCCTGACCATCTCATCCTCCTTCATTTGCCCAGTCTAATTATATTTCATGAAGAGTACAAGTTATGAATCTCCTCATTGTACAGCATTTTCCAACGTCCTATTAATTTATCCCTCTTGGTCCAAATACTCTCCTCAGCATCCTGTTCTCAGATAACATCAGTCTATGTTCTTCCCTTAACAATACCAAGAGATACATTTCAGATTTAATGAAAGCAGAGAACTTCTTTATCAGTTGAATTTTCAACCATTGAAAGAAAACTAAGTATCACAGAGTTAGGAGCAGGAATATAATGCCACTTAAAATATGGCATGTTTGCATACAAAAATGGCATATGAAAGTGGAGAATACTAGTTCTTTATAGATACAAATTAACTTAAAAATAACTTTCAATATTTCAATCATAAGAATAAGAAGTAAGCATTAACATAACAGGTTTACATGCAAATTGCATAAATACAATGGTAGAAATACACAGAATTTTACTGGGAGAAGAGAGCACATGATGAGCCACAGATGGGCAAATATTGATATGAGATATAGAAAAGTGCATGATGTAATCTACAGGTAAGGCAGTGATTTGAGCGTACTACATAATACAATTCTCTCTATAAAACTATAATAAGGGATAAGTTTTAAGGTCACAAGAAACCACAAAGGATGAACAGAAAGAGAATTGCAGTATCATTTAAATAACAATGTTTACTGCCTCTAGGATTCTATTCTTAGAACCTTGTAAGGAAGTGATTCTTATTTGTCTCTTACACTCTTTAACTACACAACAGCTTGTCAAAGAAACACAAAATCTATATTCCAGAAAGTAATAATTCATCTCAACTAATAGTGAAAATCAGATATCTCCAAAAGCTATGGCTTTTCTTGTCATCAAAAGTGAGGAGGTCTTCATGTTTTGTCACCATGAGAATTCAAGATTATATATTTGTTTCAGAAACTTTACTGGAGCAGATATTATCTTAAAATAATACATACTTCAAAAACACAACAAATATTTGAAATCCATCAATTTGTCGATAACAGTAGGCTTGAAGAAAGTTACTAAAATTAAAAAAAATGCTATTTCCAAAAGATTTTGGAAAAACTATTCCTTCAATTTACAAAGCCAGACACTAGTGTCAAATCCAGTATTACAAGTGACCTCGATAAGACTTCAGAATGCAAAACCTTAGTACCAGTGTTGAATCCATTAATAAAAGTGACCACACAGACTTCAAAATATAAAAATAAGCCTTAGTATGAGCAGATTGCATTTAAATCTCAATTACAAAAGAAAATATAGAATTTACTGTGCTTTTATCAATTAAAAACATCATAACATGACCTCTCACAAGGCATTCTATCTATTGCAGACATATGATCATGAATTTCTTTATAAAACATTAAAATGAGAAAGTTGTAAATATTTAATTGGTTGCTAAAGTTATGTGACAATCTGCAATCATTATAGAAGAACTGCACATAATCTAGAAATCTAGATAGGAGAAATGCATGATGCTTCAGAGACTGGATCTGCATTCATTTTTAGGTAGGAGAGGGTACCAATACTGTTGAATTGACTGGATAAAGCTACTCTCTATCACTTGGCTTGCTCTGCCCTACCTTCAGGTTGATGGTCCTACTTGTTATCACTAGCTTGGTTCTATCCCTGGTTTCAAGTAGAAGGAAAAGGGAATTCACTCTATGGAAACTGTTAGATAAAACTATTCATTGTTACGGGGATAGCTCTGGCTTCAAGTAGAAGGAAAGTGTTTGAACAATTTTGGAGCTCTTGGATAAAGCTATGAAAACAGAAACAGAACTAGGCTGTGAAATGTGGTACAACTTTATTAATTAGAAAATGGTTGAAAGTTCAAAAGAAATTTCCCATCATCGTAAATATCTGACTTAGAATATTATACGTCTGGAAATTATTATGAGAATGGATGTGCACTGTCAGCACAAAGCGGAAACATTCCAAGAACTGGGTTCATGTTCATCAACACAACATATCAGCCCTACTTGCTAAGACACATAACAGACTGATCTGAAAGTACTCAAATGCAGTACATAACACAGAGGGAATATTCCTAAACAACAAGAAAATACATTTACATACACGGACTTCATTAAGTAACAAATATGAGTAAATAATTGTGTGCCAGGATACATACTCATCCAGACACTAATACTACAATATGCTTGACTTCAGGACTTACATAATCCTCAGAATTTTGTCCATTTACATATTCTAACCTGTGATCAGGAACTTTCACTGCAACTTCACTTCTGACAGTTTATGATGTGATATGAGATTTGGATTTTGTTGCCGCAGTTCATGTCACAGTCAGAAGATGGCTCTCACAATATGGTATCAGTGGAGCAGAGTTAAAGCAACATAAAATGTCAATATTTAAAGGCATGATTAAAAAAAATTGTTTGTTTGTCAAAACTGGTGGACTTAGGGTCAGTGTGAAGAATTTCCAGCCAAATCTGAATATATTAAATGAACCATCACTTAGAAAATATTTTTTCTTCTGTTTTCTATTCTAAATATTTATTGTTACTTTGAATTTCAAAACAGTAAACATCAATCTACCATATTCCTGACCTCTGAACACTATGCAGATGGAAAGACAACCACAGCACAAATATTTAAATTTCTAAATGTAATCCAGAAAGTTTCATCATCTTAAATTTTGCAATTCAATGTCATTATCAGCATTCACCTTTAATGTTCACCACATTTCTGTTATTCATTTACAATGTGGTTCTGTCCCATTCAATCCTAGATCTGTCATCAAATACAGTTGGATGACTGTCCTCCTCTTTCTTTCTCTGGCTACCCTTGTTGTACTTTAATTATAATTACATTACAATTCAACACAGACTTCTGGTCACACATAAATCACAGTGATACTCAAACAGCACATTAACCAAGGTTGAATTAATACTGTATTTATGACTATATTTCAATTCTGCAGGGAACACCAGACTGTTCTTTACTAGAACTGATTCTGCAGAATGTTTCAATTGAATCACTATGGGGTGCATGTCCTTGTTACAGTTCCAACAAAGCACAATTCTGAGTTTGTTAGATAGTATTAAGCATAATAAATAGTATAAATAATATAATGAAGTAATGGTGCAACTCACAGAGCTCAGCAACATAAGTAACATATTCTAAGAAAACGAAATGCTGCATTATTGTTTAACAAGCATAATGACTATTGGCAATTCAACAGAAAGTTCGTCTGCTGTATAAACAATATTATTGTTAAGATTCAACACAGTTTAATCATAATATTTAAATTTAAATGCCAGCACAATGGAAAACAAAGGCAAGGCTGTAATAATACAAGCATACATAGCAGGAAGAGCTGGCATGACTCAGTCAGTATAATGACTAAAATAGGGGCTGGGTGACTGGACAATCAGGGTTCAGTTCCTGGTGGGAGCAAAGATTTTTCTCTTCACCATCATATTCAGCCCAGCTTTGGGGACCATCCAGTATGTCTATTGGGTACCAGCAAATTTTTGCTCAGGGAGGGACAAAGTGGCTGGGGCCTGAAGCCAAACAAGTACTGAGGTTATGAATCCATAGAGTTATGCTTCTACCTCACACCCTAGTGTTTTCATGATGTGATGCTTAATAAATAAATAAAAAAAAAAAAAATGGAGATAACTTTAGATTCTTATACATAGGGAAAATGTGTGCCTCCTGGGCAATGCAGTGATGTATTACAGCTAGCACAAGTGACTCCCCCCAGGCAAATATACATACACTGATTTTCCTGTGTATAAATTACCTAAAAAATCTTATATGCTTACAGATTCCCACAACATTTTGAACTGGTGAAAGACCTACTTTTCTTAGTTACTGAATGTACATAGGGTCAGTGATGTTAGGCAGTTTGACATACATACAGCTGAGCTGTTAGTACCTGTTCCTAGCTCTTTTGAGGTTGAAAGTACTATTGCAAAATTGAAACAGTATAAATCGCCAGGTAGTGATCAAATTCCGGCAGAACTTATTCAAGCGGGAGGCGAAATATTACATTCTAAGATCAATAAGCTAATTAATTCTATTTGGAATAAGGAAAAATTGCCTGATCAGTGGAAGGAGTCTACTATCATGCCAGTTCACAAGGAGGGTGATAAAACTGACTGTAGTAATTATTGTGGAATATCACTGCTATCAATTTCATACAAAATTACATCCAGCATTCTTCTCTCAAGGTAATGTCCAATTTAATTCAGAATCATCATCATACAATTTTCTGATAGCAACCACATACAACTAAGTGAAAAATAAAAGCATGTTTTCCTGGTGAAATGATTTTGAGGGAATAGCATGAAATGTCTGGGAACTGGGGCCAGTATGGTAGGGTGACAGTGTGTGGCATTTACACCTCACATATAAACAAAAAATAACAAAATACACAATACAATCAGAATAAGAAAGTGTTTGAATATCACTGCTGCAATATTCTTCTAGAACATATGTACATATGATTTTCACATGTTTAATAAACAAATGACATAACAATCATGTAACTACTGACTGGTGTAATAAATAATCTTCTGGCAATAAATAAAAACACAAATTCTATACTCAATCTGTACATAATGAATTAATTTACATATATAGATATGTAAGTTCTAATATTTCAAGTTCTGAGACAAGGTCAGGTATGTAGTATATCTTCATAACACACCCACTACAATGCCTACATAATTGCACAATTTAAGATACAGCTTCTCTTCAAAGATGAGAAGTATATCGATGACGTATGTTAAAAAATATCACAGTATTGTTAATGCAGTGTTCTCTGTACAAAGTGCATAAAACAAGAGCATAAAGGAGAGTTCACATTCTGTAAGACATCAATTCCAGTATGAAATCTATTTCAAACATTTGTTGAGAGAGTCTACCAAAAAGAATGCCGGGATGTCAGGCATCTGTATAAATTAAAGCTATCCCTGTAACAGGCCATGAAGGCCCATAGGGTCGTGAGACGTCAAGGCTCCCACATTTTCTACATATCAGATGGCGGTGAGGTTGTCAGCTTATGCACCAGCTGCCCTTTACTCCCAGGAAGATTCCTAGTACTCATTTCTCTTAGAGGCTGAGTCGGCCCCAGGGAAATAGTGTGGCTGGAAGGATTAGGTAAACTGAAAATCCAATGACCTCATCATGAATCAAATCTGTAACCTTCCAGCTTGTAGCACAGCATCTCAATAATGCATTCCCCTCAGGCAGTATTTTATTCATCAAATGAAACAGTTACTTTTACATGAAAATGGAAAATTGTTATGTGTTAAACCCTTCACAGTGAGCACCATCTCCCTCTCTGCAGACATCCCACCTATAACACATCTGTTTTTTATGCTATACAGCATACATTGTACAGCCAAGATAGCACAGTTGGCATAGCTACTGGCTACTTGCTGAATGACCGAAAGGGAGAAATTCCGAGTCCTGGTGGGGTCAAGAATCTTCACTTCTCCATGTTGTCCAGACTGGGTCTAGGGTCCATTGAACCTCCTATCCAATGGGTACCGGGAGCTCTTTCCCCAGCAGTACAGGGGCCAAGGCATGAAGCTGACCACTCCTCCATATAGTGCTTAATTAAGTGTAGGGACAACTTTATCTTCTTACAGGATACATTATACTCACTGCACAGAATACGTAATCAAAGCTGCTGTCTGTTAACTATAGTGGAGATGCACATGCAACTTGTGCAATGACACTGAGTTTACAATTAGACTGCAAGTATCAACATCATTATATCTGTTCTTGTTCTTGAGTTGCAGCTGTTTGAAATTCCAGCATTCTTTTTGGCAGACCCTATATGATGCATATTTTACGAAATCATTTACAACTCTATGCCACAGAAATTATGTCTCCATGTACTGTAATCTTTTTACTATTGATTAACTCTGTCAAAATTTGTATAGTGTCTGCAATAAACTTATATCAAATGAAAATACGGAATTGCAAAGAAGGTATTTGGAAAATATGCTTACTCAAAAATGGATTTATACCTTGCAAACCTTGTCAGCAAAAGTATCAACATTACTGTATAATGAACATACTGGAGTTTCTAAAATTAATTTTTATACATAAATAATTTTCAAAAGCTGTTTTGTCTCAGAATTTGAGTCTCTTACACATCCTTGAACATATCTTTAAAACAGTACTCAAAAAATGGTCAACTTTAAAGATTTAAAATATGTGCACCAATTTTATCTCCTTTTCTTTTTCAACCTGCGACTTTTCTTGTTTGCTCCTTGTAATGCAGTGATATTTGTGGCCTCTCCATTGTCTGCCAGTTCATCGTCATTGCCATTATTTTCTTCATTCAACTGAGAACAGTCCTCCTCAATACCTGCAGTTGCATCATTAGTTTCTGATATGGCAGCTGTTCTCAGAGATTCACTGGTTATGGCCACCTTGCAATTTTGATCACTACTTTGAGACTTTCTTGAATCCACAGCCATTTTATCCTCGCCTTCATCACTATAATCATCTACATCCTCTGGCCCTTTAAGAGTTGCAAAACCACTGCAAATATCTCTATCTGAAATTTCCTCAGTCTGTGAGTGATCTGGGAAAACTTTGGCGACATCACTCCAAGACCGCTGGGGAGAAATTCTCGACTCTTCAAGATTCAACAAAACAGTTTCTGAACTCGGTGGGACCACAACTTCTTTCACTGGGTACTTGTTTATGTTCGAGGATGACACTATGCTGCTCCATGACAGCACAGGAGAAGCAAAGACATCATCAAGTGTCGATCTGAACATGGGGTGCTTCTGCCTGCTTTGATCATTGTCTGTTTCGAGCTCAGTGCTCCCCCCACAGAATTTCTTCTCAGACACCTCTCTTGTTTGACTGCTAGTTCTTCCTTCTGTAATGGGCTGAACAAATTGTGAACTCTGAGTTCCTTCCTCAGATTTTTTAGAAAGTGATTCAAAATTTGAATTTCTTACAGCATCATGTGAAGTATTCTTTCCAGTTCCAAAGTGATGTTCATTCAATCTTTCATGTAACAATAAAGAACATAACTTCAGGGGCTCAATTTTTGGAACTGAAACCAACAAGTTGCCCAATTTATCTGAATTTCTGTTATCTCCAGAATCTGGAATGGCAATCAATTCATTATCTTCTATCAACAAAGACCGTGAATCTTTCCTTTTCTCATTTGTTTTCTTAATTACACCATGGGCTCCACTGGGGCAAAGATCATCAAATTCAACCAATTTTGGTGTTCTTCCTTTATCATTCTCTGTGCCCAGGGCATCTGAAGTGGAAACAAGATCCATCAGCATTGCCTGTGAAACAGAGATGCTTTCATCTTTCCTCTCCCCTTCATGATATTTGTGATGTTTGTCCCCAGTAGATAGCTTCATACTCTCAGCAGAGCCACTAGTAATGCTTGACTCTTTCTTCTTTGTGTTCTGTTTGGAACATTTTGTTTCTGAGTGTCTTACTTCATCCAAATTGAAGGTTCTTTCACAGAATGTATCTTCATCAGATCTACACATTTTCCCCCTTTTTAAGCTTCCTTGACCACTTGGGTCATCTGTAAATATGCCTTTAGCTAGAAATGATTTAGGCTTACAACTTGCATTATTCCCATCCTTAATTTTTGATGGTGCTTGTAGTTTTGATTTTACCACTTTTACCTGAGCCTCTTTGTTACTTTTACCACCTACATCTTCTACTTGAGTATCACTTGTTTTTGCAGGCAAGCTATTTTGGGGTTTGAACTGTGAGTCAATTCCCTGTGCTCTTCTCTTCTCCCATACACTTGCAGACAAAGCAAAAAGCCCATTCTCCAAAGTAAGAGTTCTCGAAGGCACCGTCATTTCTTTGTGTTCTGTCTCTCCTACGGTAACATTATGCTCTTTTTTGCCTTCCTCTTTAGGCCACTTGCTATCATCCTTTCTTTCATCCTGAAGTTTGTTACTATATCTTTTAGATGAAGCACTTCGCGTATTTTCTTTACCTTTCTTCTCTGTTCTAAATTCTGCTTCTTTGCTCTCACTCGCTGATGGCTCATACCCCTTGCACTGTGAAAAGCACGTGGGCTTTGACACTGCTGGCCACCTAACAGTGTCATCCAAAGAGGGAGGATCTTGCCTGCTGCACCCATGAAGTGGTTTCACCCCACTCTCCTCCTCTGCAGATGACTCACATTTACTTGGTGTAGTCATAGTCAAATCTGAAGCCAGTGAAGCAGCCGCTTCCTCAGAAGGGACAGACACAGTAATAACAGTTCCCACTGGGTTCACGACTTTTTGGATGGGATTCGAACTCCTCTTCCCTAGCTGAGCACCATGTTGCATTTCAACAATCACTCTTCTTCCTTAAAAAAAAAGAAAAAGCCAGAGGCAGGTTTTTTTTCTGTGTGTACATTAATGTAAGAAAGAACAAAAAATAAAACTTTTGGTGTTATGTGGGACAGATTCATGACGCATTCACCTTATGATGATGTCACTTCAAGTTGAGCAATCACCAATCATGTCTCTGAATTCAAGTGTTAGTGAAAAAGGAACAAACAGCAAAATATTTAATTTTGGGGCATGTCATTCACATCCAAACATGAACCGGACAAATGCACTTAGAGTGTGAATTTTGATTTCTCAAACGCTGACTCTGGCTAAATCTTGTCCTTTCTCTGTTTTACATTAATAACTAATATTTATATTAAATTGTGACTCTATTTAGCCAGTCTGCATTGCAATGAAAGCTCTGGCCCTCTCAAATAATTGAATATTTCACACTTTACTTATACACTGTTCCCTCCATACAATGAGTCAAATATGTTAAGGAAAATTAATGCTTAGCTCTGACTTATGATTTAGGTGGTTGACTGAATATAAATACTCAACCATAAAAATTGACAATACCTTTAAATCTTGCTGGATATGAGGTTCTCAGTCTTGACTATGAAGAATTCTATCCTTCTGAACATAACATGGCATAGACTAATGAGGTGACCAATGTTTTGGAGAAACATACTGCATCAATCTTCAGCATAAAAAAATAAACCAAGTAAGAAACTAGCATGAAGCAGGCAGCTATGCTTGCTGCTTGCTTCAGGCTGACTTCCTGCTCGACTTATTCTTGAATCCTGAAGATGGAGGCATTATGTTCCTCCAAACATCAGTTCACTTTTAGCATCCAGCATTCCATCCCAGAAGACAAAACTCTTCACATTCAAATCTTCTTTAACGCTATATTAACGTTACAAACATAGTAAGCCCACAGTGTTCATGCAATTACACACTAAGAAACATCAGATGAATATCAAGTGTACATTCTGAAAAATGTGTACTTTGAAATCCAGATAATGCTAAAATAAGCAGTTAACTGCTCTGAAAATAAAAGAATTAAAAAATTGTGTACACAACCCCATCAAAGCAAAATATGCCTATATTTTTGGAAAGCAAAATTTAGGGAGAGGTAAGAGCTACTTAAACTGAACAATAACAACAGTGCACATTTTCCATAAAAAAAGGAAACTAAAAACTAACAATGAAGTGAAACAATTGCATCATGGAAACAGAGAGATACCACTTATTTCCAAAAACTTTGCTACTAATGTTACCACAACAACTACTATTCACACCATGCACAAAAATCTGCAAACTTAAGGTCACCACAGAACAATCCTAAATAGGACAAATTACTGCTTCAGCCTTCACTCAGTGTTTGTGAAAGTGTCCTGATACCTTCTTTAGGAATTCAAACATATACATCAAAGAATTTATTACATTTTCCTACTCCTAAGTTACAGACAAAAGAATAACTGAAACTGTTTGGAATAAACAGGGCTGTAGCACCAAAACAGTGTTGCTGCACACACAGCAATCTTCTTCCTTATCTTTGTTCATGAAGCATGTCTAACCCAAAACAGATCATAAATGTGTAAGTTCTTGGAAAAATTTATGACAATGTCCCCCAAATGTTCTAATTCTATACAATAATGCCAGCAAATATTCACAAAATAACAATTAGACAATTTTGTGATCCATCTTTTGTGCATAATTTCTATTTTCAGAGATTCTTAATATGTTAAATTTGCCAGATAAAAATTTGAAGTATCACAAAAAACGTTCCTTATGAAATATGTAGATATTGTGGTATGTAAGCCTGTTGCTAGACTACAACCATGAAATAAACAACTAGAAAACGGCCGTTACTATACAACAGCCTGTAAACTGCAACAGAGTAGCTGTTTTTCTGTGTGGTCCATGCCAAGATGTTATAAGCAGGACAGTTAGTGAAAGTCAGTCAGTGAAGTGAAGTGAAGAGTAGTTGGCTGGTGAGTGACTGAATTAGTCAAGTCAGTTAATGAGTGAGTTAAAGAACTGCAGAGGTTCAGTCACTGTGAGCTGTTGCTGTGAGAAGCTGGTAATTGAGGCCGGGGATAGTTCAGGAACCCAGAGGAAAAGGAATGTCCATCACTGGAAGCTGCTACTGACCAATAGCTAGTGAAGACATGACTGTGGACACTAGTGTGTGTATGTAAGAGTCAACTGTAAAGTGTAGTCATATGCGGTATCAAAGAGTCCAATAAACCCAACCATCAATCCAAATCTTGTGAACAGTCACACCACCACATGACACTATATTAATAAATTATCTCCATACAAAACTTCACAGGTATAGCTAAAATGTTCATCAGTTTTCACTATCAAATCAGAAGGCTAAATCCAGATAATATGTGATTATTATACTTTCCTTTAGATAAAAGTACTAAAGAAATATAAACATTTTTGGGAACCCTATATTGTCATGCTAATGCTGCTCCTACCTAAGAAGATATTATGCTGCACTTTTAGGGGAATTATATTATTCCCTTCTTATTTATCTTTTTAAGAGCAAATTAATCCCTACAGTCCTTCTGACTGTATAGTGATGTTATTTTTAATGGCAAGGAAAAAATACAAGTACAAAGGTATGACTTCCTCTAGCGATACCACACACATGAAAAGCCATCAACTGATATTTTCCTTAGTTTTGAAATGAGGAAAGGGACATAAAAACATTACTTATTGTTGTACTAATTTCCACACTTGAATCAGACCATAGGAACAGAATTCTAACCTGCATATGTGTGAAAGACAAGGTGAGCGTGTGTGATGGGCTCCCATATTCCTCTACATGAAACTGCCAGCTCAACTGCTGCTTTTACCTGATATGGTTTGTGCTACATTATGAGGTATGATCAATAATTTCCCAACTGAATTTGTAGCTTATACTTACCACATTTAGTAGTTACACCATGCTGTCCCCTTCATAACAGTTCCTTTGGGATCTGATACAGCAAGTTCAATGAGTCTGCCATTCTTGGAAGCTTCTATGGGTAGTCCTCTGTTCTGAACTCCATAAGTGAAGTCAACAATTTTTCTTTCTTTGTGATGATGTCATCAAATCTCTTCCCCTTAAGTAATAATCTCAGGTATTGGAAAAACAAAACACACTGGGGGAGGTTGGAGGTCAATAGTCATGTGGCTTTTGGACATAAATTCCTTCACAGTGGGCAGGAGCAGTGTCATGATGGAAGATCAATTTCTAGTGTGTCACTTTTCATGATGTTTTCACCACACATATTCCCATAGATCTTCTATATAGAAATGTTGCTTTGCAGTTCTTTCCTGTGGGATGAGCTACTGATGCAACGATACAATGTCAAAACACAAGAAACAAATGCTCAGATCTGAACTTAAGATAGAGCTCAGTGTTGGGAGCTCTGCTCATTGTTTTCTCCATAAAAAACACATTTCTGACATAGCAAAGATTTCTGTTGCAGTTTTTTCTAGTCTGAAACAGAACTTGATGCACATGTGCTGTTCTTGTCTCATATTGCAGGGGGGGGGAGAGGGGAACACGAACAGCAATAAAAACAATCTTACTTTACAACATGTTACATATGAATTAAACATACCATGATTTTGAAACTAACACCACATGATTCAGCAGTGTTAGTCCATCATCTAGCAGAGGAATTGTATAATAACTACAGGTTTGCTTGCAGCCAGAGCAGAAATTTTTGATCACACCTCATACTAAGATTTTTAAGATGTAGCATCCCACCACATATATTTTTGTGTTATACTGTTTATTCACTAAATTTATAATATCATAATAAAGTCACATATGATGACCAATTCCCATTTTATGCACATAATCTGCTGTGTTCTTATTAAGGCTTATTACACAAAGACATCAGAATGCTCTACGTTTAAAAGCATTTCCTCTGGTACACAAGTGCAATAACAATCAACAATAATGAAATATATTTCTATCTTCTGCTATTTCTCTTTATTATTGCATTATACTATCTCGTAATACTTACTTCTGCACATACAAGGTGTGGCAATAAAGAAACCGGATTCATGCTCTAACCCTTTATTAAAAAAAATCAGACAGTCGAAATGTTATCCCCTTCAATGTAGTCCCCTCCCCGATCCCTACACCGCTCCATGCGAATTTTCCACTGTTGGAAGCAGTGCTGCAGGTCATCTTGTGTTATGCTCTTCAAGAGTTGCGTCGCTTTTGCTTTCACTGCATCCACGGACTCGAACCTGGTCCCTTTCAGCGCAGACTTGATTTTTGGGAAGAG
>NW_019737981.1:1385283-1393983 GCF_002891405.2 Cryptotermes secundus
AAGTTTCAGTGGCAGATTTTCCAAGTTTTGTGAGGAATTTGATGTTAGCACGTTGTTCTGCATTAGCACTCAGCATTATTCCGACGGAGCTCAGAAACACGATCCGCTTCTAACAATGGTCGCGGCCAGACTAACCGATGCACGTGAATGAAACTTTGTGTGACGGTAGAGGGAAGTCCAAGGGTCAATGCCCTACCCTCCTCTTCGTCAATGACGTGGCCGGAAATGAGTCATAAAAGTAATCCGGGTTCTTTATTGCCACACCTTGTATTTTCCTATAACTCTTGTCCAATGTCTCATGCCTCCATATCTTTGTTCCTTCATGCTGTGATATCTGGCTCCCATCTTCCTCTCTGCTACATTTGGGGCAAATCCTCTGTTCCTTATTTCTCCTAACCCTCCCCAGTCTCTGAACTCTTACTTTAAAACATACTACTCCTCGGCAACTGAGTACTGTTCTGGAGAACAACAAATCTATGCTTGATTATATAGCAGGTACCTTTACTCCCAATATATCTTTTCAACTTGTATGTTTGTTGTAAAGTATAAGGATTTTTTCACAATAAATACTGCCTTGCATAAAATAAATATCTGCAAAAAACTGGACTTTCATGCTTCTTTAGTAAGTCTAACTAAAGTTCAAAAAGGAGTATATTATTCTGGTATTACCTTATTTAATGGATGGTACAAATACACATCATGAACGTGAATCAGTGCAACAGGACGCTAAAATATAACAATAACCTTTTGATGTTAATTGGTCAACATATACCAGACATTCCTCAGTGACATGTAGAAGTTAAGGAAACCCTCATTCAACAATATAAATGTTCATGTAGTCCCACTCCAATTTCACAGCCAATGTACAATTATCCAATTTCAAGGCACTTAACTACAGTAACCTACCAATGACTTTGTGTGTGTGTGTGTGTGTGTGTGTGGGTATAGAAGTCATGAAATGTTGAACCATTTATATCGATTTAGATGTCAATATACAAATTTTTATAATATTAACACAGAGCACATTATATTTAATTACATTAATTCTAACACATGATAATTGTTGCAATAAGTACTGTTCTTTCGGAATATAATAAGACCGATAAATTAAGATTTCTCTTTTGTATAAGAAAATAGTAGGGAAAGAATGGATGAAGATGCAGGATAAGTGGGTACAGGAGGACAGAAAAGCGTGAGGAAGGCTAGGTCATAAACTGACCCAATTTTGGGGAAGTATTAATTCCTCTTCATAACAACTTCTTGTAGTCCTTACATGTGTTTTAAGATTGTATTTTTGAAGCTACAGTGTAACATTCACAGTAAATACCACTCTTGTAGTTTAAAATTTACAATGCAACATTTGCAGTAAGTATAATGTTATACAAGTTTTCAGGTTTTCATAGTTGTGACTTTACAGACTGTGGTCTTTTGAGTTGTGACATTATATAGTGTTGAAAATGGACACAAGTGTTTCTGAGGAACAGCTGGCTCCATCTCTTGGGGCATATGTGAAGGTGAAGACATGTTCCTCTGCAATGTTGGTATCCATGGTAACACCACTTGAAAAACCACAATCTAAACTACTAGTTTTGTATTTTACACAAGTGAATCTGGGGTTTAGTCGTTTCAGTTTTATTTCATTTTGATTACCATCTTTATACTTAAAAAAAACTTTAAATTATTTCTGAACATTAAAATTACACTGTATTCTCTATTTACAGAAAGTTTAATTTTTTTCATTTAACTTGAGTGAAATCATTGTGTCTAGGTCAAGGATTGTGGATATATACAAATTTTGGCATACTGTTTAAACATTTTAAAACAAACACAGTCTGTGATTTATCATGGTACACCTGCTAATAATGCATACATTTCTCTGATGACAAATTACAGTCCTTAAAAGTGAGCAGAATCATAAACATTACAAAACGTCTGATATGTGCTCACTGAATTCACATTACTCATCTGCTCAGTTTGACTTGTGCAGCAACCTGCATGTTTCTCCAACTCACCATATATATCATTGTGTGTACTGGGTCAGTAAACAAGTAGGATACATTATTTGTATTTATTTTCAAAGTCTTAGCATGGCAAAGTGTTTATAAATCATACAGATGCCAGTGCTGTATTCGAACTCCATGAACTAACAAATTCCATAGAGAAAAGCCTCTCCTGAGAAGCTACTCTATTCAAAAAATTCCTTTCCTTCTATGGAACTTGAAGGCTGACTGCTGTGTTTACATCATAGCTTTTGGAACTTCTCTACATATCCCAGATTCAAGATCAAATGCTTGGTAAGTTTCCCCTTACAGATAATAAAGAATTCCATGAACAAAACTGTCATTCTTAAAAATTCAGTGTAACCTGAAATAGCATAAGTAGAAATACATGGAGATTTACAGCACAATCAACTTCCTTCCCAGCATTCAGCCCAGTTCGCCTGTTTTACGTATTATAGCAGTACAATCTTAACATCTTTTGAGAAATCTTCATAAATATCATTCTCCTCTGGGTTGATATAAAACTTTTATCGAAGATTCTTTATTTTAAAAGGAAGTATTAACTTATGGTATCAGCGTGTCCACGTACATCTGACATGATGCATGAAAGTCAGATGTTTGGAGTGAAAGAAGGGTTGCAGAGACATCCATTACTATACAGCAGCTTGTTAAAACACATTTCCATGGTAATGAACACATACACAACATCTGAGGAACTACAGTCCACTACAGAGCCACCAATGTATGAAGTAGAGCCACTGAGAATGGAAACATTAGGGAGAATCCCTCAGTCTGTCCAGTTCTTGTGCTCTGCCATGGCCTCTCACTGGCAATGGAACAGGGTCCAACACATGGACCCACTAACCTTGGTGGCATTACCTTACCCACTTTGGCTGGTATGTCCCCATACCTCCACACTCTGCTCGGGCTTAAACTATCTGCATACCCATTACTGGAGACCACAGCCAAACAATAGGTATATGAAGATATATCAGACTGCAAGGACCTGAAATGTGCTGTAGTTATTTCTAGGTTTTGAAAAGTAGTAAAAATGTTGTAATTACCTGTAGTTAAGAGTGGTAAGTATTCAAAAATTCAATTATCAATCCAAACCCTGTGTCTGATCACTAATCTGTGAAAATTGGTGTCGGACTACACTGTTGGACTGCTATACTCTAGAAATGGACCAGATGATGGAATGTCTGCTGCCAAATCAAGAAACAACTGAGGCCATGATAAAGGCTGATCAAGAAGAAATGAAAGCCCAATCAGGTCTGGCCAAGAGGAGATGAAAGACACAACAAATAACATTTGGACCGAATAAAAGGAAATCATCAACAAAGGAGTGCAGGGGCATTCCAGAGTTTGCTGACTAACAGATCCAAAGCCTCTGTGAGGAAGTTGACACTGAGATTCAAGAGACATGACTGGATGTACAAGTGATGAGGTGTTTGTCAATAAGAAGACTCAGAGCCTCTGCAAAGAAATCAAAATGAAGATCCAAGGAACAAGGGTCTTCATACAAGCAATGAAGATACTTGTAGATGCCACATGGTGGGAGTTAAAAATGTAAATGGCTAAAGTCAAAGCCCAAGCAGGGTGCGGATGTTGTGGAAATATATCAGCCAAAGCGGACAGGATAACACGACCTGATGTCCTGGACTCTGTTCCATTGTCAGTTGCAAGATGCAGCACAGCACAACTGGACAGACAACAAGAAAGGCACACACCTACTGCACATCCTGTAGGGGCAGGCTGTTGATGCCCTGCATAGCATCCCCATAAAAGTAAGTTTGAAGGGTGTTCTGGGAACCACCAACTGGCCGCAGTGTACTGTCTGCAGCTGAAAGCTATGAGCCAGTAGATCAACGATTATTTCCAAACACTTGCCACTGCCAATGAGCAACTAGTCTAATGGGCCCTTGTTGAACTGCCCCAATACTTTACCCAGAGGAAGGCTGCTTAAGAATTTATTGGTGGGATAAGGGACTGAGAAGTGAAGCTCTCCTCTACATAGGAGGCAAGAGGATGCTGGAAAGCCTTAAGCCAGGGCCTGAAATCAGAGGCTGTGAAGGCCGCCAAAGCTGGGCCACATGCAAGGATGCATATTGTAGGGACTAGAGTACCCATGGAATCATAGTTGCTAGGGACCAACAGGAGCAAGACTGAGGGACTGATGTGCTGGGAGTACAGGGGTATCAGCCATCTTAGGAGAAACTGCCAACAAGGATGCCCCCTGAAGGACTTCCGGAAAGGAGGCTGAACAAGACCAGAGATGTAAGTAGAGAACATGAAGACAAAGGTACTGATGCCATCAGTCCAACCTGATCATTACACACTCATTGTGCTGGCAAGGAAGGATGATAGCCTAACACTGTGGGGCAGATAAGGGAAGGGTGATGAAATCAGGGAATCTCTTCTATTGACATAATCCTTCCAGCCACACTATCGCCCTGGAGTCGACCCAGCCTCTAACAGAAATAAGCACCAGGAATCTTCCTGGCAGTAAAGGGCAGCCAGTGTGTAGGGATGATAACCTTATCACCATCTAGAAACTGTGGAAGCCTCAATGGCTCACAACCCTAGGGGCCTCCACAGCCCATACTTTTTTACCAAGAAACAAGTATATGAAGGTACAGCAGATTGGAGATACTTGGAATGTGCTACAATTATTTGCAGACTGTGAAAAGTAGTTAAATTGTTGTAATTATAGAGCAATAAGTTTTAATAAATTCAATTATCAATCTCAGTCCTGTGTCTAGCCTCTAACCTCTGACAATGCGGTAATATTTTTAACCAGCATTCTTTATTGTAAAAGGAAATATATGCTTATGGTATATGTTCATGTGTGCCCCATTCTGCCTCTACTGGAATGATGTTCTCTTTAATTTTACTGAAAACCATTATTCTATCAAAGAAATACAAGGTGTTTCATGCTGCAGAACCTCACTCAGCTTTTATACTGCTTGTTACTCATCACAGATGAGAAGAAACATCCTGGTTTAAGATGCGGGCAAGGAATAAATTTACTGTTAACAAAAATGTTGGATAAACAAATGCAGCAAGGTTAGGTCCACAGAAATAATAAACTGCTAAGCGAAAACGTGCTGATCATAAAAACGTGAATTGGAGTGTACATGATAGGTTTCAAACAAAAGTTTCATGCTTCCTAACACTAAAAGAAGGGACACGAAATAGTTACCTGTATCATGTGTTGGTATCCCTGGGCTCTCCATCATGGCATCAGCCAAATCCTCACGCAGCTGGGTTTCGCCAGGCCCAGCTGAACCATCTGACTCAGCACCATCTGTTCCATATGCTTCAAGGAGTCTAGGTGACTGTTCATAACTACCTGCACCAGACAGGTGAAATGTTCTCATGAACACCACAGCAACACGCTCNAAAATGGGAAAGGAAGAAAGTATGCGAGCAGATTAGCAATCATCTAGTTTGACATGTTTTTTGCTTTCCACAAAAACAGCTTGTAACTGCTCTGTTGTAAGAAACAAAAAACACTGCCACTTTCTGAAAAAGAAGTCTTGCTAGGGTGTTGCTGCCTGATGATGGTCTTATACAACTGAAACATGTAGCAGGAATAAAGGTCGAATTGTAAAACATAAGAGGTGAGTATATTTGTTGTTGACGGTTAACATGATTCCTACATATATATCTACAGATCACTTTTACGTACTTCCTGATCCAGATTCTATGAGGACAGGCACAACAGGGCGGGAACCACTGCTGATGGGCATGTTCACAGGATTGGATCGTGCTGGGCGTGATCCAGAGCCCACTCCAACCTCAACGGCTTCCAGCTCAAGCAATGACAATGGAACCCTGAAAAAAAAAAAAAGTAATGTCAATCACATTCTTTACTCTGAGAGAAGTTTCAACATGAAACTGAAAGCCTCAAATCTTACGCTTATTTTCTAATTTGTCTAAGAATCTGCAACCAGATTACTATTCTCATATTACATATCACAAGTTTGTAACCATTCTTAAAGTCACTTACACCTCTGCTTATTTTGGTCTCCCTGATATTGTCTTTTAGATATTAGCCCCTTTTATATATGAAGTTATATGAACTTCAAGTTTTAGACTAACAGACTAATGCAAATATCTCCATTCACATTTATCCCTTGTAACCGTACGTCCTTCGCCAAAAGTATTTAATTAAGGGAATGAACAACTTATGCATTGTTTAACACCATGAAAGACGCTCCTCCGGCGAGATACCATCCCAGGACCGTCTAGTTGTAATTCAGCTATTGTCCTCCTTAGGCTTAGGGTGTCACTATTGTCCCTAACATCACCTGTTTACTCCTGGTATCGTAAACCCATGAAATGACCTATCCAAAGCACCCGTATCCCTGGGATAAAGAACTCAAGCTCGAGCGACAGTCATGGCAGATGTAAGTCGGGGGACGGCTACCACATTTATCCCTCCATAGCCATACACTTGCTACTTCTGGTTTAATTTCTGTTCAAGCTTCCAACAAAATATCATCACAATTTTAAAGGGAAATAGATGAGATGGCAACAGTGCTCAGCCATAAACACTACCAAAACAGTTTCTATATGGCACAAATATTAAGCATAATTCAATTCTGTTACTAACCCGCTCACAGCTGAATTATATGTTTTGAATGTGAACTGAGGTCCCATCCAAAGCCTTCGGTGGGGCCCTGCATGGGTCACAATTTCAACCTGCGACAGCCACCTCTCATCTGAATCTGAGTCATCCTCTCTTGATTCACAGCTAGAAGGGGTTGGTAAACGATCTGGCACTACCATCAGTGGGTTTGTTGGGGACAGTGGAGGCTGCAGCTCACTTGAGTGTGGGGGACGCAGCAGCATCCACTGAGCTTTTGGCCGAACATCCAGCTCAATGGCAGTGTCGTCACAGACCTTCTCCTTGGGTATTCCTGAACATGTACAAACACTGCTGTTCAAAGCTTCAGAACATGCAAATCAGCCACTTACAGTACATATAACTGTTCTCAGTGTCAGTGTTTAGCAGTTTCTTTGGTAGGCACATAAGGTGACTCAGCACGTAGAATACAAGCATTATTACATTCAAACTGCATTTTTGAGACACATAATGACAATCAGCTTCTTTTTCTTTTAGAGAAATAACTGTGAAATATCATGAAAATGGACCAAGAAAAGTGAATGTCTGGAACAACAGAAAGGAATATGTATGTAGATCATACTGAAAGTCATGAGCAACTTTTTTTTTTGCATGCAACCTGGGAACAGCAGACAAAAGAGAGTATAGTGGTAGGTGGAACCAGCTGTTGTGTTAACCTTGAGTGTCTTGTGACGTCAATAGCTTGCATCACGTGACGAGTATCACTCCTAACAAAATGGCATACGATATGTCGTTTCGCCAGTGTGCTGTTATCGAATTTCTTGTGAAAGAGGAAATCCCTGCTGCAGAAATTCACCAGAGACTTCGGCGTGCTTATGGAAGTGTGTGCATGGGTGCAAGCAGTGTTCAAAGCTGGGTGAACCATTTTAAAGATGGGAACACCAGCATCGAAGATGAGCCTCGGAGCGGTCATCCTCGAACAGCCTCAACTGAACGAAACAAGGAAAGAGTGGATGAGATCATTCAAGATGACAGGCGTGTGACTGTGGACACAATAGCCCGAAAACTTGGAACAGGGCACAGTGCAGTGCAGTACAGGAGATGATTGAAAACTTGGGCTATAGGAAAGTTTGCGCTTGTTGGGTCCCACGGTTGACTGAAGACCACACAGGTCAGTGAAAAGCCATCACCTCAGAACTGCTGCAGAGATATCGTCACGAAGGCAATGATTTTTTGCTCTGCATTGTGACAGGTGACGAAAGCTGGTTTCACCATTTCGAGCCTGAAACGAAATGGCAGAGTATGGAATGGCACCATTTGTATTCTCCATCAAAAAAGAAAGCAAAGACAGTGACATCAGCTGCGAATGTGATGGACACAGTCTTCTGGGATGCAGAGGGGTTTATTCTGGCCGAATTCCTGGAACCTGGGCAAACCATCAATGCTGCTCGTTCTGTCTAGACGCTGCACAAGCTCCGTCATGCATTGCGCGATAATCGTCCGGGACGAAACATCATCATCCTGCATGACAACGCTCACCCCCATACCACTCACCTCACACTGGAGGCAATTGCAAAGATGGGGTGAGAAGTTCTTCCACACCCCTCCTATAGCCCTGATGTGGCACCCTCCAACTACCACCTTTTCGGATTTGTGAAAGATCAGCTGCATGGACGTTTTGAGACAAGGGAGGCAATTCAAAAAGCAGTGCGTCAGTGTCTTCGGATGGCTGGAACGGAATTTTACGAAGGGGAATTTTCAAACTCCCAGAACGCTGGGAGAAATGTGTACAAAAAAGTGGGGATTATGTGGAAAAATAAAGAAAGGTCTGTAGATTGAGGTGGTGTATTTGGTTTGTCAATAATAAAGCATGTTACTTTACAAAAAAACTTTTACTCATGACTTTCAGTACGACCCTCGTATAAGAGAAATTCTCAGGAAAAATTGAATCTTAAAGGTCTATGAATTATAAAAAGTTAAACAGGTCCATCCAGTGTGACTGGTGAAGATTTTTCTTATTTAAATTCTTCATGCCCTTACATGTTTCGGTCTTCAGAGACCATCATCAGAGGGACATCAACACAGTAGGAAGCTACTATTATGATATAT